>NC_092054.1:145475295-146075295 GCF_003086295.3 Arachis hypogaea
TCTAATAATTTGGGATTTTATTGATTAAGATTTTTTGTTAAAGTTAGTATTTTTATCCATAATAAAATTATGAAAATATAAATCTTTTAAAATTATATTGATTTTGTCATATAAATTATGGAACAAAAGATTTATAGAACTAAATTACTTTTACAAAAAGTACTACTAGAAAATTATTTATTACAGATGAATATTTTTGACAAATTTTATCCCACAAAAATACAGACAGATTTTGCAAAAGAATTTTCATCGAAAACAAAGAAAAATGAATTAGTATGAATTACATACAGAAAAGAGAATCTGTCGATAACTCTGTCGAAAAAATTAGTATTTTTTGTGGAAAATAATTACCAACAAAAAATTCGTCTGCATTTAAATGATCAAAATGCTGCATTTTATTAAATTATTATAGACAAAAAATCTGTCTTTAATTTAAAATATTCCATCGAAAGATATTGACTTAAACCTAACTTAACCCCACTCTCTCGAGCCCCATTCACATTCCACACAAATAAAACACGAGCTTCTTCCTCTCTTCGTCGCACAAGCTGCTTCTTCTCTCTGTCGCACGAACTTCTTCCGCCGCTGCTCGCATCGCACAATATCTCTCTATCATCCCTTGCGTCGCACGAGCTTCCTCTGCCGCTGCTCTCATCACGTCTGCTCCCTTCGTCGCAATCGTCGCAGAGCTCTCTCCACCGCTCTCGTCGCGTCTGCTCCCTTCTTCGCCGTCGTTGCAGAGCTCTCTCCGCTGCCACTCTCATTGCATTTTCTCCCATCATGAATTTCACGTATTCTCTGATTTTGTGATTCTGTTGCTTAGGGATCAATTTTCTGTTCAAATTTTAGGTTTATCAATTTTTCTTTGCAGTTTCTATTTTCTTGTTGCTATTGATGCTAATTGAGTTTGTTGTAGTTGTAGTGATGAAAGAGATTCATCTTCACATAATGGTATCTCGAAACAAATGGTAATTTTGCCCTTTCTATTCTCTTTTTTCTGTTTAAATGTTTTTAATTTCCAGCTTAAGGATTCGATCACCTGTTCTGAGCTTGTTCCATGATTCTACTCTATTTCTGATTTTTTTGTGTGGATAAATGCATTTTTTTTAGTTTGAAATGAAAAATATTTTATCTCAATTTGAGCTTGAACTATTTATATCAAACTATTACATGTATAATTCTTGCTGTAGTTCTTAGTTCTTTAGTTGCTACTTTGAATTCTTAGCTTAGTTTACCGATACTTAGAATTTATTGCAATTTCTTAGTATATGAATTTGTGAATTTTTAGTTGTATATGAATTCACTTATATTTAGTTAATTTTACTTTTAATTCATCCCAGGCAGAGATTTTATTGCTTATTGCAAATGCTAAGGTACATTAAAATATGTACATCAAGAGTTTGTTTACTAGCGTGTGGTAAAGGTATGGATATTGTTTATATTTTAGTTTCAACAGTTTGTATACTATCGCAATATCAATCTATATATTGTTTGTATAGGGTAACAACTATGTGTTTCAGAAGTGATGAATATGATTACTAGTGGTATGTTCTCAGTGGTATGTTCCTTCAAACAAATTTTTTTTCCTTGTAGCGTACACTTTCTAGCATAACTCCCAAGGGAATTTCATGTTTTAGAGAAAGCTAAAGTGGATACATATTTTTTTCATAGTCTATTTAGAATAAGATGCTCGGGTATTTGTTTACTAATCTGGACTTACAGCCCCTCAAATACTAATTGATATATGTAAGTATTATTTTAGAGGAATTTTCTATAATGTATTTGTGGCCTTTGTATCTGGTTGACCCTGTTTAATTATTTTTCAATCTTCAAGTAATGCTTCGGTCTAAAAATCTTGTACACTTTGATTCCTTTGATATCCCCTATATTAGTAAAAACCTCTTAAATTTCAATTTATGTATTTTCATTATCTTTTAACATTTGATGTCTGTTCTAGTTTTTAAATACAGTTGTGGATTTGCTAACTCATACCTTTAAATTGAACAGAAATTTTTTTAGCACAACTTCCTCCTAGAGAAGTTATCTCATATGGCTTCAGTATATGTTATCAATGAACAGAGTGAGTCGCCGCTCTTCACTTGCTTCTTTAAATGAGATTCTGGAAAATCTGTAGCAAGTTTCTCAATGCAATTACCTAAAATGACTTCAAACGGTTTTTAAATTCTAACTATTGTCTTTTCCTTTTCTTACCTTGTAGATGTTGAAAAATTCATTTCAGAAAAAGCTTATAATAGTAAAAAATGGGGGTGCTCCACTTCTGGATGTAAGTCTTGGAAGTCCATCGGGATGCGTTACAAGAAAGTGGCTTCCTTTGACAATTTTATGAGGTATTGTGGTTTGGTTGCTAATGAACCCATTTCTGTTGTTGGATTGAGTCATTTTGATGTGAATAATGATGATGATGATAGTGCATCGTCAGAAAATGGCATATTGATCAACAAGAAGAATTTGTATGATTGCGACACTCTTTCGTGATGTATTCTTTACTAAAATTAGCATACTTTGTCAATTAATCATGAGTCTTTTTATTCTTGAATGCTAATTAGATATGATGTAATGAATATTATATTTGTCTATGTGATTTTTGGCCCTTTTTTTTTTCAATTCACAGTGTGTTTGATGGAGTAAATTTAGAAAACAAACTTAAAGTATTCATTTTGCAATGGAAAAATTTAAAACAAATTATGTTTTACCTTACTGATAGATTTACAGACAAAAAATTCGTCTGTATTAAGATTTGTGAATGCTTTTCTAGGCTCTAATTACCGACAAAAAATCTATCGAAAAGTTTGACTCTAGTTATCGACAGAAAATCTGTTGAAAAATCTGACTTTTAAGCAAAATGGAGGTGATGATTACCGAGGAAAAATTTGTCAGTAACAGAGACAAATCTATCGATAAATTATCGACGAAAAATCTGTCAAAAAATCTGACTTTTTAGTGAAATAGAGGATGATTACCGAGGAAAGATTTGTCGGTAACAAAAAAATCTGTTGGTAAATTACTGACAAAAAAATCTGTCGATAAATAATTTCCAACGAGATTTTTATAAAGGGACAAAATCCGTCGGTAATTTCGTCAGTAACTAAAAATTTGTCTATAATAAAGATCAAATCTGTCTGTAATAAGCAATTTTCTAGTTTTGAAGGTTATAGGGGACAAAGTCCTTGTCGGCTAAGAAGATAAGGGTCTCTGTAAATTAACAAAAAATAAAATAATATAATTTTTAGTTATTATTGTAACACCCTCACTATCAGAACGTCACGCTTCCGGCTGCGCCACTCTGATAGCTCAGGAATTACGACGACTTTTACAATATTTAGTACTAAAATATGAGCCTATTTAAAACTTAAAAACAAACATTCAAAACATACATACATACGTTACAAAACAGGTTACAATACTTACATATAATACATATATGTATATACATTATACCAAAATATAAACTTCACATATCAAAACTCCTATCCCACTTGCAAAAATTGCTAGAAATAAAGGCGAGGGAAAAATAAAAACTAAGATAATACAAAATAATGTCGAATAAATAGAAAATGAATATAACTCTTTTGAAGCTCCGTCGCCCATATCCTAAAAAGGGAAAAAACCTGTAAGGGAGTGAGAACATCGTCCTCGAAAGGGTTCTCACTATAGGTTACAGAATTGCTATAATAAGATACGAGAATAAAACTGTTTTTAGAGTACAGTGATTAATAACCGCCTTATGCTTCTTTTCAAAACCAAAGAATTAATATTCCAAATCTGAAATCCTTTCTAAAAGGGAAAGCTGTTAATTTCTCAGAAATTCAAAAGCCTTTTTAAAAATTTTTTTCTAGACAGTATGAATGACCAAACTGTTCAAAGTAGAGGTTCATTAAGTCTATGCTGAATCAGTTTAGTTTTTCATACTTTTTTAAACCAAAAGCACAAACCAAACACAACCTTTAGCCCATCTCATAATCAACCACGGCCCTAGGCTCAAGCAACTCAATCAACAACCAATTCATCACAATCTAGCCAATTTTCAGTCACAAACACAAGTAAGAAGGTTCAAACACAATCAAGCAGCTATATCAAGTAGAGCAATTAGCAATTAAACATAGATATTCACATAGACAAACTAATTACAATATGCACACCTGATGCACGGAAAACTTGTCTCGCAACAAATTTCCTTCGGCAAGTGTACCAAATTGTCGTCAAGTAATAACTCACAAAAGAGTGAGGTCGAATCCCACAGAGATTAACGGATTAAGAAATCAATGGTTGATTAATTATCCTAGTTAGACGAATCAGATTGGAGTGATAAGCAACAAGGAATTGTAAATTGACAGAAAAGTAAAGAAAGCAGTAAAGTGCAGAAAAGTAAAATGGCAAGAAAAGTAAATGTAAGAACTAAAAATAAAATGAACATTGGGATCAAGAGATATTGCAATCCTCCGAATCAAGTTCATTCTCATCTCTTCCTCAATCAATGCATTCATTGATCTCCTTGGCAATCTTAAGTGATCGAATTACAATTCCTTGTAATTCGATCTCTCAAATCTTGATCAATAGCCAATTCCTTGGTCAATTGCTCATGAGAAGAGATGAAGTATGGTCACTGATTATACCACATGCATTTCCCAAATCAAGTGTTGGAAGGATTATAGTCACATATCCATCCACACCCAATTTGGTCCAGCATGAGAAAACATTTCTAGCATGATCTCTTCATTCCTCTTTCAAGGTTCAGAAGAGATCCAAGTATGAATAGTTTCTTTTCCAAGATAACTACCCAATTGGATGAAGATCGAAAGCCCTCTAGTAAAATCAAGAGGAAAGAAAGAAGAAGAAGAATAAGAACTACACTTAATCCATTGAATCACAATAGAGCTCTCTAACCCAATGTAAAGAGTTAGTTGATCATTGCTCTACAAAAATAGAAAAGAAAGAAAGTGCAGAAAAGTAAAATGAAGATTTAAACTGAAATTGAATATTCAACATTCATAAATGAAAATTACAACTAAAAGAAAGAGAAGGAAAAGTGTGTGAGGGGAGGGAGTCCGAAGACCCCTCTTCAATCCTCCATTCCAGAATTGTCCCAGCCTGCCTTCAATGTAAAGACTAAGGCCTTTATATAGGCTCTCCTAAATTACAAAATGAAATTAAAAGCAAATTACAATTAAATGAAAATTCCTATTCTAGATGCTTCTTGTGGTCTTGATTGGTTGACAATTGTGGGCTTGCTTGCTTGAGCTTTGAAGTGGACTTGAGAGAGAAGTGAGTCAAGTTGAGGTCCAGGTGCTAAAGTTAGTGCTAAAGTTAGCCACACTAATGCTACAAGTGTGGCGTTAGTGCTAAAGTTATTGTGGCTAACGTTGCACTTGCTGCCCAGTTGGTGTTTTTGGGGCTTAAAAGATGCCTCTTGTTTGTGCTCCAATTTCATGCCCACTATAGAGTATTATATATCGTTGGAAAGCTCTGAATGTCAGCTTTCTAATGCAACTGAAATCACCTCAATTGGACCTCTGTAGCACAAGTTATGCTCCTTTGAAGTGGACATGGTTGCTGGCATAGTCGCTAGCGTTACTGGAAAACTTGAGTGCCAATAACGCTAGCGATCAGGGCTTCATTATTGCCAGTTTCTGAAGCTCAAACTTAGTGTCCACCCAATACTATTATATATTGTTGGAAAGCCCTAGATGTCTACTTTCCAATGCTTTTGGAAGCGCATCATTTAGAGCTCTACAACTCGAGTTACACTTCTTGGAAGGTGAAGAGGTCAGCTGGCCTTACTACAGGTTGATACCATGTTCATCTTTGCACTTTCGGGGCAGGTTTTCTCCCTCAAATTTAGTGTCCACCATGTAGTGCCATATATGCTTGGAAAGCTCTGGAATCCTACTTTCCAATGCCACTGGAATCACCTCATTTGGAGTTTTGTGGCTCATGTTATTCTTGTTTGAAGAAGGCATGGTCAGGCTGCCAGGTGGGACTTTTGTCCACGTTAACTACCACGTTAACTTAGTTAACATGGAAGTTAACGTGGGTCTTTTTGCTTCGCCAACATTAGTGAAGATCACCTTTTTCACTAACTTTGGTATCTCCCTTTACTTCAACGTTAGTTCCCACGTTAATGTAGTTAACGTGGAAGCTAACGTGGGTCTTTTTGCTTCGAAAACGTTAGTGGCACTCACTTTTTCCACTAACGTTGGCATATACCCCTTTCGCAAGCGTTGTTGGGGCTCACCTTCCCTATTAACGTTGCTTGGTGCCTTTTGTCCCTACGTTAGAGTTCACGTTAGTGTAGCTAACGTGACTCTTAACGTGGGTCTTCGTTCCATGCTCTCCTTCTTCAAAGTTAATGCCACTAACTTTTCTTACTAACGTTGTGGCTTTCCTTCCTTCCACGTTAGTGCCCATGTTAGTGTAACTAACGTAGCTACTGACGTGGCTCTTCTCTTCTTCTTTTGGCCTGAAATTAATCAAACAAAGTGCATCAAAGTCTTGCTCTTAATCATGGGATCATGCATCATCCAATTTATCATATAATTCATGCAAAATCCTCATGAAATCATGTAAAGTGCACAATGTATGCTTGAATCAAGATGTAAGTGAATATCTACCCAAAACTAGCTTATTTCCTAAGAAAATGCATGAAACTACCTTAAAAACAGTAAAGAAAAGGTCAGTAAAACTGGCCAAAATGCCCTGGCATCACAACACCAAACTTAAAGCTTGCTTGTCCCTAAGTAAGTACTGGAACAAGAGAATGATGAATGGAATGCCAAGAGAAATGAGTCATTCTTGTGGAGGTCATGCCCCTGATTTTATGGTGGTTTCATGCATAGCAACTTAGGTTCATTCCTGGCTTTCAGACCTTTATCATGTCCTAGAATACTCACTGTGATTGCATCCCATGAGACTTTTATTCATTGATCCTTTTGTTGTCATTTCAGGGCTTATTTTTGTTCTTAGGCTAAGTGCTCTGTAAGGGGGCAACTCTTTAAAATAAGCTTTCAGCCAACACTCCCGAACCAGTTGGTTCAAGGTGCTAGGTGTTGAAACACCCCTACGGACTTACTTCCTCAAGTCTCTCCCCCATACATACACACCACAGGCACATGGTTTGTTTATTTTCTTTTCTTGAGACCTTGGTGTCCAGCACCTCTTTGGGTTACTAAATGCTCTGTAGTGAGGGTTACTCTTGATAGTGGACTTTCAGTTGACAATCCCGAGTTAGTTAACTCAAGTTACCAAGTGATAAGGCACCCCTAAGAGCTTATTCATCCAAGTAAATCCCTCACACAGGAACACCACAGACACATGCCTCGAGATTAAAACCATTGGTTCCTAGCCTTATTGCTTACTCTTTTTTTTTATTTTTCAACCTTTATTGTTCTTTCCCTTTTTCTTATTAGGATCTTCTTATTTAGCTAGTCTCATGGGGTGTGTCTCAAGCATAGTATTCATGACAGATAGTTGTCCTCCCACCTTATGGTTGAACCAACTTAGCTAACTTATGACTATACCACAAACTCATGAACTTACTCCATAGTATGGACTCCTCTCTGGTCTTTTATAAAACACTCATTCTCTTCTCATTTGATTCAAAAGGGACAAGCATACAAGTAAGCAAAGTAAGGATGCAGTAATGACATTCAGACTAGAAAACACAGCCTTAATCAATAAAAAGTTTAAAAGACAGATTTGACATGCTTATTCACAAGGCGCAAGCACACATACATACAAAGAAAATAGAAGACAATCATGCAAATTAAAGTGCTGAAAATAAGTAAGAGGAGAAAGGAACTTTACCACCTTGTATTTTATCTTTATTGTTGTTGCCCTTTTCCTCCTATTCTTCCCTTTCCCACACCAGACATAGAATGATTGCTTATACTCAAGCAACAATTAAAACAGTGGTGATGGAGTCCATGATGGATCATGAATGTCTTAGAATGAAGTGTGAGTATGCATGTGTTTCAGCAAGCAAGGTTAAGGATACAATAAAGACACAAGAGATACAAACAGAGACATTTTGATTGCATTAATAAGTGGTGTTGGCATGGTACTTTGCATGAAAGTTAAGTGGCAACACCAAACTTAGTGTGCCACTGTCAATCTAGCATGTTGCAAGTACCCAATGAAGATTGAAATTCAAATTGTTGCATGGCAACACCAAACTTAGAGTACAATCATATGCCAAATTATTGAAAGTAAACAAAGCAAAGCAAGGAAATGTTACCTACGGTTGGGTTGCCTCCCAACAAGCGCTCTTTTAATGTCATTAGCTTGACATGTTGTTCACAACTTTCTTCCTCTTCTTCCAGTTTGTTAAGAGGAATGACCTCAAGAGGAAAGAGGAGCCAGTTAATGCCCTTTGTTTTGAGTGCCTCTCCCCAGCAAGCCTTCTTCTGTTATTAGCTTGAGTAAACTTGCTTGTTGGGGTAGGGGTGGGATGGCTTTTGGTTGACCTTTTCTTCTTCATTAATATTGTCCTTCTTTTCTTGGTCACCATCCTTTTGTTAGTGTTCATGTTGATTGCCTTCACCACCTTGATTTCAGGATTTGGGTATTGTATGATGGGTGGAGCATCCTCTTCATCAAAAACTTCTTGAATTGGTGGTTCAATGAACTCACCCTCTATGCAACTCTCTGTTTCCTTAGAGTGTGGACTCCCTTGATTGACTTCCTCCCTTTTTCTTGACCTTTGAATGAACTCCTCTGTTTCTAGAGAGAGTGAACTGGTCTCTCTTAGTGATCTCAGCTCTTCAATGAATTGTTCTTTAGAATAGAGTTGTGCATTCTCCCTCAATTTTTCTTCATGGTCCCTTTTTTCTATTTTCTCCTCTTCGATTGTTTTTATTATTTCTTCAAGGAGGAGTTATATCCTAGTGAGTCTCTCCTCTACTCTACTTTTTCTGAGTTCTTCAATGATGAGTTCCACCCTAGCAAGTTTATCTAAAGGAGGTTGGGTAGGTTGTAATGGTTGGTCGGGATTGGCTTGTGAATGGAATTGGTTGTTTTGTGGTTGTGTGTTCTGAAAGTGATATGACTCTTGTGGGTAGTGGATTGAGTTTTGTGGATGGTGAAATGAATTGTATGGATTTGGGATAGACTTTTGTGCTGAGGCATACTCAAATGATAAAGAATTTAGGCATGTAAAACTTGGAGGTGAGGTTGTATAATTGAGAGTTGATGGCTCTTGATGAATGGGGTATGAATGAGTGAAATCTCTTTGATTATGATCTTCCCAGCCACAACTTGAGTAGTGATCAATTTCACCAAAATATGGACCATTTTGTGGCTCTGGAAAGTACCCCATTTCATGTTCTTGATATTCCCACCCACCATGAGCATAGTAAAGTGAATCATTCTGTGGTGGTGGAGAGTTTCTCATGAAATTTGATTGACTAAAATGTGATGGATGCTCCTTTCTTTCCTGCAGAAAGCTCTGTCTCAAACAATAATCACCAAAAGAAATTGGAATCTCCATTGTCACAGATGAGGAAATTCCAGTGAGGCAATATCACAAACAGTTAATTAGCAAAAGAAAATAAAGAAACAAAAGAAAACAAAGACAAAAGAAAAGTGTCTAATCTAGTAAATCAATCAACCGGTAGTTTGTTAATCACGATTAATCCCCGGCAACGGCGCCATAAACTTGATGCACGGAAAACTTGTCTCGCAACAAATTTCCTTCGGCAAGTGTACCGAATTATCGTCAAGTAATAACTCACAAAAGAGTGAGGTCGAATCCCACAGAGATTAATGGATTAAGCAATCAATGGTTGATTAATTATCCTAGTTAGACGAATCAGATTGGAGTGATAAGCAACAAGGAATTGTAAATTGACAGAAAAGTAAAGAAAGCAGTAAAGTGCAGAAAAGTAAATGGCAAGAAAAGTAAATGTAAGAACTAAAAATAAAATGAACATTGGGATCAAGAGATATTGCAATCCTCGGGATCAAGTTCATTCTCATCTCTTCCTCAATCAATGCATTCATTGATCTCCTTGAAAATCTTAAGTGATCGAATTACAATTCCTTGTAATTCAATCTCTCAAATCTTGATCAATAGCCAATTCCTTGGTCAATTGCTCATGAGAAGAGATGAAGTATGGTCACTGATTATACCACATGCATTTCCCAAATCAAGTGTTGGAAGGATTATAGTCACATATCCATCCACACCCAATTTGGTCCAGCATGAGAAAGCATTTCTAGCATGATCTCTTCATTCCTCTTTCAAGGTTCAGAAGAGATCCAAGTATGAATAGTTTCTTTTCCAAGATAACTACCCAATTGGATGAAGATCGAAAGCCCTCTAGTAAAATCAAGAAGAAAGAAAGAAGAAGAAGAATAAGAACTACACTTAATCCATTGAATCACAATAGAGCTCTCTAACCCAATGTAAAGAGTTAGTTGATCATTGCTCTATAAAAATAGAAAAGAAAGAAAGTGCAGAAAAGTAAATATGAAGATTCAAACTGAAATTGAAAATTCAACATTCATAAATGAAAATTACAACTAAAAGAAAGAGAAGGAAAAGTGTGTGAGGGGAGGGAGTCTGAAGACCCCTCTTCAATCCCCCATTCAAGAATTGTCCCAGCCTGCCTTCAATGTAAAGACTAAGGCCTTTATATAGGCTCTCCTAAATTACAAAATAAAATTAAAAGTAAATTACAATTAAATGAAAATTCCTACTCTAGATGCTTCTTGTGGTCTTGATTGGTTGACAATTGTGGGCTTGCTTGCTTGAGCTTTGAAGTGGACTTGAGAGAGAAGTGAGTCAAGTTGAGGTCCAGGTACTAAAGTTAGTGCTAAAGTTAGCCATACAAATGCTACAAGTGTGGCGTTAGTGCTAAAGTTATTGTGGCTAACGTTGCACTTGCTGCCCAGTTGGTGTTTTTGGGGCTTAAAAGATGCCTCTTGTTTGTGCTCCAATTTCATGCCCACTATAGAGTATTATATATCGTTGGAAAGCTCTGAATATCATCTTTTTAACGCAACTGGAATCACCTCAATTGGACCTCTGTAGCTCAAGTTATGCTCCTTTGAAGTGGACATGGTCGCTGGCATAGTCGCTAGCATTACTGGAAAACTTGAGTGCCAATAATGCTAGCGATCAAGGCTTCATTATTGCCAGTTTCTAAAGCTCAAACTTAGTGTCCACCCCATACTATTATATATTGTTGGAAAGCCCTGGATGTCTACTTTTCAGTGCTTTTGGAAGCGCATCATTTAGAGCTCTACAACTCGAGTTACACTTCTTGGAAGGTGAAGAGGTCAGCTGGCCTTACTACAGGTTGATACTATGTTCATCTTTGCACTTTCAGGGCAGGTTTTCTCCCTCAAATTTAGTGTCCACCATGTAGTGCCATATATGCTTGGAAAGCTCTGGAATCCTACTTTCCAATGCCATTGGAAGCACCTCATTTGGAGTTTTGTGGCTCATGTTATTCTTGTTTGAAGAAGGCATAGTCAGGCTGCCAGGTGGGACTTTTGCCCACATTAACTACCACGTTAACTTAGTTAACGTGGGTCTTTTTGCTTCGCCAACGTTAGTGGAGATTACCTTTTTCACTAACTTTGGCATCTCTCTTTACTTCCACGTTAGTTCCCACGTTAATGTAGTTAACGTGGAAGCTAACGTGGGTCTTTTTGCTTCGAAAACTTTAGTGGCACTCACTTTTTCCACTAACGTTGGCATATACCCCTTTCGCAAGCGTTATTGGGGCTCACCTTCCCCATTAACGTTGCTTGGTGCCTTTTGTCCCTATGTTAGAGTTCACGTTAGTGTAGCTAACGTGACTCTTAACGTGGGTCTTCATTCCATGCTCTCCTTCTTCAAAGTTAATGCCACTAACTTTTCTTACTAACGTTGTGGCTTTCCTTCCTTCCACGTTAGTGCCCACGTTAGTGTAACTAACGTAGCTACTGACGTGGCTCTTCTCTTCTTCTTTTGGCCTGAAATCAATCAAACAAAGTGCATCAAAGTCTTGCTCTTAATCATGGGATCATGCATCATCCAATTTATCATATAATTCATGCAAAATCCTCATGAAATCATGTAAAGTGCACAATGTATGCTTGAATCAAGATGTAAGTGAATATCTACCCAAAACTAGCTTATTTCCTAAGAAAATGCATAAAACTACCTTAAAAACAGTAAAGAAAAGGTCAGTAAAACTGACCAAAATGCTCTGGCATCACAACACCAAACTTAAAGCTTGCTTGTCCCTAAGCAAGTACTGGAACAAGAGAATGATGAATGGAATGCCAAGAGAAATGAGTCATTCTTGTGGAGGTCATGCCCCTGATTTTATGGTGGTTTCATGCATAGCAACTTAGGTTCATTCCTGGCTTTCAGACCTTTATCATGTCCTAGAATACTCACTGTGATTGCATCCCATGAGACTTTTATTCATTGATCCTTTTGTTGTCATTTCAGGGCTTATTTTTGTTCTTAGGCTAAGTGCTCTGTAAGGGGGCAACTCTTTAAAATAAACTTTCAGCCAACACTCCCGAACCAGTTGGTTCAAGGTGCTAGGTGTTGAAACACCCCTACGGACTTACTTCCTCAAGTCTCTCCCCCATACATACACACCACAGGCACATGGTTTGTTTATTTTCTTTTCTTGAGACCTTGGTGTCCAGCACCTCTTTGGGTTACTAAATGCTCTGTAGTGAGGGTTACTCTTGATAGTGGACTTTCAGTTGATAATCCCGAGTTAGTTAACTCAAGTTACCAAGTGATAAGGCACCCCTAAGAGCTTATTCATCCAAGTAAATCCCTCACACAGGAACACCACAGACACATGCCTCGAGATTAAAACCATTGGTTCCTAGCCTTATTGCTTACTCTTTTTCTTTTATTTTTCAACCTTTATTGTTTTTTCCCTTTTTCTTATTAGGATCTTCTTATTTAGCTAGTCTCATGGGGTGTGTCTCAAGCATAGTATTCATGATAGATAGTTGTCCTCCCACCTTATGGTTGAACCAACTTAGCTAACTTATGACTATACCACAAACTCATGAACTTACTCCATAGTATGGACTCCTCTCTGGTCTTTTATAAAACACTCATTCTCTTCTCATTTGATTCAAAAGGGACAAGCATACAAGTAAGCAAAGTAAGGATGCAGTAATGACATTCAGACTAGAAAACACAGCCTTAATCAATAAAAAATTTAAAAGACAGATTTGACATGCTTATTCACAAGGAGCAAGCACACACACATACAAAGAAAATAGAAGACAATCATGCAAATTAAAGTGCTGAAAATAAGTAAGAGGAGAAAGGAACTTTACCACCTTGTATTTTATCTTTATTGTTGTTGCCCTTTTCCTCCTATTCTTCCCTTTCCCACACCAGACATAGAATGATTGCTTATACTCAAGCAACAATTAAAACAGTGGTGATGGAGTCCATGATGGATCATGAATGTCTTAGAATGAAGTGTGAGTATGCATGTGTTTCAGCAAGCAAGGTTAAGGATACAATAAAGACACAAGAGATACAAACAGAGACATTTTGATTGCATTAATAAGTGGTGTTGGCATGGTACTTTGCATGAAAATTAAGTGGCAACACCAAACTTAGTGTGCCACTGTCAATCTAGCATGTTGCAAGTACCCAGTGAAGATTGAAATTCAAATTGTTGCATGGCAACACCAAACTTAGAGTACAATCATATGCCAAATTATTGAAATAAACAAAGCAAAGCAAGGAATGTTACCTACGGTTGGGTTGCCTCCCAACAAGCGCTCTTTTAATGTCATTAGCTTGACATGTTGTTCACAACTTTCTTCCTCTTCTTCCAGTTTGTTAAGAGGAATGACCTCAAGAGGAAAGAGGAGCCAGTTAATGCCCCTTGTTTTGAGTGCCTCTCCCCAGCAAGCCTTCTTCTGTTGTTAGCTTGAGTAAACTTGCTTGTTGGGGTAGGGGTGGGATGGCTTTTGGTTGACCTTTTCTTCTTCATTAATATTGTCCTTCTTTTCTTGGTCACCATCCTTTTGTTAGTGTTCATGTTGATTGCCTTCACCACCTTGATTTCAGGATTTGGGTATTGTATGATGGGTGGAGCATCCTCTTCATCAAAAATTTCTTGAATTGGTGGTTCAATGAACTCACCCTCTATGCAACTCTCTGTTTCCTTGGAGTGTGGACTCCTTTGATTGACTTCCTCCCTTTTTCTTGACCTTTGAATGAACTCCTCTGTTTCTAGAGAGAGTGAAGTGGTCTCTCTTTGTGATCTCAGCTCTTCAATGAATTGTTCTTCAGAATAGAGTTGTGCATTCTCCCTCAATTTTTCTTCATGGTCCCTTTTTTCTATTTTCTCCTCTTCGATTGTTTTTATTATTTCTTCAAGGAGGAGTTATATCCTAGTGAGTCTCTCCTCTACTCTACTTTTTCTGAGTTCTTCAATGATGAGTTCCACCCTAGCAAGTTTATCTAAAGGAGGTTGGGTAGGTTGTAATGGTTGGTCGGGATTGGCTTGTGAATGGAATTGGTTGTTTTGTGGTTGTGTGTTCTGAAAGTGATATGACTCTTGTGGGTAGTGGATTGAGTTTTGTGGATGGTGAAATGAATTGTATGGATTTGGGATAGACTTTTGTGCTGAGGCATACTCAAATGATAAAGAATTTAGGCATGTAAAACTTGGAGGTGAGGTTGTATAATTGAGAGTTGATGGCTCTTGATGAATGGGGTATGAATGAGTGAAATCTCTTTGATTATGATCTTCCCAGCCACAACTTGAGTAGTGATCAATTTCACCAAAATATGGACCATTTTGTGGCTCTGGAAAGTACCCCATTTCATGTTCTTGATATTCCCACCCACCATGAGCATAGTAAAGTGAATCATTCTGTGGTGGTGGAGAGTTTCTCATGAAATTTGATTGACTAAAATGTGATGGATGCTCCTTTCTTTCCTGCAGAAAGCTCTGTCTCAAACAATAATCACCAAAAGAAATTGGAATCTCCATTGTCACAGATGAGGAAATTCCAGTGAGGCAATATCACAAACAGTTAATTAGCAAAAGAAAATAAAGAAACAAAAGAAAACAAAGACAAAAGAAAAGTGTCTAATCTAGTAAATCAATCAACCGGTAGTTTGTTAATCACGATTAATCCCCGGCAACGGCGCCATAAACTTGATGCACGGAAAACTTGTCTCGCAACAAATTTCCTTCGGCAAGTGTACCGAATTATCGTCAAGTAATAACTCACAAAAGAGTGAGGTCGAATCCCACAGAGATTAACGGATTAAGCAATCTATGGTTGATTAATTATCCTAGTTAGACGAATCAGATTGGAGTGATAAGCAACAAGGAATTGTAAATTGACAGAAAAGTAAAGAAAGCAGTAAAGTGCAGAAAAGTAAAATGGCAAGAAAAGTAAATGTAAGAACTAAAAATAAAATGAACATTGGGATCAAGAGATATTGCAATCCTCCAGATCAATTTCATTCTCATCTCTTCCTCAATCAATGCATTCATTGATCTCCTTGGCAATCTTAAGTGATCGAATTACAATTCCTTGTAATTCGATCTCTCAAATCTTGATCAATAGCCAATTCCTTGGTCAATTGCTCATGAGAAGAGATGAAGTATGGTCACTGATTATACCACATGCATTTCCCAAATCAAGTGTTGGAAGGATTATAGTCACATATCCATCCACACCCAATTTGGTCCAGCATGAGAAAGCATTTCTAGCATGATCTCTTCATTCCTCTTTCAAGGTTCAGAAGAGATCCAAGTATGAATAGTTTCTTTTCCAATATAACTACCCAATTGGATGAAGATCGAAAGCCCTCTAGTAAAATCAAGAGGAAAGAAAGAAGAAGAAGAATAAGAACTACACTTAATCCATTGAATCACAATAGAGCTCTCTAACCCAATGTAAAGAGTTAGTTGATCATTGCTCTATAAAAATAGAAAAGAAAGAAAGTGCAGAAAAGTAAATATGAAGATTCAAACTGAAATTGAAAATTCAACATTCATAAATGAAAATTACAACTAAAAGAAAGAGAAGGAAAAGTGTGTGAGGGGAGGGAGTCTGAAGACCCCTCTTCAATCCCCCATTCCAGAATTGTCCCGGCCTGCCTTCAATGTAAAGACTAAGGCCTTTATATAGGCTCTCCTAAATTACAAAATGAAATTAAAAGTAAATTACAATTAAATGAAAATTCCTACTCTAGATGCTTCTTGTGGTCTTGATTGGTTGACAATTGTGGGCTTGCTTGCTTGAGCTTTGAAGTGGAATTGAGAGAGAAGTGAGTCAAGTTGAGGTCCAGGTACTAAAGTTAGTGCTAAAGTTAGCCACACTAATGCTACAAGTGTGGCGTTAGTGCTAAAGTTATTGTGGCTAACGTTGCACTTGCTGCCCAGTTGGTGTTTTTGGGGCTTAAAGGATGCCTCTTGTTTGTGCTCCAATTTCATGCCCACTATAGAATATTATATATCGTTGGAAAGCTCTGAATATCATCTTTTTAACGCAACTGGAATCACCTCAATTGGACCTCTGTAGCTCAAGTTATGCTCCTTTGAAGTGGACATGGTCGCTGGCATAGTCGCTAGCGTTACTGGAAAACTTGAGTGCCAATAGCGCTAGCGATCAGGGCTTCATTATTGCCAGTTTCTAAAGCTCAAACTTAGTGTCCACCCCATACTATTATATATTGTTGGAAAGCCCTGGATGTCTACTTTCCAGTGCCTTTGGAAGCGCATCATTTGGAGCTCTACAACTCGAGTTACACTTCTTGGAAGGTGAAGAGGTCAGCTGGCCTTACTACAGGTTGATACCATGTTCATCTTTGCACTTTCGGGGCAGGTTTTCTGGCTGAAATTGAGGGACTTGAGCAGAAATCAGATTCAGAGGTTGAAGAAGGACTGCTGATGCTGTTGGATTCTGACCTCCCTGCACTCAAAGTGGATTTTCTGGAGCTACAGAACTCGAAATGGCGCGCTTCTAATTGCTTTGGAAAGTAGACATCCAGGGCTTTCCAGCAATATATAATAGTCCATACTTTGGCCAAGAATTGACGATGTAAACCGGCGTTCAACGCCAGCCTTCTGCCCAAATCTGGCGTCCAGCGCCAGAAAAGGATCCAAAACCAGAGTTGAACGCCCAAACTGGCACAGAAACTGGCGTTCAACTCCACAAATGGCCTCTGCACGTGCAACACTTAAGCTCAGCCCAAACACACACCAAGTGGGCCCCGGAAGTGGATTTATACATCAAATACTTACTCATGTAAACCCTAGTAGCTAGTTTATTATAAATAGGACCTCTTACTATTGTATTAGGCATCCTGGATTGTATTTTGATCCTGTGATCTCGTTTAGGGGGCTGGCCATCTCGGCCATGCCTGGACCTTCCACTTATGTATTTTCAACGGTAGAGTTTCTACACTCCATAGATTAAGGTGTGGAGCTCTGCTGTTCCTCAAAGATTAATGCAAAGTACTACTGTTTTCTATTCAATTCTTCTTATTTTGCTTCTAAGATAGCCATTCGCACCCAAGAACGTGATGAAGGTGATGATTATGTGTGACGCTCATCATCCTTCTCCCTTATGAACGCGTGCCTGACAAACACTTCTGTTCTACATGAATTAAGCTAGAATGAATATCTCTTAGATCTCCTAACCAGAATCTTCGTGGTGTAAGCTAGAATGATGGCGGCATTCAAGAGAATCCGGAAGGTCTAAACCTTGTCTGTGGTATTCTGAGTAGGATTCAATGATTGAATGACTGTGACGAGCTTCAAACTCGCGATTGTTGGGCGTTAGTGACAGACGCAAAAGGAGGGTGAATCCTATTCCAGCATGATCGAGAACCGACAGATGAATAGCCGTGCCGTGACAGGGTGCGTGAGCATATTATTCACTGAGAGGAGGGGATGTAGCCACTGACAACGGTGATGCCCTTGCATAAAGTCAGCCATGGAAAGGAGTAAGACTGATTGGATGAAGATAGCAGGAAAGCAGAGGTTCAGAGGAACGAAAAGCATCTCCATTCTCTTATCTGAAATTCTCACCAATGAATTACATAAGTATCTCTATCCCTATTCTATTATTAAATTTCGAAAACTCCATTATCACTTTATATCTGCCTGACTGAGATTTACAAGGTGACCATAGCTTGCTTCATACCAACAATCTCCGTGGGATTCGACCCTTACTCACGTAAGGTATTACTTGGACGACCCAGTGCACTTGCTGGTTAGTTGTATCGAAGTTGTGATAATTATGAATTAAGATCAAAGCACCAAGCTTTGGAGCCATTACCAGGGATTGTTCGAGCCTGGACATCACAATTTCGTGCACCAGTGCCATATATGCTTGGAAAGCTCTGGAATCCTACTTTCCAATGCCACTGGAATCATCTCATTTGGAGTTTTGTGGCTCAAGTTATTCTTGTTTGAAGAAGGCATGGTCAGGCTGCCAGGTGGGACTTTTGCCCATGTTAACTACCACGTTAACTTAGTTAACGTGGGTCTTTTTGCTTCGCCAACATTAGTGGAGATCACCTTTTTCACTAACTTTGGCATCTTCCTTTACTTCCACGTTAGTTTCCACATTAATGTAGTTAACGTGGAAGCTAACGTGGGTCTTTTTGCTTCGAAAACGTTAGTGGCACTCACTTTTTCTACTAACGTTGGCATATACCCCTTTCGCAAGCGTTATTGGGGCTCACCTTCCCCATTAACGTTGCTTGGTGCCTTTTGTCCCTACGTTAGAGTTCACGTTAGTGTAGCTAACGTGACTCTTAATGTGGGTCTTCGTTCCATGCTCTCCTTCTTCAAAGTTAATGCCACTAACTTTTCTCACTAACGTTGTGGCTTTCGTTCCTTCCACGTTAGTACCCACGTTAGTGTAACTAACATAGCTACTAACGTGGCTCTTCTCTTCTTCTTTTGGCCTGAAATCAATCAAACAAAGTGCATCAAAGTCTTGCTCTTAATTATGGGATCATGCATCATCCAATTTATCATATAATTCATGCAAAATCCTCATAAAATCATGTAAAGTGTACAATGTATGCTTGAATCAAGATGTAAGTGAATATCTACCCAAAACTAGCTTATTTCCTAAGAAAATGCATGAAACTACCTTAAAAACAGTAAAGAAAAGGTCAGTGAAACTGGCCAAAATACCCTGGCATCAACACCCAAACAATGTCATATAAATGCATGTGATGCATGCCTGTCCTACTGGCCATGAGCTCATGCGTCAGTTATGTTGCCAGACCCAACTCGGATAAGTGGGATTAAACCACCATCCTTATCAGTAGGTTCCACAAGCAAGCGAGACTAAACCACCATCCTTGCATGGAACATGCAAGCGGGATTAAATCACCGTCCTTGCCAAATAATTTATCAATATGTGAGCGGGATAAAACTACCATCCTCACTGCAGGTGGGACAAAACTACCATTCCTACACAACGGTTTACGCACTGAGCAAGTGGGACTGTACCACCATCCTTGCCAGGACAAAAATCCTCATCATATTCTCAGTAACATTCACAGTCAATCAGACTCAAATTCAAAAATCATTCTTGGCTCACTTTCAAATCACAAACGTATTCAGTTCACATCTTGCCAAGAACCACTTTTCTTAAGTAAATTTTCTTTTCAAAACTTTCAAACAACTTCATAACCAAGCCAACTTCAAAATTTCTTCTTGAAAGACTCAAAATCACTCATTTTCAAATCATTTGCTCAATTGCTTTAAAATCAAAAGTTATTAATTGAAATTTACAGCAAGGTCTCAAGACTTTAGGGAAAAACAACCGGCCTCATTTTCTTATATTCTGTAAAGACTCTTAAAAAAAATAATTGTTTTCTTAATTTAATTTATACAAAGGAAGTTTCTAAACCCATTTAAAACCAAATCATAGAAATCAGAAGTTCCGAACCAAATTCAAATCCAAAATCAATCTTAATTTTATTCTTGAAACTAACTCTTTCAACCTTTTCCAAAAACATCACAAAATGACATCACTCAATCAAAGTCCCTTTTATATATAAAATCTACCTTAAAATATAATACTTTTCTTAAGTGCTTTAAAATAGTAAAGTAATTCTTTTCTGAATAAGTCAAACTCAAGACATGTTTTTGTCAAATAAATTAAATTCAAAACATAACTATTTCCTTAATAAATCAAGTAATACGATTCCTCAAAATTAAACTTTTCTAAATAATGCAAGAACCACAATTAATCAACCGATTAATCAAGTAATTAATATTGCCCAAATTAGATTCTGAAAAGTTAGAGAGAGAATTTGGAGATTTAAAGGTGATTTTTGGACTCAGTAGGTTTTTCTGAGTCAGAAAATGTGCTTTCTGCAAAAAACCGTGAAAAATCGTGAACCGGCAGTTGAACCGATTGAACTGGTTCAAGTCTGCCCGGTACCGCATGAGAAAAAGTGAAAACCGGCAAAAACCTTAGAAAAACATTAGAAATAGAAACAGGGTGTTAATTTTAAAGTTTTGGCCCGAAGTTAGGCCAAACGGGCTAAAAACGCTAACGGATTGGACCGAACCCAAGTTGGGCCCAAGCCCAACATATATAAGTCCTTTAAGTGAACCCTTTTCAGCCATAAACCACTCACACAACATAAACACTAGCTGCATGAGAAGAGAGAATAGAGAAGGGGGAA
Source organism: Arachis hypogaea (assembly GCF_003086295.3). Lineage (NCBI taxonomy): Eukaryota > Viridiplantae > Streptophyta > Magnoliopsida > Fabales > Fabaceae > Arachis > Arachis hypogaea. The sequence continues at coordinate 145,495,979 of NC_092054.1, forward strand.
AACACTATTTACTTCTCACTTCAAGTCACGATATCTCGAGCTACGGTGTTCCGATTTGCGTGCCGTCAGCAGCTACGCGAAGCTCTTATCGAGCCCATCATTTCTATCTAAGTCTTGTGGTAAGTTTCTCGAGATTCTCTGCCCAGTTTTCGTGCCCTTGTGAAATTCAAATTTTTGGGTTTAGTTTTGAGTGAAATCTTTTGTTTTCGATGTTTAGGTTTGCTCTAATCCTTGCTTAGCCTTTGATTTTTGCTATTAAATCTATTGGAAGAGGTAAGAGCCACTAAACCCTTGTGAATTTATATTTAATTAGAACTCTAGGTTGATTTGAGGTGATTTATATGTATATAGTTTGATTATTGTGGCTTTGGGAGCTTTTGGAACTTATTTGTGCTTATTGGAGTGGAAGTGAAAGCTTGGATTTTGGTTGAAAGCTCTTTGGTGTTCAATTTTGAGTCTTGGTGCATATAGAAAATTGGTCAAGGTATAGTTTCGGTTTCCTCTATGTAGTATATAATATTCATGGACACTTAGGCTAGTGACCCATAGGATAGGACTAGATTTGAATGGTTGATGAGTTGTTGGATGCTATTGTATGATGATGTACGATAAAATGATGATTTTTGAGTTTGATATTGATAATTGATAGTGGTATGATGAGGATGAATGATTTGTGAAGTTGGGGAGTGAATTATGTTGGTAAATGTGATATTGATGTTAATTGATTGGGAATATATTAATGAGGTATGATTATATGTGATATATTAATGTGGAGATTGAGGATGAGGAAAGGTGAAGAAATATGTGGTAAGCTTGGTGCAATATGCCATAGAGTGTTAGTTTTGATGAGAATTGGTGTTTGGAATGGTTTAGTTGATTTTGGTTGTGGTTTATAAAGAAATTGATGAAATTGTGATTTTGTGTAAAAGTTAAATTTTGGTAAACTTCGTATGATCATAACTATTGCCTCGGTTTTCAAAATTGGTTGAAATTTGTCTAGAATTAAAGATCTTTGAAAATCCTTTAAATCGATATAAAGTTTGTGAAATTTAGAATTTTGTGGAGGAAGTTATGATCATTCAAAGTTGGTGTTAAAAATCTGAAATTCTGCAAAGTTGCGGAATTTCATGATTTCTGATATGTGTGAGCGCACACACTGCAAAAATTGACCTGTGCGGACGCACACACCTGTGCGCACGCACAGGCAGGGAAGTGCGTTCTGTTTGCAGCGCTAGCACAGCTTGTGCACACACATATCTAAGGAAAAATTTCAACCTGTGCAGACGCACACGTCGGAAAGGCCAGTCTGTTGGGGGCGCTGGCACAGGTTGTGCGAGTGAACAGACCTTTTTAATTTTGACACCTGTGCGTACGCACACCCCTGTGCGTACGCACACTTTTAAAAATTTTCCTGGGCGTGCGCACGCACACCTCTGTGCGGCCGCACACGTCCTGTTTCTCAAATTTTACTTGTTTTTCAACTATTCTACCTTCCCAACAAGGTTGTAAGCTTCTATAACACCATTTAAAGACTTTTGGGCCTAGTTTTGAGTAATAGAACATGGGATATAACTTAAGGGTTCTAGTACATGATTTTAAGATAAATTAAAAAACGGAAGCCTAGGTTTCTGGCGTACTGAGAATGGTTTGACGTTAGGCGAAGGATGATTGATATATGAGATGAGGAATGATAAAATTTTGATATTTGAAAACTGAGTTATGAATGGACAGTGATTGAGATGAGTCGAGGACTCGGATTGAGATGATAGATCTCTGTATACTGAAAATGTTTTTTTGAAAACCACTGAAATAATATTTTTACTAAGATTATGAGACGCTATGCGCTCGGCAGGGACGGTGGTTAATCCCGCCTGTCGAGGTAGCGGCGGCGGCGTAAGGACGATGGTTAATCCCGCTTACGTTGAGATGTGAGGTCTGAGGCAAGAGTATCCCGCTCGCATCCCTTCGGATCTATAGAGCGTGCAGGCGCCGGTACCTGGATAGTGATCCGGGTACTATATCTCGGGGGTTCCCATATGAGAAATCCGAAGAGCGACGTCTCCATGGATATGTGTCAGGTTGGCAGTTGAACCGACAATATGATATCACAGCCAGTAGGGCAAGCATTCATCATGTGCATTTTCTATCCGTTTGTATGCTTTGATTACTTGTAATGGCTTGCCTAATTGAATAACATTCCTAATTGCTATCTAAATTATTGGCCTTATATGCTTATACTTGTGTTTTACTTGAATTGTATATTATCTATGTTTTCTATTGGGATTAAGGAGGTTCAGAAGGCAGTGGTGATGGGATCGCATGGAGGATAGGTTGGTGAAGGGTGTGGGACAGCGGTGTTTGGTTAGAATAGAAATCCCTAAGATAGATTACCCGGTTTATTTAAGTTAATGTTGTTATAATTATGCTTATTTGTTTTAGAATGCTTAAGTTTGAATCTTGTGATAGATATGGAGCTTAGGATTGCCTTTGGCGTCCCGGGGTCTTATATCCTACATCACTGGGCACTGTTACCATACTGAGAACCTCCGGTTCTCATACCATATCTTTGTTGTGTTTTTCAGATGCAGGTCGCAACCCACCTCGGTGAGTTGCTTTGGATGGTGACAGAAGCGGAGGATCCTGGATTCTTTTGGAGTCTTTTGGTTTATCTTGTTTATACATCTCTCTTTTGTATTTTGTCTTTGCCTAGAGGCTTGTAATATGAGAGAAAAACTTGTATAAGCTGTTTTTGAACTGTCAGGTTTCTGTATGATTCTGTATACTGTATATGGCTAGTCCGCTTAAACTCCACGAGCCGAGGCTAGTTTCCTATGATATTATATACTTATATTTTGTTGTATCTTATTTGTTTCTTGTGCCTTAAGCTAGTAGCTTCGTTAGTACGTTTTGTGCTTTTGAAATCCTGTTTTTGAGCTATATCCTTCATCGGACTTCTAGATTATACTATTCCTTATATATATATATATATATATATATATATATATATATATATATATATATATATTATGTATGAGCTTAGAACTTTTGTAATCTCTGATTAACCTTCGCTTTACGACGCGAGGTAAAGCTTAGGCTAATTGATGGTGGTTCGATTCTAATGGTCTGAAAGCAAAATCTACTCCTTTTTTGCGGGTAACAGTTCTATAAGTGTATCAAAGGTGCTCGAATTAGATGAGTATTAAAATAAGAAATAAGTTCGAAAAGTGCAAGAAGGATAAAAGAAGTGCAAAAGAAAAAGGTTTGAAAAATAAACTTGACTGAAATCGAAATGACTTGTGCCGAATTACAAATAAAGCGATTAAAATTCCTTCGATTTGATCAAAGGGCTTTTGACAGAAAACTTAAAGGTACTGAAATATAAATTGGCAAATAAGTAAAGAAAACTTTGAATGTAAATCTGACAATAAAATTAAAGAATACTTTGAAGATAAATCTGACAAGAAAAAGTAAAGTTTGCAGGAATTGTAAATGGAAAATTAGAGACAATGGAAGGAACCCTACAGAAATCAAACTCGAATGCAGACTCAGAAATTCTCAGGGGATGTGAGTATGGTTGAGTCTATTTCTGAAGAAAAGTTCCAACCCTTATTTCCTAAAACTTACTAATATTTATAACCCATATCTGTAATCGACCATTAATTACACGACACTGCCTTGTATGCAAATTCTTAGGTAACTGTTCCCGCTCTTTTGCCCATAGACGTTACCCATAAACTCCTCATTTAGAGAAAGCCTTCAACTTCTCCACTTACGTAACCGCTCGATTCTCTAATCGAGCAACTATTCAATTTCTCATTCAAATGCTTGTTCGATTTAACAAGGTGTCTAAGTCGAGTCCGTGTCAAGTAACTTCCACTTAATGCCTGCACGTGCGTCCTTTTGAACTCTACTTCTTTCTTGACCCTTCACTAGCGTTTCGAATCAACTTAGTCTTTTGAAGATAATTATTTTGACTAATAAATTGCCCCCTAGGATTAATGTGTTTGCCTTCGAAGTCGTTTCTTGGAAGATGCAACACTTAATCCTAATCCAAACGTCAGGCACCTTTACTGATAATAATTACCATTTACCTTCTCCATTAATTCTGACCCGTTTGACACGTTTCCCACGATTCGCACTTTTTTTCTCCACCACTCCGCCTTCTTCGCAAAGTTACCTCCTTTTCCTTTGAATTCCTTCTGCAATAATGGCTAAGCAAAGATTTCCTTTAAATTCGACACTTCCGTCTTTGCTCAACTTTCTCGAACCCTTATTCCCTCGATTTCTCTTGCATTCACCTTTCTTGCACAACATTTACTCTTCAATATTCATTCCTCTTTACTCTTCAATGGCTGCTTCTTTATCCCACGTTGCTGCACAAGACAAAGACAAAGGTCCTAAGGTACAACCACTGGCTCCTCCAGCTCTTCATGTGTTGAATCAGGTCAATGATGAAGTCATTGATGACCCACAACTCCAAATTAATGACCCCAAAATCCTCATTCCGTTCACTGTGGGTGAAGATATTCATTGTTTCATTGGTCCAATTGAGAACTTGGAAAGGGCGAACAAGAAACTTCCTTTCTTCCCAAATGCCCAAGGAGAAGATTTGTTGATCAACCAAGACCTTGATATCTATTTTTTCACCAATCAAAAACCTTTTTCGTAACAACCCAAAAATCAACCCTCATGGAACTGACTTCACGTCCTGGTATGAGCATCTTGCTCCATCGAAGATAGCTACTTGGGGGGCTCTTGGGATTCAAGACCTTCTAAGGTTTTCTCACTTTTCACCTTCAACGCTCCCTTGGATGATTGGAGCAGTAACCTTTTTCTGGAATGAGACTACCAATAATTTCCACCTTCCTTGTGGGATGATTGGTATGTCACTTCTAGATGTGGCTGCTATTACAGGACTTCCAATTAGTCTTCCAGACTTCACCTCTGACATGCAGCCTAAGCAACAATACAACATTGTCCCAACAACTTCCTACAGCGACTTTATTACTCATCACATGGGTGCAGAGGGTACTGCCATTATAGATGATGAACATGTAGCCTTTCTGTTCTATTGGCTAAATGCAATTGTATTCTGCTCTCGAAGTGCTAAAATGCAGAAGCTTTTCCTTCCTCTTGCCACTCTACTTCATGAAGGAAACAATCTTAATTTGGCCAAGCTTTTTCTAGGGCATGTTTTCGAAGAACTTGCCAATTTGTTAATTGTCTTCAAAATAACTATTTGATTAGTACAGGTGGCCTCTTTGGCTTCTCCAACTATGACTTAATGCCATTTTTAAAAAATACATGGTTACACCTAGAAGTGGTGCTACAGACAAACAGCACATTAAAGGTTTTTGATTGGCTAACTTTAAGCCAGATTTTCCAGAGGCTTAATCGGATGAAGACCGATTCTGGGCTGTCTTTTCTCTTTTTCATTCTTGTAAAGACTTTCACAATGAGGACCTCAATTTCACCCCTTTTTTGCGTCGAAATTGTGGTCCTGCTTGGCTGGAACGCCTCCTCTTCCCCACCGACACTAAAGAAAATGAGCTTGCTAACAGAAGTTGGGCAAATTTACTGGCTGTACAGGTGATTCCTACAGGGCTACCTCAACATAAAAAAGAACGTTTCAAGGTGACTCTGTATGCCCCTCATTACACAGCCAGGCAGCTTGGCTTCTCACAAGTTATCCCAACTCCACTTCTCAGAAACAACAGACCGTTTTGCCATATTACTTTGGCTTCAAAGAAAGAGCTTGACATCTGCCTCTTGAAAAATCAACAACAAAAAGAGGGCTATAAATACCTCATTTATGATCGAAGCTCGTACATCACCAAGTCTTGTTTCGATTGGTGGACTGCTTACTACTCTAAGTACGTTCGTACTTTGGAGGAGATCAAGTATTCTATTGTCCAGGCGGTCCCTGCTGCTGAGGGTTCTCCAAAGAAAACTCAGAAAAGAAAAGCTGAACCTACAGCTTCTTCACACCAACCACTAAAGAAAAGTCGACGGACACCTTTGAAAACTTCTAGGAAGGTAACTATATTCATTTGCTCCTTCTTTAACTGAAATTCTTCGACAATCACATTCACTTGCAACTCTTTTAATTCCAATCTTTCTTTAGTTACAGTTGCAACCGTCGAGTGAAAGTTCTGATGAAAGTGAGCCATCAATTCAGAATATCCTTGCAGCATCCTCACAGTCGGAGGATGTAATTGACTCAGATTCGGGCTCTCTATTAGTTCGAAGAATAAGACCCATTCCGGTAACATTATATTATTTTCAGATATATTTCGATTTAGTTAAAGTAAATCTCGACTTATTGTACCTTGCATCTCAGCCTGTCACTGCTGTTCAATCGAGCACTTCATCTCTGGCACCTGACTAGCCACATCAACAACAACAACAAGACTTAGGACAAACCACATCTCACTCATCAATCCAAGCCACAGAATTTGTTCAGCCTCTTCAAGTTGCTTTTCCAATTCCAACTAGAACGCAGGTAGTTGACTTAAAAAAGGAGCATACCCCTTATTCCCCAACACAAACTTTGATTGTTGGACATATTTCTCCAACAAACCAGGATGATACTTCTACCGAATTTTAGGTGGCCCCTGATTCGATTCTCCTTCTCGAGTTGCTGAAACTGTTGTTCCCGATTCGGATTCTCCATCTCGAGTTTTGGAAACTCTCCCTTCTCCACAACGAACCTCCAGTCCTTCCAAACAAGCTGAACTTCAAACTTTCCCTGGTCAGGGATCTAGAGGTTTGGGTGTCTCTACCGAATCTAAAAATGCCAGCCTGGTTAACCTGGTCACTATTCTGAACCAAGCTATTCAGGAAGATAAGATGCTTCTTTCTACTCCTTTACTCATTGGTCCTTCTACATCTGGTCCTTCATCCGAACTAAATGTTAATACTCGAGAATAACTTCTGTCACTTCTCAAGCTCCTGGACCATCCACCCATTGAGTGGACCAATGATGCAGCACTGAACAAACTTTTGTCTGATCTTTTAAATTCATCTCTTGAACTTCATGTCTTGTCCCCATACTCTGCCATAGTCAAATAATTCATACAAACTGCCAACAAGAGTGTAACTACCCAAGAAAAACTACAAGAGATCAAGGGTACAATGGCTCAAACTAAAACTGAATCCGAAAGCTATGCTACAGTTCTACAACTAATCAAGACTTCCCATGAAAAATTCAATTTAAGAATCTCTCAGGCGCTCTTCATTCAAGCTCACTATGATAATGAAGAGAGAAAACTTGAAGCAAAATTAGCTCAGATTAATGAAATATTGGCAAAAATTCAGAAGAGGAGGGCAGATATAGCTACACCTCTAGCCACTGTCCAGCATGAACAACAACAACTTGTGCAAGAAATCGTTTCTATTGAGACCAAACAAGAAGAATGTGAGAAATAACTTGACAAAGCTCAATATGAAGAATTCAGGCATGCTGAAACACTTTCAACTCTGGACAATGAAAGGGTAAAGCTACGCTCAGACCTGGCAGACCTTATGGCACCTTACATTTCTTCACCTTAGACTTCAGTACTTGTAATAGTTTTCTTTATTTTCAAACTTATGCATTTTAATCTTAATTTAATAAACAATGATATTGCTTCAAATACTTCCCATTTATCGAATTGATTATATTTCTGGATTCGATATCTTTGATTCGATATGCATTTTCCGAATACAATCCTATCACTTGGAAAGGGTCCTCCCAAGTATGGGACCATTTGCTAAGAACTCTCAATTTCTTTTCCATTGGCAAAATAACTTTTAAAACCAACTCACCTATACTGAAGCATTTCTCCTTTATTCGACAATTGTAATTTCGAACAACACTTTCTTTTTGTCGAATTATGTTTTCAAGTGCCAATATTTGCCCTGAGTCTAATTCATTCAACTCATCAAATATTGCATTCCAATAATCATTGACTGGCAAATCATTCTGTCTTGACACCCTCAAAGTGTTAAGATTGATTTCCAATGGTAGCACAGCATCATGGTCATATACTAATTTATAGGCCGACGTACCCGTCGACCCCCTGGATGAATTTTGATAAGCCCATAGTACTTGACTTAACGTTTCATGCCAAGTTCGAGGTCTATTCCCGATTTATTTTTTAATCAAACTTATCAGAATTTTATTTGCTGCCTCAACTTGCCCGTTGGCCTATGCATAATAAGGGGTTGAAGTAATCATATTAATATTCCTCGAAGCTGCAAATTCTTGATTCACTAACCAGTAAACATAGTCCCTTGATCAGTGCTCAATGTTTGAGAAATTCCAAATCGATGGATTATATGTTCCTCAATAAAATCTATTATTTCATTTTGCCCAGCTTCTATTAAAGGAACTGCTTCAACCCACTTCGTAAAATAATCAATTGCTACTAGAATAAATTTATGACGTTTCGATGAAGGAGGATGAATCAATCCAATCAAATCCAAAGCCCAACCCCTAAATGCCCATGGCTTTATAATCGAATGCAACTCAAACGTTGGGCTCTGTTGTATCAATCCATGCTTTTGACATTCTAGACACACCTTTGTATATTCAATACAATCTTTGATCATGGATGGCCAATATACGTGATTTCGATATAGCACCCATTTCATCTTCTTCCCAGCCTGATGAGCACCACATATCCCTTTATGAACTTCACCTAAAGCAATGTTTTTATCATCTTGACTTAGATATCTCGACAGACTTCCATCGATTCCCTTCTTATACAACTCATCAGCCATCAAGACAAAATTCATAGCTTGCAATTTTACCTTTCTATCGACTGGGATGCTGGGATTCTTTAGATATTCAGCAATAGGCTTTTTCCAATCATCATCTTCCCATTCGCCTATACACAAAGCTTCCCTTTTCATCTGTAGGCACCAAAATTTGATGAATACTGGCTAATTTTCTTAAAATTTCTGGGCCAATTCTATATCTCGAAGTAATTTGGGCTAATTCATTAGCGATCTCGTTATGAATCCTTGGGATATGAACTAACGAAACTTTTCGAAAAAGCAGTTAATAATTCCCAAGCCATTGCCAAATACTTTTGCAACTTCTCATTATTACATTTGAACTCTCTCGATAACTGTTTCAAGACTAACTGGGAATTTCCTAAGATTTGGACTTCCAAAGTCCCTTTTCCGATCAATATTTCAAGACCCAAAATTAATTCTTCATACTCTGCCATATTATTCGAGCAGGGATATTTTAACTCGAACAGGAATTCTGATGGAATCCCTTCTGAAAAGATAATAAGAATTCCAACCCCTGCACCATCTTTGTGCTTTGATCCATTAAAATATAACTTCCAATAATTGACTTTAATGTCGAGTATATTTGCCCCTGGTCATTCAGATTATTCGAATTATCAACTAAAAAATCTGCAATGACCTGAACTTTCACAGCCTTGGCAGGAACATACTGTAAAATTCTCTCAAAGCTAACATCCATTTCCCTAATCGACCTCGTAACATTGGAAAACTCAACATATTTTTGATGAGATCAGTTTGAGCTATAACTTTTACTGATTTAGCCACCATGTAGCATTTTAATTTCATGCAGGCATAGTAAAGGGATAAACACAATTTTTCTATTGGGGAATACCTTGTTTCAATATCGGTCAAAACTCGACTAAGGTAATACACTGCCCGTTCATGCCCATTCTCGTCATCTTGGGCTAGCATACACTTAATTGTGTTTGTAGATGCTGTAATATACAGTTTCAAGGGCTCATGAGGACGAACATTCGCCATTATTGGAGCCTTAGATAAATAAGTCTTGATTGACTCAAATGCCTATTGATGCTCATGGGTCCATTCAAACTGTGAATCATTCTTTAGTTTCAGTAAAGGGGCAAACACTCTGGTTCGATAAGAAAGATTCAAAATGAACCTTCAAAGATAATTGAATTTCTCCAAGAATGATTGCACTTCTTTTTTATATTTTGGCAAAGACAATGCCAATATTGCATTAGCCTTGCTCTTATCGATAGCAATTCCTTTCTTATGAACAATAAAACCTAAGAAGTTCCCAACTGATACACCAAAAGTACATTTCAAAGGATTCATTTTTAACCCCTTTTTTCTCATTGTAACAAATGCTTTCCTCAAGTGATCAATATGTTGATTCACTGAAATTGATTTGACCATAACATCATTAATATACACCTCCATAAATCTCCCAATATACTCATGAAATATGGTATTCATTGCTCGCTGGTAAGTTGCACCAATATTTTTCAAACTGAAAGGCATAACCACCCACTCATAAGTGCTTAATGCCCCGGGACAACGAAAAGCAGTTTTAGACACATCATCTTCTGTAATGAAGATTTGGTTATATCCCGAATAATCGTCCATAAAACTTAAAATTTTATTTCCCGCTGCAAAGTCAATCAACATATCTGCAATTGGCATAAAATATTCATCCTTTGGGGTAGCATTATTCAAATCTCTGAGATCAATGCACACCCTTAGTTTTCCATTTTTCTTCATCACGGGCATAATATTTGAAACCCATTCAACATAACGTGCGGTTCGAATGAACTTCGCTTTAATCAACCGTTCTATTTCTTCCTTAACCTTTTGATTGATTTCTGGAGCAAATCGACGAAGAGTTTGCTTTACAGGTCGAGCATTTGGTTTCAATACTAACCGATGTTCTACAAGAGAACGATCAAGACCAGGTATCTGATAATAATCCCAAGCAAAATAATCTTTGAATTCATGTAAAAGATGGAAAAGTTCAGTTCGAAAAGGATCTATGAGATCTTTACAAATATAAGTAATTCGAATGTCATCAAGAGACCCTAGATTAATTTCTTCTAAGGGATCTTGAGATTCGAATCCTTTTAAATGATCCTCATCCTTTACTGAATGTTTTTCAAAACCCAAAGGTTCTAAATTATAGATGCAATCAAAAGAGAAATCAACAGATTCATTAGGAATAAAATAAACTTGATCATTCGCTGGATTAACATCAGCTTTATTTTCAACACAATAGACTTCTGCTATTAAGTCAGTAGTTCAACTAACAACATCATTTGTATTACATAATGAAGAACAACTTAAACCATGACTAAACTCAATTAAAGACATCGAGTTGTAGCTACTAAGAAAAGAAATTACATTCCTAAATGATTCCACTTCATCAGAAAAACCACATTTATTTTCTATGGAAGGGAAATTACTTAAATAATTATTTAAAATTATCAAGTAATCCAAGACATCTTGCACCCGTTCCATCAAATAATGCCTCAGATCCCTTAAGATGAACAATCAATGCCAGTTGGGGTCACATTCATATGTGGATGGCATAATTTCACTGTCAATTCCTCCAAGACAAGTAGCATCCCTCGCAGTTATAAGAATTCAATGCCTTGTCAACATTTAAAGGCTTCAGTTTTGGGCTATACACCCTGAAATTGACATGCAGTTGTTTGACATAGAGATTCGAATATGCTTTAACAACTTCAGGCTTGCCATCTGACGTGGCGGAAATTGGCGAGTTAAGAATTGTTATAAGATATGCGTTGCAAGTATAGTTCTTAACCAACAAGGAATCCACTTATCAATTTAGAAGGGTTGTCACAAAAATTAAAATTAAAATACTGGGAGTATGAATCCCAGGTCGTCTCCCAACGAGTTGCAGAAAGGTGTGCTATTTTATTAATCAGATGTTTTCAAAAAGAGTTTGAGTTGAATAAGCAGGAAATTAAATTAGAGAAATTAAGTAATTTAAATAAAAGCCTTGACTGGGAGTAGATTAGTTGGAAGCCCTATTCTTGTTGCAGTACTCTCAAGATTAATCGATAATTGAAGGTTGTTCTGTTTAGTTATCCCTTACTAGGTAAGGGAAAGTCAAACAAGTTGGAATGCTGTTTCTATTCACAAGTCCCAATCCGCTTACTTGGAAGGACTGGCGTTAGTGACTAGAGAGCAATCCAACAATAAACCCAATTACAATTTCTCTTTTGAGCATTCCAACTCAAGGGTTCCTTTCAATCAACTCCCCATCAAGTTAGGGAACTACTCGCTCATTGTGAATGTGGAATTCATAACATAGAAAAGAGAATTAAAGAAAGACATGATAAATAAAACTCAAAGGAATCAATTAAAAATAAAAGTAACTCTTGTATTAATAAATTCTAAAATAATCCAGTAGTAAGATTGAGTAAATTAAAGGACATGGAAGAGTAAAGCCAAGTAAAGAAAACGAACTAGAATGACGAAGTCTTGATGAGGTAATAACTCTTCTCAATATCCCAATGCAAAGAACAATAGAGATTAAAATCCTAAGAACTATGAATGTGTAGAGAGAAAACCTAGAGGAGGAGTAAAACTAGATCTAAAAACTAAAAATTATGTAGAGTGAATGTTTTTTTTGTTTCTGCATGTTCTCTAGCTCTAGTCTGCTTTTCTGGGCCAAAAACTGGGTCAAAACGGGGCCCAAAATTGCCCCCAACGAATTCTGCAGATTATGCAGATCGCGCACGTCACGCGATCGCGTCATTCATGCGGACGCGTCATTCGGCGTTTTGCTTTGCCATGCGGGTGCATCGTCCATGCCTCCGCGTCACTTGTGCTATTCCAATCCGCGCGGTCGCGTGAGCCATGCGGCCGCGTCACTTCTCGCTGGTCATCTCCTCAATTTCTTGTGTTCCTTCCATTTTTTGCAAGCTTCCTTTCCAATCTCCAATTCATTCATGCCCTATAAAGCCTGAAACACTTAACACACAGATCACGGTATCGAATGGAATAAAGGAGAATTAAAATGCGTAATTAAAAGTCTCTAGGAAGCAAGTTTTTAATCATGTAATAATTTTAGGAAGGAAATATAAATGCATGCTAATCATATGAATAAGTGGATAAAAATCATGATAAAACCACACAATTAAACACATTATAAACCATAAAATAGTGGTTTATCAACCTCCCCACACTTAAACATTAGCATGTCCTCATGCTTAGTTGAAGGAGATAAAACAAATGAGTAGGAACATGTAAAAACTCATGCAATGCAATGCAACCTATATATGTAAATGTAACTATATGATTCTTGTCCACTTGATCAATAGTAAATAAGCTCTTCAAAACAACTACAAATCAAATTCCACTAATTCAATTCTCATGCAGTAAGAACAGATAAAAATGCAAGAAGGTAGGTCATGAAAGCATGGAACATAGAATTTTAAGCATTGAACCCTCACTGATGATGTATGTACGCTCTAATCTCTCTAGTGTATAGGGCAATCACTCTATCCTTCTCTAATCATGCTCTCTAATTTTTGTTCTTCTCCTAACCAATCAACAACATTTAATATACCAATGCAAACATCATGAGGTCTTTTCAAGGTTGTAATGGGGCTAAGGTAATGGTAAGGATACACATATGGCTAAGTAAGCTTATAAACTGAATCTTTAATTAACCCAAGCTTTAACATAACATATATATATATATATATATATATATATATATATATATATATATATATATATATATATATATATATTCTATATAACTTTAGAATTCATATCTAGCTACCCAGAAATTTCTTTCACATTCCATACTCATGTATCAACTTTTTATCTTAATTTTATCATACATGCATTGATCTTTGAATTCTTAACTTTACATTGGGGTAATTTTGTCCCCTTATTTATTTATTGAATATTTTTTAGTTTTTTTTCATAAGCATAAAAATAAACATAGCTTATCAATGCACATAGATTTTCAATTTTTTTTTATAGTTTCACATGAGTAGGTCTCCAAATTTCCATTATATTATCATGACACATTCCCTTATTATCTTTTGTTCCCACAATTTCCCATACTTAATTGACACACACAATTCTATCTTAAGCTAACCAAAGATTCAGTTTGGGGTATACAATTATTTTTTCGCTTAAGGCTAGTAATGTGGTAAAATATAGAACAAATGGGATATAAAGGCTCAAAGTGGCTAACAAAGGTAATTGAAAGGGTAGGCTTAATTTGGATAAGTGAGCTAAACAATTAATGGCCTCAATCATATACAAACATATAAATATAATAAACTTTGGACATATAGGATGGAACAAAATATAGATCACAATCATAGAGAAGTAAACACACAAGAATAAAATAATTATGGTTAAATAATATAACCATGCATAGAGGCTCAAATCTCACAGGTTGTGTGTTCTTTAGCTCAAAAATTATGTTCCAAATACAACTTCAAGCAAATTTAACATAGAAGTTTTGATTAAAATTAGTGAAATTTTGTTCCAAAGATAGGATCTTAGAAGAAACTTATTGTCTTTTCAATCAAGTAGAACATGCATGCAACTAACCTATTACTATGCAATTTATCCTATTCTATAAAAGAAAAACTAACTAAATATCCTAATTTATTGGTGTTTAGGGAAGAGAAATTACCTCCAGAAGTCAGGTACTGACCGACTTTCCCACACTTAAGGCTTTGCTCCGTCCTCGGTGCCATCTGTCAGGAACAGGGGTGGGCTGGTAGCAGTATCTCCACAGTCGGGACCATCATGGCTCCCTGTGCTGGTAAATGAAGTGGAGTCCGGAGTGTCTGAGTCCTTGAATTTTCCCATGATCAGCTCCTTGAGGTATGTGAATCGGCACTTGTTACGACGCTTTATGATCCAACCTTTCGAGTATCTGATGGAGCAGTTGGTCTGTTGTAGGTGCTTGTGGTATGGAAGGAGGAATGTCCTGAGCTGGTTCAGTGGGCTGGCTTGTAGTGGCTGCTGAGGGTCTGATATATTTCCCATTAGGGACATATTGATCATCCCGTGGAAGTATGGCTTTGGTGTCCCCAGCTCTGAAGGAGACTCCGGCTGTTGAGACAAGATCTGAGACCAGGGCGGGAAAAGATAAGTTGCCCACGATTTGTACGTGTCCCATGGCATTCCGGATGTGTCTTGGTAGGTTCAGAGGTTGGTCTGTAAGGATGCACCATAGTAGAACGGCCATGTTCGCAGTGAAGGAGGACTCGTGAGTGCTTGGAAAGATGTAATGGGACATGATCTGTGCCCATACGCGAGCCTCCAAGGTAAGTGTTGAAGCCGATATTCCCTTAGGGCGGGTACGATGGTATCCGTAGATCCAACGGCTGCCAGGTAGTGCGATAACTCTGAGAACGGCGTCCCAGTCAAATTGGTACATCTGGAGCTTGAGTGCGGCTTCTTGAAAGGCGTCTAAACCTTCTGGAATAGGGGGAAGACCTAAAGCTTTTTGAATGGCCTCTTCTGTAATGGGGACTTGCTTCTGACGGACAAAGACAGACTACAGGGTTGGCAGGTGAAAGTTGGAGTAGAACTTGACTACCCAAGAAAGATTGACCTGCCTCGGCTGTCTCTGTAGGAAACCCCATTGTCTTTGTGCAATTTGCGGTTCAACAAATGTGGCAATATGGTTTGGGAGGAGAAGAAGGTATTCATTGTTGTAACTCCTTTCTGCCAGGATGGGGAACATCTGCTCACAATAGCGATTGGAAAATCGCGCAGTGTCCTTTGCT
Organism: Arachis hypogaea; assembly: GCF_003086295.3. NCBI lineage: Eukaryota > Viridiplantae > Streptophyta > Magnoliopsida > Fabales > Fabaceae > Arachis > Arachis hypogaea. The sequence goes on from NC_092054.1 coordinate 145,511,527, forward strand.
GGGAAGGCTTTTTCTTTATCATCAACCTTTATAATCCTCTTAAGTCTCTTTGTTGAGGGCTTTACCGCAGTTGAAGAGGGTTCTGCCACTAGGGCTCTCTTTGTTCCTCTCCTTGCTGTTGATTTGGGAGTAGCTTTCTCTTTGCCCTTCTTGGTGGCCATTCTGAAAAAGGGAAGAGAAAGTAAATTAAATTCAAAGAGATAGAGTAAGGAAGAGAACGGAAAAGGGTGGTTATGAATGCACAGTAAAAGGTAAATGATGTTAACACATGGTCATGACTACATGTGAAAAGTCATCAATGGAAAATAGTTAGTGCATATGATGACAGGTGAATGCAAGGTGTTTTTTGGCATGCTGGCAATGGCATGAGTAGCATAGATCAAGCATCACTCGTAACAAACCATCACATTTGTATTGACAATTAATTTCAATGAATACAATAGTAAAGGAAATTTGTGAAAAGCAAGCATTGAATAGTAGAGTAACGTAGAAAAGTGCATAATGCTATATGGACTTTTTCACAAACACATAGCATGCATGAGAATTAGGGTATAGAAAGTATTAAATTGAACATGCAAGCAACCCTTTAAAAAGTAATATATAATTTCCAAACAAATTTAGAACAATCCACAAGCATATAATGAGAAATAATGATTCAAATTAATTTCTAACACCAAGTAAAAAGGGAAAAGAAAGAAAAAAGAAAATATGGATAATGAAAGTAAAAAGAAAAGAAAAGAAGATAACATATAAAAATAAGAAGAATAATAGAAAATTAAGGGGAGGAAAGAAGAAAAGAAAAACCTTGTTAATGGGGGTGAGAGAGAGAGAGTGAAAGTGTAAAAAGTGAGAAAGAAGGAAGAGGGAAGAAGGAAGAAATAAGGAATAAGGAGGAAAAAGAGAAAATAGGATTTGGGGAGAAAAAGATAAGATAGTTGGTAAATTAGAAAAGCTGTGTGGCGCAAGTGACGCGGTCGCGTGGGGCACGTGATCGCGCCACTTGCGCTGAAACTGATTGACACGGTCGCGTCGGTCACGCGGTCGCGTGACCCGTTTTATGCTACTGGCGCGAGGGCAGCCTCGCACTCGCACAACTCTCTGTTCAAAATCATTAATTGCCAAATATTGGGTGACGCGATCGTGTGGGAAGGATTGTGCGTTCAGCACCAATCCAGCACCACTCTAGCACAACTTTCGGTCGTGCACCCTTTTCACGTCGAATTCCGAGGCATGCGGCCGCGTGAGTGACGCGGTCGTGTGGGAGGCCAATGTTCCCACTCGACGCGGTCGCGTGAGATAATTTGTGCCATTGGCACGTGATGAGCGGATAATTTATACGCTTTTTGGCATTGTTTTTAGTATGTTCTTAGTAGAATTTTGTTACTTTTAGGGATGTTTTCATTAGTTTTTATGTTAAATTCACATTTCTGGACTTTACTATGAGTTTGTGTGTTTTTCTGTGATTTCAGGTATTTTCTGGCTGAAATTGAGGGACTTGAGCAAAAATCAGATTCAGAGGATGAAGAAGGACTGCTGATGCTGTTGGATTCTGACCTCCCTGCACTCAAAATGGATTTTCTGGAGCTACAGAACTCAAATGGCGCGCTTCCAATTGCGTTGGAAAGTAGACATCCAGGGCTTTCCAGCAATATATAATAGTCCATACTTTGCCCAAGTTTAGACGACGCAAACTGGCGTTCAACGCCAGTTCTCTGCCCAATTCTGGCGTCCAGCGCCAGAAACAAGCTGCAAAGTGGAGTTCAACGCCCAAACTGGCACAAAAGCTGGCGTTCAACTCCAAGAATGACCTCTGCACGTGTAACATTCAAGCTCAGCCCAAGCACACACCAAGTGGGCCCCGGAAGTGGATTTATTCATCAATTACTTACTTCTGTAAACCCTAGAAGCTAGTTTATTATAAATAGGACTTTTTACTATTGTATTAGTCATCTTTGGACGCCTGGTTCTTAGATCATGGGGGATGGCCTCTTGGCCATGCCTGGACCTTTCACTTATGTATTTTCAACGGTAGAGTTTCTACACTCCATAGATTAAGGTGTGGAGCTCTGCTGTTCCTCAAAGATTAATGCAAAGTACTACTGTTTTCTATTCAATTCATCTTATTTCGCTTCTAAGATATCCATTCGCACTTCAACCTGAATGTGATGAACGTGACAATCATCATCATTCCCTATGAACGCGTGCTTGACAACCACTTTCATTCTACATTAGATTGAATGAGTATCTCTTAGATCTCTTAATCAGAATCTTCGTGGTATAAGCTAGATTGATGGCAGCATTCATGAGAGTCCGGAAAGTCTAAACCTTGTCCGTGGTATTCCGAGTAGGACTCTGGGATTGGATGACTGTGACGAACTTCAAACTCGCAAGTACTGGGCGTAGTGACAGACGCAAAAGGATAGTAAATCCTATTCCAGTATGATCGAGAACCTCCAAGATGATTAGCCATGCAGTGACAGCGCATCGGACCATTTTCACAGAGAGGAATAGGATGCAACCAACGACAAGGGTGATGCCTCCAGACGATTAGCCGTGCTGTGACAGAGTATTTGGACCATTTTCCCGAGAGAGATCGAAAGTAGCCATTGGCACCGGTGACATCCTTACATAAAGCCAGCCATAGAAAGGAGTGAGACTGATTGGATGAAGGCAGCAGAAAAGCAGAGGTTCAGAGGAACGAAAAGCATCTTCATACGCTTATCTAAAATTCTCACCAATGATTTACATAAGTACCTCTATCCCTATTCTATTATTTATTTTCGAAAACCCCATTACTATTTTATATCCGCCTGACTGAGATTTACAAGGTGACTATAGCTTGCTTCATACCAACAATCTCCGTGGGATTCGACCTTACTCACGTAAGGTATTACTTGGACGACCCAGTGCACTTGCTGGTTAGTTGTATCGAAGTTGTGACAAATCATGAATTAAGATTAGAGCACCAAGTCTTTGGAGCCATTACCAGAGATCACAATTTCGTGCACCAAGTTTTTGGCGCCGTTGCCGGGGATTGTTCGAGTTTGGACAACTGACGGTTCATCCTGTTGCTCAGATTAGGTAATTTTCTTCTTATTTTATTTTCAAAAAGTTTTCAAAAATCTTTCAAAAACTTTTCTTTTGTTTTCGAAAATAAAAAATAAATATTTTCAAAAATATATTTTTCTTCAGAATTTTTAAGAACGAATTCTAGTGTTTCATGAAGCATGTTGAAGCCTGGCTGGCTGTGAAGCCATGTCTGTAGGGCATGTCAGGCGTGTCATTTTTGAGTTACATACTAAAGCTTGGCTGGCTATTAAGCCATGCCTGACCCTTTGATTGGAGCTTTAGACTAAAGAGCATAAGATTCCTGGAATTCATATTAAAAATTTTGGAATCCTTATTTTTCTTTTTACACTAATTTTCGAAAAATATAAAATAAAAATCCAAAAAAATTTAGAAAATCATAAAAATCAAAAATATTTTTGTGTTTCTTGTTTGAGTCATGTGTCATGTTATAAGTTTGGTGTAAATTGCATGTGCATCTTGCATTTTTCGAAAAAAAAATCATGCATTCATAGTGTTCTTCATGATCTTCAAATTGTTCTTGGTAAGTCTTCTTGTTTGATCTTTGCATTTGCATGTTTTGTGTCTTTTCTTGTTTTTCATCTGCATTCTTGAATTCTTAGTGCCTAAGCATCAAAGATTTCTAAGTTTGGTGTCCCGCATATTTTCTTTGCATTAAAAATTTTTCAAAAATATGTTCTTGATGTTCATCATGATCTTCATAGTGTTCTTGGTGTTCATCTTGACATTCATAGCATTCTTGCATGCATCACATGTTTTGATCTAAAATTCTCATGCATTGCATCATTTTCATGTTTTTCTCTCTCATCATAAAAAAATTCAAAAATCAAAAAAATATCTTTCCCTTTTTCTCTCTTAAAATTTTGAAAATTAGATTTGACTTTTTCAAAAAATTTTAAAAATCTAGTTGTTTTTACGAGTCAAATCAAATTTTCAATTTAAAAATCTCATCTTTTTCAAAATCTTTTTCAAAAAAAATCAAATCTTTTTCATTTTTCTTAGTTATTTTCGAAAATTTTAAAAATATTTTTCAAAAATCTTTTTCTTATCTTTATCTCTTAATTTTCGAAAATAACATCACCAATTAATGTTTTGATTCAAAAAGTTTCAAGTTTGTTACTTGCTTGTTAAGAAAGATTCAAACTTTAAGTTCTAGAATCATATCTTGTGATTTCTTGTGAATCAAGTCATTAATTGTGATTTTAAAAATCAAATCTTTTCCAAAAACTAATTTCAATCATATCTTTTCAAAAATATCTTCTTATCTTATCTTTTTCAAAAATTTGATTTCAAAATATCTTTTCTAACCTCCTAACTTCTTATCTTTCCAAAATTAATTTTCAAATTTGTTTCAACTAACTAACTAACTTTTTGTTTGTTTCTTATCTTTTTCAAAACCACCTAACTAACTTTCTCTCTCTAATTTTCGAAAATATCTTCCCTCTTTTTCAAAATTTCTTTTAATTAACTAATTATTTTAATTTTTGATTTTAATTTTCGAAAATTACTAACCCTTTCAAAAACTATTTTTGAAAATCACTAACCCTTTTTCAAAAAAAAAAAAATTTTTTTTTCAAAAATCCTTCTCCCTCATCTCATTCTAATTATTTATTCATCTACTAACACTTCTCTTCATCTCACATCACTGCTCCTATCCTTACCCTTGTGTTTGGATTCTTCATTCTTCCTCACCCCTATTCCTTTTCTTCTTCTACTAACAATAAGGAACCTCTTTACTGTGACAATAGAGGATTCCTTTTCTTTTCTCTTTCTCTTCTCTTTCTTATGAGTAGGGACAAAGAAAAAGGCATTCTTGTTGAAGCTGATCCAGAATCTGAAAGGACTCTGAAGAGGAAACTAAGAGAAGCTAAATTACAACAATCCAGAGACAACCTTATTGAAAATTTCGAACAAGTAAAGGAGATGGCAGCCGAACCCAACAACAATAATGCAAGGAGAATGCTTGGTGACTTTACTGCACCTAATTCCAATTTACATGGAAGAAGCATCTCCATTCCTGCCATTGGAGCAAACAATTTTGAGTTGAAACCTCAGCTAGTTTCTCTGATGCAGCAGAACTGCAAGTTTCATGGACTTCCATCTGAAGATCCTTTTCAGTTCTTAAATAAATTCTTGCAGATATGTGATACTGTTAAGACTAATGGAGTCGATCCTGAAGTCTACAGGCTCATGATTTTCCCTTTTGCTGTAAGAGACAGAGCTAGAATATGGTTGGACTCTCAACCCAAAGACAGCCTGAACTGTTGGGATAAGCTGGTCACGGCTTTCTTAGCCAAGTTCTTTCCTCCTCAAAAGCTGAGCAAGCTTAGAGCGGATGTTCAAACCTTCAGACAGAAAGAAGGTGAATCCTCTATGAAGCTTGGGAAAGATACAAGCAGCTGACCAAAAAGTGTCCTTCTGACATGCTTTCAGAATGGACTATCCTGGATATATTCTATGATGGTTTATCTGAGCTATCAAAGATGTCATTGGATACTTCTGCAGGTGGATCCATTCACCTAAAGAAAACGCCTGCAGAAGCTCAAGAACTCATTGACATGGTTGCTAATAACCAGTTCATGTACACTTCTGAAAGGAATCCTGTGAGTAATGGGACGATTATGAAGAAGGGAGTTCTTGAAATTGATACTCTGAATGCCATATTGGCTCAGAACAAAATATTGACTCAGCAAGTCAATATGATTTTTCAGAGTCTGAATGGATTGCAAGCTGCACCCAACAGTACTCAAGAGGCATCTTCTGAAGAAGAAACTTATGATCCTGAGAACCCTGCAATAGCAGAGGTGAATTACTTAGGTGAACCTTATGGAAACACCTATAACTCATCATGGAGAAATCATCCAAATTTCTCATGGAAGGATCAAAAGCCTCAACAAGGCTTTAATAATGGTGGAAGAAATAGGTTTAACAATAGTAAACCTTTTCCATCATCCACTCAGCAACAGACAGAGAATTCTGAGCAGAATCCATCTAGCTTAGCAAATTTAGTCTCTGATCTATCTAAGGCCACTGTGAGTTTCATAAATGAAACAAGGTCTTCCATTAGAAATTTGGAAGCACAAGTGGGCCAGCTGAGTAAAAGGATCACTGAAATCCCTCCTAGTACACTCCCAAGCAATACAGAAGAGAATCCAAAAGGAGAGTGCAAGGCCATTGACATAACCAAAATGGCCGAACCCAAAGAGGGAGAGGAGGACGTGAATCCCAAGGAGGAAGACCTCCTGGGACGTCCAGTGATCAATAAGGAGCTTTCCTCTAAGGAACCAAAGGAATCTGAGACTCATCTAGAGACCACAGAGATTCCATTGAACCTCCTTATGCCCTTCATGAGCTCTGATGAGTATTCCTCTTCTGAAGAGAATGAGGATGTCACTGAAGAGCAAGTTGCCAAGTTCCTTGGTGTAATCATGAAGCTGAATGCCAAATTATTTGGTAATGAGACTTGGGAAGATGAACCTCCCTTGTTCACCAATGAACTAAGTGATCTGGATCAACTGACATTGCCTCAGAAGAAACAGGATCCTGGAAAGTTTATAATACCTTGTACCATAGGCACCATGCTCTTTGAAAAGGCTCTGTGTGACCTTGGTTCAGGGATAAACTTCATGCCCCTCTCTGTAATAGAGAAACTGGGAATCTATGGGGTGCAAGCTGCTAAAATCTCATTAGAGATGGCAGACAATTCAAGAAAATAGGCTTATGGACAAGTAGAGGACGTGTTAGTAAAGGTTGAAGGCCTTTACATGCCTGCTGATTTCATAGTCCTGGATACTGGAAAGGAAGAGGATGAATCCATCATCCTAGAAGGACCTTTCCTGGCCACAGCAAGAGCTGTGATTGATGTGGACAGAGGAGAATTGATCCTTCAATTAAATAAGGACAACTCTGTGTTTACTACTCAAGGATCTCTCTCTGCATCCATGGAGAGGAAGCATAAAAATCTTCTCTCAAAGCAGAGTCAAACAAAGCCCCCACAGTCAAACTCTAAGTTTGGTGTTGGGAGGCCACAACCAAACTCTAAGTTTGGTGTCAAACCCCCATATCCAAACTCTAAGTTTGGTGTTGGGAGGTCTCAACAAAGCTCTGCACATTTGTGAGGCTCCATGAGAGCCCACTGTCAAGCTATTGACATTAAAGAAGCGCTTGTTGGGAGGAAACCCAATGTTTATTTATCTAATTTTGTTTTTGTTTTTCATGTTTTCTTAGGTTCATGATCATGTGGAGTCACAAAATAAACGAAAAATTTAGAAACAGAATCAAAAACAGCAGAAGAAAAATCACACCCTGGAGGAAGCACCTGTCTGGCGTTCAACGCCAGAACAGAGCATGGTTCTGGCGCTGAACGCCCAAAATGGGTAGTGTCTGGCGCTGAACGCCCAGAATAAGCATGGTTCTGGTGTTCAACGCCAGAAATGGGCAACAAATGGGCGTTGAACGCCCAAAATAGGCACCAACCTGGCGCTGAACGCCTAGAGTTGTGTGCAAGGGCATTTTGCATGCCCAATGGGTGCAGGGATGTAAATCCTTGACACCTGAGGATCTGTGAACACCACAGGATCACCTCAAGATCTGTGGACCTCACAGGATCCCTACCCACCTCACCCTCTCTTTATCCATTCATGATCACCCCTTCTGTTTTCCATTTACCACTCACATCCATCCACACATCCCTCCATCTCCTCCATATCTTCTTATTCTTCTTCTTCTTCTTCTTCTTCTTCTTCTTCTTCTTCTTCTTCTTCTTCTTCTTCTTCTTCTTCTTCTTCTTCTTCTTCTTCTTCTATTCTTTCTTCTTTTGCTCGAGGGCGAGCAACCTTCTAAGTTTGGTGTGGTAAAAGCATAGCTTTTTGTTTTTCCATAACCATTAATGGCACCTAAGACCGGAGAATCCTCTAGAAAAGAGAAAGGGAAGACAAAAGCTTCCACCTCCGAGTTATGGGAGATGGAAAGATTCATCTCACAAGCCCATCACTAAGAAAAAGATGGAGCAAACAAGAGAGCACATTCATGGATCTCAACAGGCACATGAAGAAGTTCATCAGCGAGAAATCCCTGAGATACCTCAAGGGATGCACTTTCCTCCACAGAATTTTTGGGAGCAAATCAACTACTCCCTAGGAGAATTAAGTTCCAATATGGGACACTTAAGGGTGGAACATCAAGAGCACTCCATCATCCTTCATGAAATAAGAGAAGATCAAAAAGCAATGAGGGAGGAGCAACAAAGACAAGGAAGAGACATAGAAGAGCTCAAGGATATCATTGGTTCCTCAAGAAGGAAATGCCACCATCACTAAGGTGGATTCATTCCTTGTTCTTATTTCTTCTGTTTTTCATTTTCTATGTTATGTGCTTATCCATGTTTGTGTCTTCATTACATGATCATTAGTAGTTAGTAACTTTGTCTTAAAGATATGAATGTCCTATGAATCCATCACCGCTCTTAAATGAAAAATGTTTTAATTCAAAAGAACAAGAAGTACATGAGTTTCGAATTTATCCTTGAACATAGTTTGATTATATTGATGTGGTGACAATGCTCCTTGTTTTCTGAATGAATGCTTGAACAGTGCATATGTCTTTTGAAGTTGTTGTTTGAGAATGTTAAATATGTTGGCTCTTGAAAGAATGATGACTAGGAGACATGTTATTTGATAATCTGAAAAATCATAAAAATGATTCTTGAAGCAAGAAAAAGCAGCAAAGAACAAAGCTTGCAGAAAAAAAATTAAGCGAAAAAAAATAGAAAGAAAAAGAAAAAGCAAGCAGAAAAAGCCAAAGCTCTTAAAACCAAGAGGCAAGAGCAAAAAGCCAAAGCTCTTAAAACCAAAAGGCAAGGGCAAATAAAAAGGATCCCAAGGCTTTGAGCATCAGTGGATAGGAGGGCCTAAAGGAATAAAATCCTGGTCTAAGCGGCTAAACCAAGCTGTCCCTAACCATGTGCTTGTGGCGTGTAGGTGTCAAGTGAAAACTTGAGACTGAGCGGTTAAAGTCAAGGTCCAAAGCAAAAAAAGAGTGTGCTTAAGAACTTTGGACACCTCTAATTGGGGACTTTAGCAAAGCTGAGTCACAATCTGAAAAGGTTCACCCAATTATGTGTCTGTGGCATTTATGTATCCGGTGGTAATACTGGAAAACAAAGTGCTTAGGGCCACGGCCAAGACTCATAAAATAGCTGTGTTCAAGAATCATCATACTGAACTAGGAGAGTCAATAACACTATCTGAACTCTGAGTTCCTATAGAAGCCAATCATTCTGAACTTCAATGGATAAAGTGAGATGCCAAAACTATTCAAGAGGCAAAAAGCTACAAGTCCCGCTCATCTGATTGGAGCTATGTTTCATTGATAGTTTGGAATTTATAGTATATTCTCTTCTTTTTATCCTATTTGATTTTCAGTTGCTTGGGGACAAGCAACAATTTAAGTTTGGTGTTGTGATGAGCGGATAATTTATACGCTTTTTGGCATTGTTTTTAGTATGTTCTTAGTAGAATCTGGTTACTTTTAGGGATGTTTTCATTATTTTTTATGTTAAATTCACATTTCTGGACTTTACTATGAGTTTGTGTGTTTTTCTGTGATTTCAGGTATTTTCTGGCTGAAATTGAGGGACTTGAACAAAAATCATATTCAGAGGATGAAGAAGGACTGCTGATGCTGTTGGATTCTGACTTCCCTGCACTCAAAATGGATTTTCTGGAGCTACAGAACTCAAAATGGCGCGCTTTCAATTGCGTTGGAAAGTAGACATCCAGGGCTTTCCATCAATATATAATAGTTCATACTTTTCCCAAGTTTAGATGACACAAACTGGCGTTCAACGCCAGTTCTCTGCCCAATTCTGGCGTCCAACGCCAGAAACAAGCTGCAAAGTGGAGTTCAACGCCCAAACTGACACAAAAGCTGGCGTTCAACTCCAAGAATGAGCTCTGCACGTGTAACATTCAAGCTCAGCCCAAGCACACACCAAGTGGGCCCCGGAAGTGGATTTATGCATCAATTACTTACTTCTGTAAACCCTAGAAGCTAGTTTATTATAAATAGGACTTTTTACTATTGTATTAGTCATCTTTGGACGCCTGGTTCTTAGATCATGGGGGATGGCCTCTTGGCCATGCCTGGACCTTTCACTTATGTATTTTCAACGGTAGAGTTTCTACACTCCATAGATTAAGGTGTGGAGCTCTGCTGTTCCTCAAAGATTAATGCAAAGTACTACTGTTTTCTATTCAATTCATCTTATTTCGCTTCTAAGATATCCATTCGCACTTCAACCTGAATGTGATGAACGTGACAATCATCATCATTCCCTATGAACGTGTGCTTGACAACCACTTCTGTTCTACATTAGATTGAATGAGTATCTCTTAGATCTCTTAATCAGAATCTTCGTGGTATAAGCTAGATTGATGACGGCATTCATGAGATTCCGGAAAGTCTAAACCTTGTCCGTGGTATTCTGAGTAGGACTCTGGGATTGGATGACTGTGACAAACTTCAAACTCGCGAGTACTGGGCGTAGTGACAGACGCAAAAGGATAGTTAATCCTATTCCAGTATGATCGAGAACCTCCAAGATGATTAGCCATGCAGTGACAGCGCATCGGAGCATTTTCACAGAGAAGAATAGGATGCAACCAACGACAAGGGTGATGCCTCCAGACGATTAGCCGTGCTGTGACAGAGCATTTGGACCATTTTCCCGAGAGAGATCGAAAGTAGCCATTGGCATCGGTGACATCCTTACATAAAGCCAGCCATAGAAAGGAGTGAGACTGATTGGATGAAGGCAGCAGGAAAGCAGAGGTTCAGAGGAACGAAAAGCATCTCCATACACTTATCTGAAATTCTCACCAATGATTTACATAAGTACCTCTATCCCTATTCTATTATTTATTTTCAAAAACCCCATTACTATTTTATATCCGCCTGACTGAGATTTACAAGGTGACCATAGCTTGCTTCATACCAACAATCTCCGTGGGATTTGACCCTTACTCACGTAAGGTATTACTTGGACGACCCAGTGCACTTGCTGGTTAGTTTTATCGAAGTTGTGACAAATCATGAATTAAGATTAGAGCACCAAGTCTTTGGAGCCATTACCAGAGATCACAATTTCGTGCACCAGCACGCCTCCAGCCACGCTCCTGCGTGACTCTCTGTTCGTTTATTATTTTCTCCCATCTCCTTGCGACGCGGACGCGTCAATGATGTGGTCGCGTCGCGTGAAAAATATTTAATTTTTTTTATATAAAAGTATGTAAATGCAGATGCACAAAATGTACTAATAAAGAGAAGAGTTATTGAATAGGAAAATTAAAAATAAAGAAAAGAACGATCATACCATGGTGGGTTGTCTCCCACCTAGCACTTTGCTTTAACGTCCATAAGTTGGACGCTCCACTAGCTTAGTCTTCGGCTATGTGGGGATCTTCCAAGAGGAAGATCTCGAGCTCCTTATTTTTCTGCATCCTCTCTCCATGGTACAGCTTTAAACGATGTCCATTAACTTTGATAAGTTCAGAGCTTGAAGGATGGCTTAGGTGATAAACTCCGTATGGTTCGGCCTTCTCTACTCTGTATGGACCTTCCCATCTTGATCTCAACTTGCCTGGCATGAGCCTCAGTAGAGATTTGTAAAGGAGGACTAAGTCCCCAGGTTGGAACTCTTTTCTCTTGATGTGCTGATCATGTACAGCCTTCATCTTCTCCTTGTATAGTCTTGAGTTCTCATAAGCTTCCAGGCGAAGGCTTTCCAACTCTTGCATGTGCAATTTCCTTTCAGCTCCGGCTTTCTCAATTCCCATGTTGCACTCCTTTACTGCCCAAAAGGCTTTGTGCTCTACTTCAACAGGGAGATGACAAGCTTTTCCATAAACTAAGCGGAAAAGACTCATCCCAATGGGTGTTTTGTATGCTGTTCTGTATACCCAGAGTGCATCTTGTAGCCTGGTGCTCCAGTCTCTTCTATGAGATTTGACTATCTTTTGCAAGATACGCTTTATCTCTCTGTTTGACACCTCAGCTTGCCCATTAGTCTGAGGATGGTATGCTGTTGCAACCTTATGAATGATCCCATGCTTCTTCATTAATCCTGTTAGTCTCCTATTACAAAAATGGGTGCCTTGATCGCTCACGATTGCTCGTGGTGATCCAAAGCGACAAATAATGTGGTTTCTCACAAAGGAAACAACAGTGTTAGCATCATCAGTGCGGGTAGGAATTGCTTCCACCCATTTGGAAACGTAATCCACAGCTAACAATATATAAAAATAACCATTAGAATTTGGAAATGGACCCATGAAGTCAATGCCCTAAACATAAAAAATTTCACAGAAAAGCATAATTTGTTGAGGCATCTCATCCCTCCTGGATATATTACCAAATTTTTGGCATGGAAAACAAGATTTACAAAACTCAGCAGCGTCTCTAAAAAGTGTAGGCCACCAGAATCCACAGTCTAAGATTTTTCTAGCTGTTCTTTGAGGGCCAAAATGTCCTCCACTCTCAGATGAGTGACAGGCCTCTATGATGGACTGGAATCTGATTGAGGCACACACCGTCTAATTACCTGGTCAGTGCCACATCTCCATAAATATGGGTCATCCCATATATAATATTTAGACTCGCTTTTCAGCTTATCCCTTTGATGGTTAGAAAAGTTTGGAGGAAAGGTGCGGCTAACTAGATAATTAGCTACAGGTGCATACCAAGGGACTACCTCAGATACTGCTTGCAGGTTATCAAATGGAAAATTATCAGCTATAGGAGTGGGGTCATCTGTAATGTGCTCAAGGCGACTCAAGTGGTCTGCCACTAAATTCTGGTTACCACTCCTATCCTTAATTTCTAAATCAAATTCTTGTAATAGCAGTATCCAACGTATAAGCCTTGGTTTGGACTCTTTTTTAGCTAATAAATACTTTAGAGCTGCGTGGTCTGAGTACACTACTACCTTCGTACCAAGTAAATAGGCTCGGAATTTATCCAGAGCAAAAACAATAGTAAGAAGCTCTTTCTCAGTAGTCGTGTAATTGGACTATGTGGCATCTAGAGTTTTAGACGCATAAGCAATAACAAAAGGGTCCTTACCTTCACGCTGAGCCAATTCTGCTCCTACTGCATGGTTGGAAGCGTCGCACATTATTTTGAATGGCTGGCTCCAGTCTGGTCATCTCACAATTGGAGCTTGTTTAACCATAAAGTGACATTTTTCAAAATTTAATACCAGGTTTGTACTGGCACATCTATCTAATACTCTAGATAATCCATCTAAGCAAAGGCTAAAGGAATCGCCATATACACTAAAATCATCCATAAAAACTTCCATACAGTCCTCAATAAGATCAAAGAAAAGACTCATCATGCACCTCTGGAAAGTAGCTGGTGCATTGCACAAGCCAAAGGGCATTCTCTTGTAAGCATAAGTCCCAAAAGGACATGTAAAAGTGGTCTTTTCCTGATCCTCAGGAGCTATATGAATCTAGAAATAACCTGTGTAACCATCTAAAAAATAATAATGTGATTTACCTGACAAGCGATCTAGCATTTGATCAATGAATGGAAGAGGATAGTGATCTTTACGAGGTTCTTGGTTGAGACGTCTGTAATCAATGCAGACCCTCCAAGAGTTCTGTACTCTGGTTGCTATGAGCTCTCCATGCTCATTCTTCACTGTAGTGACTCCAGACTTCTTGGGCACCACTTGTACTGGGCTCACCCATTCACTGTCTGAGATGGGATAGATGATATCTGCCTCCAGTAGTCTGGTCACTTCCTTCTTGACAACCTCTAAGATAGTGGGGTTCAGTCTTCTCTGGAGTTGACGGACAGGTCTTGCTCCCTCTTCTAAAAATATTCTATGCTCACATACTTGAGGGTTGATGCCTACTATATATGCCAAACCCCACCCAATTGCCTTCTTGTGCCTCCTCAGCACACTAAGTAACTGCTCTTCTTGTTGAGAAGTGAGTTCCCTTGCAATGATAACTGGACACTTTTGCTTGTCCTCAAGGTAAGCATATTTGAGGTGTGGAGGAAGGGGTTTCAACTCTAACTTCTGCTCATGGTCAGGCTCTGGATTGTCTGGAGCTGGCAACAATGGTAAAGCACTGTCATTGTCCTCTGAGAATGTCCCCACACTTGGACCTTGTCCTACGTACTTCTCCTCAAATTCCTCCTGGTGAACTTCAGCCACGGTTTCATCTATAATGTCACACTGGAGGATAGAATGATCCTCCGGAGGATGCTTCATAACTCCATTCAGATTGAAGATCACTACTCGGCCATCTATTTCAAAAGAGTATGTACCTGAAAAAGCATCTAATTTAAACTTTGAGGTCTTCAGGAATGGTCTTCCGAGTAGGATTGATAATGGCTTGTGATGAGCGGATAATTTATACGCTTTTTGGCATTGTTTTTAGTATGTTTTTAGTAGAATCTAGTTACTTTTAGGGATGTTTTCATTAGTTTCTATGTTAAATTCACATTTCAGGACTTTACTATGATTTTGTGTTTTTTTCTGTGATTTTAGGTATTTTCTGGTTGAAATTGAGGGACTTGAGCAAAAATCAGATTCAGAGGTTGAAGAAGGACTGCTGATGCTGTTGGATTCTGACCTCCCTGCACTCAAAATGGATTTTAGAGCTACAGAACTCAAAATGGCGCGCTTCCAAATGCGTTGGAAAGTAGACATCCAGGGCTTTCCAGAAATATATAATAGTTTATACTTTGCCCAAGTTTAGATGACGCAAATTGGCGTTCAACACCAGTTCTCTGCCCAATTCTGGCGTCCAGCGCCAGAAACAAGCTGCAAAGTGGAGTTCAACGCCCAAACTGGCACAAAAGCTGGCGTTCAACTCCAAGAATGACCTCTGCACGTGTAACATTCAAGCTCAGCCCAAGCACACACCAAGTGGGCCCCGGAAGTGGATTTATACATCAATTACTTACTTCTGTAAACCCTAGAAGCTAGTTTATTATAAATAGGACTTTTTACTATTGTATTAGTCATCTTTGGACGCCTGGTTCTTAGATCATGGGGGCTGGCCTCTTGGCCATGCCTGGACCTTTCACTTATGTATTTTCAACGGTAGAGTTTCTACACTCCATAGATTAAGGTGTGGAGCTCTGCTGTTCCTCAAAGATTAATGTAAAGTACTACTATTTTCTATTCAATTCATCTTATTTCGCTTCTAAAATATCCATTCGCATTTCAACCTGAATGTGATGAACGTGACAATCATCATCATTCCCTATGAACGCGTGCTTGACAACCACTTCCGTTCTACATTAGATTGAATGAGTATCTCTTAGATCTCTTAATCAGAATCTTCGTGGTATAAGTTAGATTGATGGCGCCATTCATGAGAGTCCGGAAAGTCTAAACCTTGTCCGTGGTATTCTGAGTAGGACTCTGGGATTGGATTACTGTGACGAACTTCAAACTCGCGAGTACTGGGCGTAGTGACAAACGCAAAAGGATAGTAAATCCTATTCCAGTATGATCGAGAACCTCCAAGATGATTAGCCATGCAGTGACAGCGCATCAGACCATTTTCACAGAGAGGAATAGGATGCAAACCAACGACAAGGGTGATGCCTCCAGACGATTAGCCGTGCTGTGACAGAGCATTTGGACCATTTTCCCGAGAGAGATCGAAAGTAGCCATTGGCACCGGTGACATCCTTACATAAAGCCAGCCATAGAAAGGAGTGAGACTGATTGGATGAAGGCAGCAGGAAAGTAGAGGTTCAGAGGAACGAAAAGCATCTCCATACGCTTATCTGAAATTCTCACCAATGATTTACATAAGTACCTCTATCCCTATTCTATTATTTATTTTCGAAAACGCCATTACTATTTTATATCCGCCTGACTGAGATTTACAAGGTGACCATAGCTTGCTTCATACCAACAATCTCCGTGGGATTCGACCCTTACTCACGTAAGGTATTACTTGGACAACCCAGTGCACTTGCTGGTTAGTTGTATCGAAGTTGTGACAAATCATGAATTAGGATTAGAGCACCAAGTCTTTGGAGCCATTACCAGAGATCACAATTTCGTGCACCAAGTTTTTGGCGCCGTTGCCGGGGATAGTTTGAGTTTGGACAACTGACGGTTCATCTTGTTGCTCAGATTAGGTAACTTTCTTTTCGTTTCCTTTTTCAAAAATTTTTCAAAAAAAAAAGAATTTCTTTCAAAAATTTTTTCTCTTGTTTTCGAAAAAAAAATAAAAATGTTTTCAAAAATATATTTTTCTTCAGAATTTTTTAAATATGAATTCTAGTGTTTCATAAAGCATGTTGAAGCCTGGCTGGCTGTAAAGCCCCGACTGTAGGGCATGTTAGGCGTGTCATGTCTGAGTTACATACTAAAGCTTGGCTGGCTATTAAGCCATGCCTGACCCTTTGATTGGAGCTTTAGTTTAAAGAGCATAAGATTCCTGGAATTCATATTAAAAATTTTGGAATCCTTATTTTTCTTTTTCAAAATGATTTTCGAAAAAAAATTAAAAGAAAATACAAAAAAATCATAAAATCATAAAATCAAAAATATTTTTTGTGTTTCTTGTTTGAGTCATGTGTCATGTTATAAGTTTGGTGTCAATTGCATGTGCATCTTGCATTTTTCGAAAATTTCATACATTCATAGGGTTCTTCATGATCTTCAAGTTGTTCTTGGTAAGTCTTCTTGTTTGATCTTTGCATTTGCATGTTTTGTGTCTTTTTTTGTTTTTCATATGCATTCTTGAATTCTTAGTGTCTAAGCATTAAAGAATTCTAAGTTTGGTGTCTTGCATGTTTTCCTTGCGTTAAAAATTTTTCAAAAATATGTTCTTGGTGTTCATCTTGACATTCAAGGTGTTCTTGGTGTTCATCTTGACATTCATAGCATTCTTGCATTCATCACATGTTTTGATCTAAAATTCTCATGCATTGCATCATTTTCATGTTTTTCTCTCTCATCATAAAAAAAATTCAAAAATCAAAAAAATATCCTTCCCTTTTTCTCTCTTAAAATTTCAAAAATTAGATTTGACTTTTTCAAAAAATTTTTAAAAATCTAGTTGTTTTTATGAGTCAAATCAAATTTTCAATTTAAAAATCTCATCTTTTTCAAAAATCAAATCTTTTTCATTTTTCTTAGTTATTTTCAAAAATTTTAAAAATATTTTTCAAAAATCTTTTTCTTATCTTTATCTCTTAATTTTCGAAAATAACATCACCAATTAATGTTTTGATTCAAAAATTTCAAGTTTGTTACTTGCTTGTTAAGAAAGATTCAAACTTTAAGTTCTAGAATCATATCTTGTGATTTCTTGTGAATCAAGTCATTAATTGTGATTTTAAAAATCAAATCTTTTTCAAAAACTAATTTCAATCATATCTTTTCAAAAATATCTTTTTCAAAAATTTGATTTCAAAATATCTTTTCTAACTTCCTAACTTCTTATCTTTTCAAAATTTGTTTCAACTAACTAACTAACTTTTTGTTTGTTTCCTATCTTTTTCAAAACTACCTAACTAACTCTCTCTCTCTCTAATTTTCGAAAATCCCTTCCCTCTTTTTCAAAATTTCTTTTTAATTAACTAATTAATTTTTTATTTTAATTTTTGAAAATCACTAACCCTTTTTCAAAAATTATTTTCGAAAATCCTTCACTCTCATCTCCTTCTAATTATTTATTCAACTACTAACATCTCCTCATCTCAAATCACTGCTCCTGTCCTTACCTTTGTGTTTGGATTCTCCATTCTTCTTCACCCCTATTCCTTTTCTTCTTCTACTAACAACAAGGAACCTCTTTACTGTGACATAGAGGATTCCTCTTCCTTTCTTGTTCTCTTCTCTTTCTTATGAGTAGGAACAAAGAAAAAGGCATTCTTGTTGAAGCTGATCCAGAACCTGAAAGGACTCTGAAGAGAAAATTAAGAGAAGCTAAATTACAACAATCCAGAGACAACCTTATTGAAAATTTCGAACAAGTAAAGGAGATGGCAGCCGAACCCAACAACAATAATGCAAGGAGAATGCTTGGTGACTTTGCTGCACCTAATTCCAATTTACATGGAAGAAGCATCTCCATTCCTACCATTGGAGCAAACAATTTTGAGCTGAAACCTCAGCTAGTTTCTCTGATGCAGTAGAACTGCAAGTTTCATGGACTTCCATCTGAAGATCCTTTTCAGTTCTTAACTGAATTCTTGCAGATCTGTGATACTGTTAAGACTAATGGAGTCGATCCTGAAGTCTACAGGGTCATGCTTTTCCCTTTTGCTGTAAGAGACAGAGCTAGAATATGGTTGGACTCTCAACCCAAAGACAGCCTGAACTCTTGGGATAAGCTGGTCACGGCTTTCTTAGCCAAGTTCTTTCCTCCTCAAAAGCTGAGCAAGCTTAGAGCGGATGTTCAAACCTTCAGACAGAAAGAAGGTGAATCCCTCTATGAAGCTTGGGAAAGATACAAGCAGCTGACCAAAAAGTGTCCTTCTGACATGCTTTCAGAATGGACCATCCTGGATTTATTCTATGATGGTTTATCTGAGCTATCAAAGATGTTATTGGATACTTCTGCAGGTGGATCCATTCACCTAAAGAAAACGCCTGCAGAAGCTCAAGAACTCATTGACATGGTTGCTAATAACCAGTTCATGTACACTTCTGAAAGGAATCTTGTGAGTAATGGGACGACTATGAAGAAGGGAGTTCTTGAAATTGATACTCTAAATGCCATATTGGCTCAGAACAAAATATTGACTCAGCAAGTCAATATGATTTCTTAGAGTCTGAATGGATTGCAAGCTGCACCCAACAGTACTCAAGAGGCATCTTCTGAAGAAGAAACTTATGATCCTAAGAACCCTGTAATAGCAGAGGTGAATTACTTAGGTAAACCTTATGGAAACACCTAAAACTCATCATGGAGAAATCATCCAAATTTCTCATGGAAGGATCAAAAGCCTCAACAAGGCTTTAATAATGGTGGAAGAAATAGATTTAACAATAGTAAACCTTTTCCATCATCCGCTCAGCAACAGACAGAGAATTCTGAGCAGAATCCATCTAGCTTAGCAAATTTAGTCTCTGATCTATCTAAGGCAACTATGAGTTTCATAAATGAAACAAGGTCTTCCATTAGAAATTTGGAAGCACAAGTGGGCCAGCTGAGTAAAAGGATCACTGAAATCCCTCCTAGTACTCTCCCAAGCAATACAGAAGAGAATCTAAAAGGAGAGTGCAAGGCCATTGACATAACCAAAATGGCCAAACCCAAAGAGGGAGAGGAGGACGTGAATCCCAAGGAGGAAGACCTCCTGGGACATCCAGTGATCAATAAGGAGTTTCCCTCTGAGGAACCAAAGGAATCTGAGACTCATCTAGAGACCATAGAGATTCCATTGAACCTCCTTACACCATTCATGAACTCTGAAGAATATTTTTCTTCTGAAGAGAATGAGGATGTTACTGAAGAGCAAGCTGCCAAGTTCCTTGGTGCAATCATGAAGCTAAATGCCAAATTATTTGGTATTGAGACTTGGGAAGATGAACCTCCCTTGTTCACCAATGAACTAAGTGATCTGGATCAACTGACATTGCCTCAGAAAAGACAGGATCCTGGAAAGTTCATAATACCTTGTACCATAGGCACAATGATCTTTAAGGCTCTGTGTGACCTTGGTTCAGGGATAAACCTCATGCCCCTCTCTGTAATAGAGAAACTGGGAATCTATGGGGTGCAAGCTGCTAAAATCTCATTAGAGATGGCAGACAATTCAAGAAAACAGGCTTATGGACAAGTAGAGGACGTGTTAGTAAAGGTTGAAGGCCTTTACATCCCTACTGATTTCATAGTCCTAGACACTGGAAAGGAAGAGGATGAATCCATCATCCTAGGAAGGCCTTTCCTAGCCACAGCAAGAGCTGTGATTGATGTGGACAGAAGAGAATTGATCCTTCAATTAAATAAGGACAACCTTGTGTTTACAACTCAAGGATCTCACTCTGCATCCATGGAGAGGAAGCAGAAAAAGCTTCTCTCAAAACAGAGTCAACCAAAGCCCCCACAGTCAAACTCTAAGTTTGGTGTTGGGAGGCCATAACCAAACTCTAAGTTTGGTGTTGGGAGGTCTCAACAAAGCTCTGCACATCTGTGAGGCTCCATGAGAGCCCACTGTCAAGCTATTGACATTAAAAAAGCGCTTGTTGGGAGGCAACTCAATGTTTATTTATCTAATTTTATTTTTGTTTTTCATGTTTTCTTAGGTTTATGATCATGTGGAGTCACAATATAAACGAAAAATTTAGAAACAGAATCAAAAACAGCGGAAGAAAAATCACACCCTGGAGGAAGCACCTGTCTGGCGTTCAACGCCAGAACAGAGCATAGTTCTGGCGCTGAACGCCCAAAATGGGCAGTGTCTGGGCGCTGAACGCCCAAAATGGGCAGCATCTGGGCGCTGAACGCCAGAATTGTACCCTAGAGAAGAGCTGGCACTGAACGCCCAGAACAAGCATGGTTCTGGCGTTCAACGCCAGAAATGGGCAACAGATGGGCATTGAACGCCCAAAATGGGCACCAACCTGGCGCTGAACGCCCAGAGTTGTGTGCAAGGGCATTTTGCATGCCCAATGGGTGCAGGGATGTAAATCCTTGATACCTCAGGATCTGTGGACCTCACAGGATCCCTACCCACCTCACCCTCTCTTTATCCATTCATGATCACCCCTTCTGTTTTCCATTTACCACTCACATCCATCCACACATCCCTCCATCTCCTCCATATCTTCTTCTTCTTCTTCTTCTTCTTCTTCTTCTTCTTCTTCTATTCTTTCTTCTTTTGCTCGAGGGCGAGCAACCTTCTAAGTTTGGTGGGGTAAAAGCATAGCTTTTTGTTTTTCCATAACCATTAATGGCACCTAAGACCGGAGAATCCTCTAGAAAAGAGAAAGGGAAGACAAAAGCTTCCACCTCCGAGTCATGGGAGATGGAAAGATTCATCTCACAAGCCCATCACTAAGAAAAAGATGGAGCAAACAAGAGAGCACATTCATGGATCTCAACAGGCACATGAAGAAGCTCATCAGCAAGAAATCCCTGAGATACCTCAAGGGATGTAATTTCCTCCACAGAATTTTTGGGAGCAAATCAACAACTCCCTAGGAGAATTAAGTTCCAATATGGGACACTCAAGGGTGGAATATCAAGAGCACTCCATCATCCTTCATGAAATTAGAGAAGATCAAAAAGCAATGAAGGAGGAGCAACAAAGACAAGGAAGAAACATAGAAGAGCTCAAGGACATCATTGGTTCCTCAAGAAGGAAACGCCACCATCACTAAGGTGGACTCATTCCTTGTTCTTACTTTCTCTATTTTCGTTTTCTATGTTAAGTGCTTATCTATGTTTGTGTCTTCATTACATGATCATTTGTAGTTAGTAATTATGTCTTAAAGTTATGAATGTCCTATGAATCCATCACCTCTCTTAAATGAAAAATGTTTTAATTCAAAAGAACAAGAAGTACATGAGTTTTGAATTTATCCTTGAACTTAGCTAAATTATATTGATGTGGTGACAATGCTTCTTATTTTCTGAATGAATGCTTGAACAGTGCATATGTCTTTTGAAGTTGTTGTTTAAGAATGTTAAATATGTTGGCTCTTGAAAGAATGATGACTAGGAGACATGTTATTTGATAATCTGAAAAATCATAAAAATGATTCTTGAAGCAAGAAAAAGCAGCAAAGAACAAAGCTTGCAGAAAAAAAAAGAAAAAAAAATAGGCGAAAAAAAAATTAGAAAGAAAAAGAAAAAAGCAAGCAGAAAAAGCCAAAAGCTCTTAAAACCAAGAGGCAAGAGCAAAAAGCCAATAACCCTTAAAACCAAAAGGCAAGGGTAAATAAAAAGGATCCCAAGGCTTTGAGCATCAGTAGATAGGAGGGCCTAACGGAATAAAATCCTTGTCTAAGCGGCTAAACCAAGCTGTCCCTAACCATGTGCTTGTGGCGTGTAGGTGTCAAGTGAAAACTTGAGACTGAGCGGTTAAAGTCAAGGTTTAAAGCAAAAAAAAGAGTGTGCTTAAGAACCCTAGACACCTCTAATTGGGGACTTTAGCAAAGCTGAGTCACAATATGAAAAGGTTCACCCAATTATGTGTCTGTGGCATTTATGTATCCGGTGGTAATACTGGAAAACAAAGTGCTTAGGGCCACGGCCAAGACTCATAAAATAGCTGTGTTCAAGAATCATCATACTGAACTAGGAGAGTCAATAACACTATTTGAACTCTGAGTTCCTATAGAAGCCAATCATTCTGAACTTCAATGGATAAAGTGAGATGCCAAAACTATTCAAGAGGCAAAAAGCTACAAGTCCCGCTCATCTGATTGGAGCTATGTTTCATTGATAGTTTGGAATTTATAGTATATTCTCTTCTTTTTATCCTATTTGATTTTCAGTTGCTTGGGGACAAGCAACAATTTAAGTTTGGTGTTGTGATGAGCGGATAATTTATACGCTTTTTGGCATTGTTTTTAGTATGTTTTTAGTAGAATCTAGTTACTTTTAGGGATGTTTTCATTAGTTTTTATGTTAAATTCACATTTCTGGACTTTACTATGAGTTTGTGTGTTTTTCTATGATTTCAGGTATTTTCTGGCTGAAATTGAGGGACTTGAGCAAAAATCAGATTCAGAGGTTGAAGAAGGACTGCTGATGCTGTTGGATTCTGACCTCCCTGCATTCAAAATGGATTTTCGGGAGCTACAGAACTCAAAATAGCGCGCTTCAAATTGCGTTGGAAAGTAGACATCTAGGGATTTCCAACAATATATAATAGTCTATACTTTGCCCAAGTTTAGATGACGCAAACTGGCATTCAACGCCAGTTCTCTGCCCAATTCTGGCGTCCAGCGCCAGAAACAAGCTGCAAAGTGGAGTTCAACGCCCAAACTGGCACAAAAGCTGGCGTTCAACTCCAAGAATGACCTCTGCACGTGTAACATTCAAGCTCAGCCCAGGCACACACCAAGTGGGCCCCGGAAGTGGATTTATACATCAATTACTTACTTCTGTAAACCCTAGAAGCTAGTTTATTATAAATAGGACTTTTTACTATTGTATTAGTCATCTTTGGACGCCTGGTTCTTAGATCATGGGGGCTGGCCTCTTGGCCATGCCTGGACCTTTCACTTATGTATTTTCAACGGTAGAGTTTCTACACTCCATAGATTAAGGTGTGGAGCTCTGCTGTTCCTCAAAGATTAATGCAAAGTACTACTGTTTTCTATTCAATTCATCTTATTTCGCTTCTAAGATATCCATTCGCACTTCAACCTGAATGTGATGAACGTGACAATCATCATCATTCCCTATGAACGCGTGCTTGACAACCACTTCCGTTCTACATTAGATTGAATGAGTATCTCTTAGATCTCTTAATTAGAATCTTCGTGGTATAAGCTAGATTGATGGCGGCATTCATGAGAGTCCGGAAAGTCTAAACCTTGTCCGTGGTATTTCGAGTAGGACTCTGGGATTGGATGACTGTGACGAACTTCAAACTCGCGAGTACTGGGCGTAGTGATAGACGCAAAAGGATAGTAAATCCTATTCCAGTATGATCGAGAACCTCCAAGATGATTAGCCATGCAGTGACAGCGCATCAGACCATTTTCACAGAGAGGAATAGGATGCAACCAACGACAAGGGTGATGCCTCCAGACGATTAGCCGTGCTGTGACAGAGCATTTGGACCATTTTCCCGAGAGAGATCGAAAGTAGCCATTGGCACCGGTGACATCCTTACATAAAGCCAGCCATAGAAAGGAGTGAGACTGATTGGATGAAGGCAGCAGGAAAGCAGAGGTTCAGAAGAACGAAAAGCATCTCCATACGCTTATCTGAAATTCTCACCAATGATTTACATAAGTACCTCTATCCCTATTCTATTATTTATTTTCGAAAACCCCATTACTATTTTATATCCGCCTGACTGAGATTTACAAGGTGACCATAGCTTGCTTCATACCAACAATCTCCGTGGGATTCGACCCTTACTCACGTAAGGTATTACTTGGACGACCCAATGCACTTGCTGGTTAGTTGTATCGAAGTTGTGACAAATCATGAATTAAGATTAGAGCACCAAGTCTTTGGAGCCATTACCAGAGATCACAATTTCGTGCACCAGCTTGTCTGAGTCATTTTGGGGCATCTCTAGGATATAAAAATCAGTGGGGAATGTGAGCCCCTTAATGCCCACTAATACATCTTCAGCAACTCCAACCACTGTAATAATGCTTTTATCTGCTAACACAAAACGAGCTTTCGACCTTTTTAAGGGAGGGAGCCTCAAAATATCATATATAGACAAAGGCATTATACTCACACATGCTCCTAAATCACACATGCAGTCAGAAATTATCACACCACCAATAGTACAATTAACCATACAAGGACCTGGGTCACTACACTTTTTAGGTAAACCTCCCATTAAAGCAGATATGGAACTACCTAAAGGAATAGTTTCTAATTCATTAATTTTGTCTTTATGTATACATAAATCTTTTAGAAACTTTGCATATTTTGGTACCTGTTGAATAACATCAAATAGAGGAACAGTTACCTCAATCTTTTTGAATATCTCTACCATTTTTGGATCAGGTTCCAGCTGCTTCCTGGGTTTCCTTGCAAGTTGTGGAAATGGAATAGGAGTGGTGTCTTCTGCAGTGTCTGCGCCTTTTGATGCTTCCTCCTGTGGTTGAACTTCTTCTTTTTCAGCTATGTCCTGTATGTCTTCTTCCTCTTCAACATCTTCTATTTCCACTACCTCTTCAACTGAGGTGTGTTCTGGTGGGCTTGGCTCCTCATAGTTCCTCTCCTGCAGTGTGGTTCCGGACCTTAGGGTGATGGCATTAATGCTACCCTTGGGATTAGGTAATGGTTGAGAGGAAATTTCACTGGAGCTCAAAGGCTGGTTATTGGAGTTATTCATTGATCCAATCTGTGAGACAAGAGCTTGCAAAGTAGCGTTCAGACCATTTAGAGTGGCATTAATGTTATTTTCCATGGTCTGTTGTCTTCGATCAATAGATTGTAACAAGTCATCATTAGTAGATGAAGAAGGATAAGTATTTTAAGAGGTCTGCTGTTGGGTATTCTGTGGTCCTTGGGATTGCCTCAGGTGAGGTGCTCTGTAAGGCTGGTACTTGTTCTGCTGCCTGTTGTTGTTATTATTCCACCTCTGATTTTCCTGATTGTCTCTACCTCCTCTTTTGTTGTTGTCCCTCCAATTCTGGTTAGAATTGTCCTACCATCCATGGTTGTAATTGCCACCTTGATTGTACCCTTGGTTGGGGCGGTGATAAACCCATATTTCATGAGTTCTTTTGTGCTTAATTTGAGTGATTTATACAATCCCTCACCTACTTATTCACATTAATTGCATGGTTTTACTTTCCCTTCCTCATTATGTGATGTAAATGAAAAACATGTTTCCTAAGCTTTAAAATCAATTAATTTAATTGTCTTTATTTCCATTCGATGCCGTGATTAGTGTGTTGAGTAGTTTCAGATTTCCTAAGGCAGAATGACTTAAAGGATGGAAAAGGAAACATACAAAAATGGAAGGAGAAAGCAAAACGGAGCTTTAAGGAAACTGGTATCCACGCGATCGCATGGATGACGCGATCGCGTGCCAAGCACGAATCAGCAGCGACGCGGCCGCATGACTGACGCGACCGCCCGCCTTAAGTAGAACGCACATGACGCGGTCGCATGACTGACGCGACCGCGTTGCAAGGAAAAGCTCCAAATGACGCGACCGCGTGACCCACGCGGACGCGTGACAGAGGCCACGCACCAGAAATTACAGAATACGCCCCCAACGAATTCTGAAGCCCTTTTTGGCCCAGATCCAAGTATAGACAGCATAGACCAGAGATTATAAAGTGTGGAAATGCATCCATTCAAAGAGAGCTCGCATATTTTTAGTTTTCAATGATTTAGATTTAGTTGAGAGGGAGATCTTCTCTCTCTCTCTTTCTTAGGATTTAGGATTTCTTCTTGTTTTAAGAGTGACTCTCAATCCAGGTTTTATATTTCTTTGTTTTAAACTTCCCTTTCACTTTATTTATTTATTTCAGTATCTGAGTTGGCTATTTACCTTTATAATTGAATTTATGAATTTCTCCCATGTTACAAACTGTTATTGGAATTAATGATAATTGAGGTATTTTCAGTTTATGATTGTTCTCTTTGATTTAAGTTACCATTGCTTCCCATCCAAGGATATTTTTATTATTCCAGCAATTTTACTTTTTCCCCTTTTGGTCCTGGTTAAGAATTCAGTAACTCAACAGTTATTAAACTCAACATAACTGATAATCGTTATCTTGCTAATTGAACTGAACTTAAGTAATCCCAACCTTTTCTTAGGAAATAAATAGGATTCAAAAGGTCAATTTAATTAGTCCCCTGACTTTCCTTTGCCCCAGTAAAGGTTGACCAAGTGGATTTTAGATTCAACTTTCATTATAGTTGAGAGACATAACTACGTTGGACCTCTAATTTCTCTTACCTTGCCAAAAGTCTGCTTTACAGTATTTATTTATTTTAATTGCCATTTACTTTACTTGTTATTTAAATTACTTGCTTCTCATCTTCTAAACCCCGATTACAACCTTTATAGCCAATAATAAGAACATACTTCCTCGCAGTTCCTTGAGAAGACGACCCGAGGTTTGAATACTCGGTTAACAATTTCTAAAGGGGTTTGTTACTTGTGACACCCAAAACGTTTGTACGAAGGGATTTTTGTCGGTTTAGAGACTATATCTACAATGCAACTGTTCTATGAATCTCTTTACTGGTAAAAATCCTAACGTCAAAATGGCGCCATTGCCGGGGAACTGCTAACGTGTGCCTTATTATTGGTTATTGTAAATATTTTTCTTTTGCTTGTTTATTTATTTTTGCTTTTCCTTTTTATTTTTATTTGCTACTATGAACTCTCACCCCTCTCGCTTTGAGTTTGGTTCCAATATTGTTAAATAAAATAGAAGTTACAGCAGGAATGTGCATCAAGGTCAGACCAATCAAGGATGGATGGAACCAAGAGGATCTAATCAACCCTTTTGGCAGCAACACCCTCCGAGATATCCTGGACAAAGACCATTTTACAGTGCATACCCAGCTGAAAGACATGGTGGACAACCTTGTAACTACCAACAAGCCCCACCCTGTGCATATAAACCATCCTTTCAACATAACCTCGAACCACCACACTCACAAGCTTCTCTTCACCATTCGCCACCATATGATCCTTCCTTACCCCAATACCAGTCCAATCGTTCCCAATCACCACCACTTTCCTTTGTATCATGTCCAAGTCCAGTAACCCGAGAAGCAGAGGATCGCCTAAAGGAAACAGTAAGAAAATTTCACACAACCATTCAACAACTGGAGCAAGTGATAATTCAATGGGCTTCTAGGCGCTTAAATACACAAGGATCAGCCACAGCTCCATGTGGACAGCCCAATGAAGAGCGTAGCATGAAGGAGATACCAGAAACTCCAGTGGACAAGACAGAGCATGAATTTGTACTAGAACAATTAGAAGAAGTTGTCTTTGTTCAAGAAGAAGAGTTGGTTGAAGACCTAGGAGATGCTGAACTTCCATGGGAATCCAGAATTGAGGAAAACTCCGTCCAGGATGCTACAATTGATGCTAAGGAGGATATTTCTCCAAGGCAAGTCATTTATGAAGAATCAAACGGAATAATTCAAGAAGCAAATTCCCTTAATAATGATAGTCACAAGTCTAGCTCTCTTGGTGATGAACTTGCATCCGCAAGTGAATTCTCTGAGATCGAAGAATCTTCCCCAAGTGAATATGAAGATGATGCAGAGGTAGATTTTTCTCAACCTCCAATCTATGACTCAAGTGATGAGGAAGACACAGAAGACTTTGACCAGGACACAGATACAATTGAAGATCTTTGCAAAGAAGTGGAGGAATTCACAGAAGAGCACAAGGAAACGGAACTTGCAGAACCACCAAAAACACCTATCCCAAGGCCATTACTAGCTAATACAAGGTTCAAGTGGGTACAATCCTTAACTTATAGCGTTACTTATTCACTTGAATAGTGTTTGCTTGAAACAGATGGCCAGCTTAGAGCTCTCTGCGGCTTTAAGAGTAAGAGGGAAATGGCTCGTACTCAGAGCTGGTGCACAAGGTTCAATAAGGTTCCACGCTTCACCTCGAAGTACACGGATTGGTATCATGCTAAATTGCATGGATCACGGAGAACGTTTGGTCACCACGGTGAGATTCTACTTTTTAAACCGCCCGGATGGAAACATGTAGATCAAGACGGAGGCGGATTTAAAAGCAAGGCTTGGAATCCTGGACTCTATCCTGACATTCGTAGTCCCGGGAGCCTGAAAATCTGTTTGGAGCTGCTCAGAAGCTTTGCATGCTTGGTTTGGGACCCCGGAGCCCATTGGCATTCCAAGCACTGGTGGAGATTTTTAGACGAATTTAAACATAAGCCACCATAACAGGATACTCCTCCAATGTTCAACTTAAGGACTTTAACTAAAAGTGCTAGGTGGGAGACAACCCACCATGGTATGGTCGCTTCTTTTTCAATTTATTTCTTGTTAATTGCTTTCATTTTTCCTTTTTCATTTTAATTTATTAAACCTGGAATCATGCATAGCATTCATGTTAATCATTGCATTCTGCATTTTTCATGCATAAAAAAAAAGGGTGCACGACGCGACCGCATCCCCCATGCGATCGCGTCCTACTGTGAAAAACACCACCCGCGCGACCGCGTGACCCACGCGGTCGCGTGATATATATATCGGCGTAAGAATCCAACGAACAGAAAGTTAGGCTGGAATCATGCGGCCCTTGTGCGTTTTGCACAAATTGGCCCACGCGGTCGTATGCCCCATGCGATCGCGTCACTTACACAATATCAATCCCACGCGACCGCGTGAGCGACGCGATCGCGTCGCATGGATTGCACATCACCCCAAAAATAGACAGAGAGTTGCGCTAAAACGGCGCTGGAGTCGTGCATTTAGCACAAATTCCAGCGACGCGATCGCGTCACCCCTCTTTCCCCCCTCTCATGCGATCACGCGCTCCACGCGATCGCGTCACTCCCATTTTCATCCCAACCACGCGACCGCGTGCCCCACGCGGCCGCGTGGATTCGAAAATATAACCCCCCAGCCCGCAAACCCTATCAGTCGCGCAGCCCCCACCCCCAACCCTCTTCTCCCTCTCTGCTTCTTCCCCCTCCAGCCACCACCCAGCACCACCCAGCCGCCACCGCACCGCCACCCAGACGCCACCACCGTTCAAGCCACCGCCGCCGCAACCCCCTCCCCTCTCTTCTTCTCCTTTCTTCCTCTCTCCTCCCCTCTCCACCATTGCCCACCGCAACCACCGCCCACCACCGCCGGCCATTCAACCGTGCCCCCCCTCTCCGCCACCCACCCACAACCTCCCTTCCTCTATCCCTAACCCTAAGACCCTATCCCTTTCCCCCCCTCAGCCGCCACCGCGCCGCCGTGCCCCGCCACCGCGCCGGACACCACCGCCGCCCCCACCCAGCCGTTTCTACCCCCATTCTGCTTCTTTCGCCTACCAGGTTCCGCAACACGCACTCCCTTTATCCGTTCATCATTTTTCTGTAATTTTTTCCGTTTCTGCTCATAATTAGGATAGATAGATATGCATGTTGTAGTGGAATTTTTAGGTTGTTAGGTAGCTTAGGCTGTGGTTAGTGGATCTAGGTCTGTTTACTTGCACTGTTCCTGTTTATGTTTTAATCATTACTGCAATTCTGCTGTTCCTGTGACCTCGTTCATATGCTGTGATTTCTCGCAATTGCTGCTTGTTACTCTAAATTTTCCTGTTTCTATTCATTACTGGTAACTGTAGCAAGTTTTTAATTCATATGAACTGCTATGATTGCTATTTATTTTTCGGGACAATCCAATTTTAGCCGGAATGCTGCCCAAATTTTTTAAAATTGTTTTCATTCATGTTTTGGTTTGGCATTTCTGAACTTTGTTTTGCTCTGCTTTACCTAAACCATTTCATGAATGCTATGGCAGACTTCCTTATCCTCTTTGAATTCCTGGTTCATAAACTACATTTGTGATTCACTGATTCCAATTTTTGCTTTCTTTATTTTTATTCGAATCAGCATCACCCTGTTTTCCTTGTTCGATTATGAGTACTTCTATTCTTACCTGTGAATCCTTGTTATATGGAATTTTTCTATGCCACTTACTTTAACCCGCACTTTACTAACCCACTAATTTTAATTTACTAATTTCTTTTTCAAAATCTAACCATACTAACCCTTTTGATCTCTTTTCTGATTATTTTCACTTTCCTCTAACTTTCTAACCATGGCATATTGATTATTTTTTCCATTTAACATAAATTCAATCACCTTTCATTTACTCATTTTCCTTATTCTATTTCACCTTTGCCGCTTTGAGTTTCCTTTGTTTAATTGCCTATTTGCTTTCCTATTTTTACCATATCCTGGTTTTCTGTTTTTCAGGATGTCTGCCTCACAAAGGAAAGGAAAAGGCAAGGCTACTGGCAAGGGCAAGAGAGGAGATTCCTCCCAGTCCATCATTGCTCTAATGCACGATTCTTCATGGCGGGAGAAGAACTTCACACAGCAGGAGAAAGCTGACCAGCTGCTCCCTGTGAATGATCCTATAAAATTTGCAAATCGGTACTATGAACTGAAGTACCCGGCTTTTGCAAACTCCAGAAATTTATACCTGGAATGAACTCTGAAGATTCCAGCAGCCCTCCAGTAGTACACCACTGAGCAAATCAAGCAAAGGGGCGGGTTCTTTCTGGAGAGAACACTGACAGAGGTCAACGCATCTTGGGTCCGGGAATTCTACTGCAACTACTACCTCACCATCCTAGATGCAGTGACCCTGAGAGGAAAACAAATTCTGGTCACCGAAGAGGCCTTAGAGGACATTCTCCGGCCCCCAGCCAAGTCCGATCAGCCTGATGGTTATTCAAAGGCTGAGGAGGACATGCGTCAGATGCAGTTTGATTGGGATGCCGTGAAGGCACGGATAGCTCTCGACCCGACAGTTCCTTGGGAGATGGGTCAGGACACCACCATGCCTAGAGGGATCAAGAGAGCGTACTTAAATGATGAGGCTCGGTTATGGCATCAGATCTTGAGTAATTATGTGATGCCGAGTACTCACGAGACGGAGATCCCGACTGCTATGATCACCCTCCTTTGGTGTGTGCTGGAGGGTAAGGACCTTTATCTGCCACATTTCATTCGGCACTATATGGCCAGGGTCCACGTCCGAGGCACCCTCCCTTTTCCGTATCTGGTTACACAGCTTGGCCGTCGAGCTGACGTGCCATGGGAGGATGCCGACGAGAGACCACCAGCGGCGGATTACAGGAAGATTATTCCGCACAGCCGGAATTTCTTAGCCCTGGGCCACAGACCACCACCATTAACTGCTACTGATGAGACAGCCCCACAGTCTGCTGGACCCTCTTCCTCCACTGCTGCACCACCTACCACTGCACCTCCACCTGCCACAGAGCCCATCTATCATCTGGTGCACCGCTTGTTTCGACGACTTGACCAGATGGAGCGTCGCAACAAGCGGCGCTATGAGCACCTAAAGCTGATGATACAATCCGGTGACATCCCCTCCGAGCCTGACACACCATCCGAGGCATCTGAGGAGGAGGCGGATGCGCCCGAGGCAGAGACTCATCCCCAGGAGGCAGCACCAGCCGCACCACAGGCAGCGGTCCCACATCAGATTGAGGCTGCAGACCTTGAGATCCCGATCCAGTCAGCACCGCCTCCACAGCAGCCAGACCCTCAGCCCACCACCACTGAGACTCCAACTACCATCCCTCCCAGTGATGACACTCCTTCACACCCGGCTTGATTGAGCATTAGGGACGATGCTTCCTTTTAAGTGTGGGGAGGTCGCCATCTCTGGCGTTTATTTCGGTGAACCACTACATACTTTTTTCTTTTATTTTGGATATTTTTTCTGTATTTTTTTTACTGTTATTTTCTGAGTACTTATACATTGCTTTTATGTATTTTTACTCTATTTTCTGCATTTTGCATCTTTAGTTCATATTTTAGCCATTTAGTTTATCTTAGTTATTAGTTTAGTTTGCAATTCTGATTTATTAATGGATTAATTAGTATAGTTTACCCTTTTTAGCATAAGATAGTATAGTTTAAATTGAAAAATCTAAAAAGGAGGTAAACTAGGAAATTGAACATATCAGATTTAAATCCACAAACCTTATATATAGCATTACATGATGTAGTTAAGCTGACAACATTTCATCAAGGAAGAACATTAAAACTTTAAAAGCTACCCTAAATAATGTTTTTATGAGAATAATGGGAATTTTTAACTAAACCTGCATACAAAATATAAATGATATATGATGCTTGAGTTAGAGAACACACAGCCTATGAGTCTTGAGCTTAATTGTATGGTTGCATTCAAACTATAATTTCATTTCTGTGTGTTTCATTTCTTTTTATTCTGATGTTCTTTACTTTGCTTTAATCTATATGTCCAATTATAGAGTATAGAATAGATACATACCAAGAGAATGATTGAGGCCATCATTTGATTTTAGCTCACTTACCCCAAATTAGCCTACCTTCTACATCATCCTTGTTAGCCCCCTTGAGCCTTTTAAAACCCCTTTATTCTATTTAGCCAAATTACTAGCCTTAAGCAGAAAAACAAAAGAAAACCCCAAGTGAATCCTTGGTTAGCTTAAGATAGAAAATCATGAATAGAGTTAAATGTGGGAAACCTTTTGGGAACATTGATAAAAGAAACAAAAGGTAGAAAAGTTAAAAGAAATAAAACAAATTTGGGAAGCATGCTCATGAGAAAATCTAAGTGATTTAATTACCATGTGCATTAAAAAAAAAGTTATTTTTCAGCATTTAAATAAAAGGGGATACAAAAGAAATTCCCCAATGCAAAATAAAAACAATGCACATGGGATAAAAATAAAGAGTGAAACATGAGCATGTAACAATAAGTGGGATAATATGAGAGAATAGGTAAAGAAGTTTTATCTTGCTAAATATGTATGTTAGGTGAGATCTTAGTCTAATTAAGGATTCACTTGTTAGCTCACTTAGCCCTATACATAAATCCTTACCTTTACCTTGGCCCCACTACAACCTCAATTAAAGACCTCATGACTTTTTGGTATGACTATATTCTATAATTGTTGATTGGTTAGATGAAGAACAAAGCTATAGAAAGCAAGAATAAAAAGAACAATAGAGTGAATAAACCCAATAAACACTGAGTGACTAGAGAGTAAACACAAAATCCAATGAGGGTTCTATAACTCATCAACATATATATGTGCTTATATTTACTAATTGTTTTGCAAGTTTGTACAATGTTTTCTTTCCCATCTCATTTGCTAAAATGCTTTATTATTTAAGGGATAGCTATATATATATATATATATATATATATATATATATATATATATATATATATATATATATATATATATATATATATATATATATATAGCTACATGACTCCTTGAGAATGAGAATTAACTTGAATACATGTAAGCTTTATATATAAGTGAATAAATTAGAGTTGCATGATGCATCATCCATTTAGGTAGTTGCATTTAAATTAGGTTGCATTGCATGACATTCCATCACTTTAACCTTAATTATTTACCTTGGATTTAGCATGAGGACATACTAGTGTTTAAGTGTGGGGAGGTTGATAAACCCATATTTCATGAGTTCTTTTGTGCTTAATTTGAGTGATTTATACAATCCCTCACCTACTTATTCACATTAATTGCATGGTTTTACTTTCCCTTCCTCATTATGTGATGTAAATGAAAAACATGTTTCCTAAGCTTTAAAATCAATTAATTTAATTGCCTTTATTTCCATTCAATGCCGTGATTAGTGTGTTGAGTAGTTTCAGATTTCCTAAGGCAGAATGACTTAAAGGATGGAAAAGGAAACATACAAAAATGGAAGGAGAAATCAAAACGGAGCTTTAAGGAAACTGGTATCCACGCGATCGCATGGATGACGCGATCGCGTGCCAAGCACGAATCAGCAGCGACGCGGCCGCATGACTGACGCGACCGTGCGCCTTAAGTAGAACGCACATGATGCGGTCGCATGACTGACGCGACCGCGTGGCAAGGAAAAGCTCCAAATGACGCGACCGCGTGACCCACGCGGACGCGTGACAGAGGCCACACACCAGAAATTACAGAATACGCCCCCAGCGAATTATGAAGCCCTTTTTGGCCCAGATCCAAGTACAGACAGCATAGACCAGAGGTTATAAAGTGTGGGAATGCATCCATTCAAAGAGAGCTCGCATATTTTTAGTTTTCAATGATTTAGATTTAGTTGAGAGGGAGATCTTCTCTCTCTCTCTCTCTTTCTTAGGATTTAGGATTTCTTCTTGTTTTAAGAGTGACTCTCAATCCAGGTTTTATATTTCTTTGTTTTAAACTTCCCTTTCACTTTATTTATTTATTTCAGTATCTGAGTTGGCTATTTATCTTTATAATTGAATTTATGAATTTCTCCCATGTTACAGATTGTTATTGGAATTAATGATAATTGAGGTATTTTCAGTTTATAATTGTTCTCTTTGATTTAAGTTACCATTGCTTCCCATCCAAGGATATTTTTATTATTCCAGCAATTTTACTTTTTCCCCTTTTGGTCCTGGTTAAGAATTCAATAACTCAACAGTTATTAAACTCAACATAACTGATAATCGTTATCTTGCTAATTGAACTGAACTTAAGTAATCCCAACCTTTTCTTAGGAAATAAATAGGATTCAAAAGGTCAATTTAATTAGTCCCCTAACTTTCCTTTGCCCCAGTAAAGGTTGACCAAGTGGAGTTTAGATTCAACTTTCATTATAGTTGAGAGAGATAACTATGTTGGACCTCTAATTTCTCTTACCTTGCCAAAAGTCTGCTTTACAGTATTTATTTATTTTAATTGCCATTTACTTTACTTGTTATTTAAATTACTTGCTTCTCATCTTCTAAACCCCGATTACAACCTTTATAGCCAATAATAAGAACATACTTCCTCGCAGTTCCTTGAGAAGATGACCCGAAGTTTGAATACTCGGTTAACAATTTCTAAAGGGGTTTGTTACTTGTGACACCCAAAACGTTTGTACGAAGGGATTTTTGTCGGTTTAGAGACTATATCTACAACACAACTGTTCTATGAATCTCTTTACTGGTAAAAATTCTAACGTCAGGCGGTCATAGAAGTTATGAGTGGCTGCCACGGTGTTGTCTTCCTGCTGGAGCTACGAAAATTCATCAGTATAATGGCTATAATCAGCACAGATTCCGCAAACTCTTTGTGGGACTAACTGTTGGTTTTGCTGTGTTGGAGAAGGTTGAGCTTGCTGAACTTGTTGTTCGTTCAATTGTATCTGCTTCAGCAAGTTGGTCATTTCACAGATACTCTGAGTTAAAGCAGCAGTCTTTCTGCTAGAGGATACTTCTGCAACGGCTTTTGCACGGCCTTGGTTTTGCCTGTGATTCCGAGTAGATTCAGCTAAGTCGCTGATCAATTGTCATGCCTCATCAGTGGTCTTGTACTTTTTCATAGACCCATTGCTAGCATTTTCCAATGTGGTCTTATCTTGGGGCCTCATGCCCTGTGTGACGTAACCGAGTAACACTATCTTGTCAATCATATGGTGGGGGAAACCTTCCAGAAGATTATTGAAGTGCTCCCAGTATTCATAGAGAGTCTCGGATTCATCCTGAATAATCATGGAAATATCTTTCCTCAGTTTAGCAGTAACTTCAGCTGGAAAGAATTTTTCCAAGAATTTTCTTCTAAGTGTATCCCAGTTGGATACAGTTGCTGCGGGTTGAGTGTAGTACCACTCTCTCGCCTTTCCCTCAAGAGAGAACGGGAAGGCTTTTAGCAAAATAGAAGTTTCATCCGCACTATCACGCCTGACAGTAGAACAGGCTGCTTGAAAATCTCTCAGTTGCTTGATAGGCTCTTGAGCAGGTAAGCCATGAAACTTGGGCATCAAATTGAGCAGTGCGGTCTTTATTTCAAAGTCTGTAGCCACCGCTGGGTGATGCGCTTGAAACGGTTGCATTGTAAAATCAGGGGCTCCAGCCTCCTGGATAGTAACTCTCCTAGGTGCTGCCATGTCACCTATACGTAAATCAACCGAATCAGTAGAACGGGGGCTGGTTTCTTCCTCAAATGATGTTTCAGATCCGCCCTCTGAGAGGACTAACCGACGCCGAGCTTGCCTTATTCGTGAAATAGTTCTTTCAATCTCAGGATAGAATACTGGCAAGCTTGGATCAAGAAGTGAACGCATCATCTAACGAAAGAAACAAGCAGCTCATAGTAGCAAAATAAAATAAAATGCAAATAAATAAAATCCAATCAATAACTTTAGCACTCTATTGTAACTCCCCGGCAACGGCGCCAAAAATTGACGTGGCGGAAATTGGCGAGTTAAGAGTTGTTATAAGATATGCGTTGCAAGTATAGTTCTTAACCAACTAGGAATCCACTTATCAATTTAGAAGGGTTGTCACAAAAATTAAAATTAAAATACTGGGAGTATGAATCCCAGGTCGTCTCCCAACGAGTTGCAGAAAGGTGTGCTATTTTATTAATCAGATGTTTTCAAAAAGAGTTTGAGTTGAATAAGCAGGAAATTAAATTAGAGAAATTAAGTAATTTAAATAAAAGCATTGACTGGGAGTAGATTAGTTGGAAGCCCTATTCTTGTTGCAGTACTCTCAAGATTAATCGATAATTGAAGGTTGTTCTGTTTAGTTATCCCTTACTAGGTAAGGAAAAGTCAAACAAGTTGGAATGCTGTTTCTATTCACAAGTCCCAATCCGCTTACTTGGAAGGACTGGCGTTAGTGACTAGAGAGCAATCCAACAATAAACCCAATTACAATTTCTCTTTTGAGCATTCCAACTCAAGGGTTCCTTTCAATCAACTCCCCATCAAGTTAGGGAACTACTCGCTCATTGTGAATGTGGAATTCATAACATAGAAAAGAGAATTAAAGAAAGACATGATAAATAAAACTCAAAGGAATCAATTAAAAATAAAAGTAACTCTTGTATTAATAAATTCTAAAATAATCCAATAGTAAGATTGAGTAAATTAAAGGACATGGAAGAGTAAAGCCAAGTAAAGAAAACGAACTATAATGACGAAGTCTTGATGAGGTAATAACTCTTCTCAATATCCCAATGCAAAGAACAATAGAGATTAAAATCCTAAGAACTACGAATGTGTAGAGAGAAAACCTAGAGGAGGAGTAAAACTAGATCTAAAAACTAAAAATTGTGTAGAGTGAATGTTTTTTTCGTTTCTGCATGTTCTCTAGCTCTAGCCTACTTTTCTGGGCCAAAAACTGGGTCAAAACGGGGCCCAAAATTGCCCCCAACGAATTCTACAGATTATGCAGATCGCGCACGTCACGCGATCGCGTCATTCATGCGGACGCGTCATTCGGCGTTTTGCTTTGCCATGCGGGCGCGTCGTCCACGCCTCCGCGTCATTTGTGCTATTCCAATCTGCACGGTCGCGTGAGCCATGCGGCCGCCTCACTGCGATTTTCTCTCTTTCGCGCGGTCGCGTGAGCCATGCGGCCGCGTCACTTCTCGCTGGTCATCTCCTCAATTTCTTGTGTTCCTTCCATTTTTTGCAAGCTTCCTTTCCAATCTCCAATTCATTCATGCCCTATAAAGCCTGAAACACTTAACACACAGATCACGGCATCGAATGGAATAAAGGAGAATTAAAATGCGTAATTAAAAGTCTCTAGGAAGCAGGTTTTTAATCATGTAATAATTTTAGGAAGGAAATATAAATGCATGCTAATCATATGAATAAGTGGGTAAAAATCATGATAAAACCACACAATTAAACACATTATAAACCATAAAATAGTGGTTTATCACCATCCTCTGTCCAAAGGAGGACACTTTGATGCACAGTAGATGGTACAACTCCAACTCCATGAATCCAATCTCGACCCAGAAAAGCATTGTAACTTGCTTTTGATGGCACCACCACAAACACAGTATTCCGTTCAGATGACCCCAATTTTGCTCCCAAAGTAACCAGACCTTTTGCAGGAGTAGAAGAGCCACTAAAGTCTGTTACAGCAATATTGGTGGGGACCAAGTCATCAGGATGCTTACCAACCTTCATCAGCTTATAATCTGGTAAGAGACTTATTGCTGCTCCACCATCAATCAAAACTTTATTCACCATAATCCCACTCAAAGTGGTAGTAATATGAAGTGGGTGAAGATGAGACTTTTGCTTCTCAGTAGGCCGCAAGAAATATCCTAGTTCATCCTCATATCGGATGAAAGAAAAAGCCTCTTCAGCATCCATGTCATAGTCCTCTTCTGGATCCCCTTCATACTTACCTAAATACTCAGTTAGAATAATCGAAATAGTTCCAACCATTTCATCATCTCCTTCCTCGAAATATTTTTCATCGAAATCGGCCTCTTTGCCTTTATCACCCCTGGAGTATGAACTATTTCCTTGCCCTTCTCCAATTTTGTAGGGGAAGGAATACTCTTCGGGCATGTTTCCCCATCAGAGGAAAAAACTATTCGGGAGTGCACCGAAGGTGTTGCCCCCTTGCCTTTGTCAACCTGAGGCTTCTTATTTTGCGGTAAAATTGACGGTCGAATTTCTGTTTAGTAAAGAAATTTTATAAAATTAATTGCGTTGTAAGTATAGTTTCTAAACCAACAGAGAATCCTTTCGTACAAAAGTTTGGTTGTCACAAGTAACAAAACCCAATAAAATTGATAACCGAAGTATTGAAACCTCGGGTCGTCTTCTCAAGGAATTGCAAGGAGGTATGATTTATTATTGGTTATGGAAAATTGTATATTTTTGGGTTTTTGAAATAGGGAACAAGTAATTTAAATAACAAGAAAAATAAATTAATAATTAATAAAATCTCTTGGCAAGGTATGAAAAATTGAAGTCATATCCTAGTTATCCTTATCAGATGTGATGAGAATTGGATTCTGCTCTCACTTTAATTAACCCTTGCTACTCAAAAGAGAGTCAAGTGGACTAATTAATTTGATCCTCAAGTCCTAGTCAACTTCTATGGAAAGACTAGAGTTATTGGAGTACAAATTAACCAGCAAAGAATTCCAATTTCAATCAACAGCTGAGTTTGATAACTCAAGTGTCTCCAATTACTTAACCAAAGTAAAAAGAGAGAAAATCTACTTGAATAAAAATGCCTTCAGATGGGAAGCAACAGTAACATAAATAAAAGAAAGAAATCTTAAATCTGAAATACCTCAAATTATATTAAATAAAAGAAATCAAATCTAACATGGGAATTCATAAATTAAATTGGAAAAATAAATAAAAGGGACATTGAACCTGTAATTGAAGAGAAGTATCTTAAACATAATAGAAATCCTAAATCCTAATCCTAAGAGAGATGAGAGAATCTCTCTCTCTAAAACTACATCTAATCCTAAAATTGTGTATATTAGAGCTTGATTGATGAATGAATGGATTCCTCCACTTTATAGCCTCTAATCTGTGTTTTTTGAGCCGAAAACTGGGCCAGAAATAGCT
Organism: Arachis hypogaea; assembly: GCF_003086295.3. Classification (NCBI taxonomy): domain Eukaryota; kingdom Viridiplantae; phylum Streptophyta; class Magnoliopsida; order Fabales; family Fabaceae; genus Arachis; species Arachis hypogaea. The sequence goes on from NC_092054.1 coordinate 145,551,398, forward strand.
CAGAAATCGCTGGGGGCAAAATCTGCCATGCTGATTTTCGTCACTGCGACGCGTCTGCGTGGAGCACGCGTTTGCGTCACCTATATGTATGGCCACTATGACAAATTATATATCAAATCCAAGCCCCGGACGTTAGCTTTCCAACGCAACTAGAACCGTATCATTTGGACTTTTGTAGCTCAAGTTATGATCGATTTAGTACGAGAGGGTCATGCTGACAGCTTTGCAGTTCCTTCAATTTCTTGTATTCCTTCCACTTTTGCATGCTTCCTTTCCATCCTCTAAGCCATTTCTGCCCTGTAATCTCTGAAATCACTTAACACATATATCAAGGCATCGAATGGTAATAAGAGAGGATTAATATTAGCAAATATAAGGCCAAAGAAGCATGTTTTCAATTATAGCACAAAATCAGGAAGGAAAATGTAAAAACCATGCAATTTATATGAATAAGTGGGCAAGGACTTGATAAAAACCTCTCAATTGAGCACAAGATAAACCATAAAATAATGATTTATCAAAACTCCTTATTCCTTTTCCCCTCGGGTACCCCCTGGCTCGACCGCATTGATAAAGATATTGGTTTCGAGGAGGCTCTCGATGTCCCCATTGTGGATTTCGCCGATAATGAGCGTCTCGATTCTGGAATTCTTGACAATTCCGAATCTACTAGACACCTATAGCTTGAGAACGACTCAATGGTGGAACAGCATTCTGCTGAGGAGCCCTTGAACTTTCTTCTTCCACTCGTCTAACAGGTTGTCTTTGACGAGCCTACTCCTCCCTATGAGCCAACTCTTTTTTCATCCTTTTTTTTTTAATTTCTGCAGCCTTCGCATCAAATACAGCAGTACATCGAGGACATAGAGATACGTCATGATCTTTGATCTTTTGCTGAACTAAGAAATCCAGTAAACCACCCCCTACTCGAGGATATACTGATCGAACTTGTGACTCGAAATCACCTAGAGCCACATCAAAAACATAAGACATACCAACCACATTTACTCCAAATTGTGGTTCAACAAAACCAGCATCAGCATTGAAAGGATCAACATCAACTTTCATTTCTTTCTTCCCATCATCGAACTTCAAACGCCCTTCCATTATAGCCTCCTGAATTAAGTCCCTGAAACGACCACAGCTATTAGTCGAATGACTGGTTGCTTGGTGAAACTTACAATAAGGTTTTACTTTCAAAACTTTTACCAAAAGTAAAGTTCTACCCTTTATGAGTGGATTTTTGACGGTTTAGAATTTCACAAATGAAATCTCGTTGCAAGTATAGTTTCTAAACCAATAAATAATCCTTTCATACAAAAGATTGTTTGTCACAGGTACAAACCCCTAATTTTATAAACCGAAGTATTTAGACCTCGGGTCGTTCTCCCTAGGAATTGCAATAAAGTGTTCTTATTATTGGCTATGAAGTATGTTTGGGGTTTTCGAGATAATAGCCAAGAAGTATAAATGGCAAAGGAAATAAACTAACAACTAACAAAGCTCTTGGCAAGGTATGAGAATTGGAAGTCCTATCCTAGTTATCCTTCTCAATTGTGACCACAATTGTCCATTGCTCCCACTTAGTTAACCTCTAGCCATGGAGGAAAGCCAAGTGGATGAATTAACTTGATTCCACAAGTCCTAGCCTAATCATAATGAAAGACTAGCTTTGGTGGCATTCAAGTTAATTAGCAACTTCTAATTATCAATCAACAAAGGAATTAGACAACTCAAGAGTCATTAATTACTCTACCTAGGCCAAGAGGGGAAAAAGCTATACTAAAATCCAACCTAGCATTTCATCAAACACATGGAAGGCATAAAAGGAAAGTAAAATGAATTAAGCAATTCAACAATAAAGGAACATGAATCATAAGTTGCATTAAAAGAGAAATAGAAAAAACAAAGTACATCAACATAAAAGTAGAGAATTACAAGAATTAAATGCTAAACTAGAGAGAGAAGATGTAGAAGAAGAAGAATTATAAAAGGAAAAGTAAATCTAAGCATGAAATTAACCTAGATCTAAGAAATTCTAATCTAGATCTAACCTAATCCTAATTCTAGAGAGAAGAGAGAGCTTCTCTCTCTAGAAACTAACTTTCTCTCCAAAACTAAACTAAAAACTAAACTAGTGTGTCTAGACTTAATGTGTGATCCCTCTTCATTCCATGGGTTAAATAGCATCAGAAATGAGTTGGATTTAGGCCTGAGAAGCCCAGAAATTGCCCCCAGCGGATTGCCTTTAAGTGAGTCACGTGCGAGCACCGACGCGTACGCGTACATCACGCGTGCGCGTCGCTTGACAAATTGCTATCCAGGCGTATGCGACACGTACGCGTATGCGTCTCCATTCAACCTTACAATCCACGCGTGCGTGTTTGCTGCGCGTGCGCGTCGTTGATCTCATCCCAAATCCTTGCTTTTCCATGATTTCTCCACTTTGCATGCTTTTCTCTCCATCCCTTTGATCCATCCCTAGCCTTATCAACCTGAAATCACTAACAAACATATCAAGGCATCTAGTGGAATCAAAGGTGAGTCAAAATTGGCAATTAAGGGCCTAAAAAGCATGTTTTCACACTCAAGCACAAATTAGGAGACAATCACGAAACCATGCTATTTAATTGAATAAATGTGGGTAAAAGGTCATAAAATCCCTTAAAATCACTACAAGATAAACCCTAAATGGGGTTTATCAACCTCCCTACACTTAAACCAAGCATGTCGTCATGCTAAAACTAAGAGAAAGCAAAGGGTATCAACATTTATTCAATGTAAACTAACTAGATGCAATCTACCTATATGCAACTATCTACATGAATGCAATTGCTTGGCCAAAACAAATCAACTCCCAAGAATATCAATATAAGCACAAGGGCTAAAGGTATTAATCAACCAAGCCAAACCACAATTGAATTGAGTATTAAAGATTAAACAAACTTGCAAGAAAAGTGATGATGATTGTAGGTGAAAACATGTAATTGAGCATCAAACCCTCACCGGAAGTGTTTGCACTCTAGTCGCTCAAGTGTTTAGGGTTGATTCACTCAATTCTCCCCTAATCATACTTTCTAAGATTTGTTTTTCATCTAAACAGTTATTTCATGCATACATACATATATCATGAGATCTTTTCATAGGTTGTAATGGGGCTAGGGTCAAGGTAGGATGCATATTTGGTCAAGTGGACTTGAAATTTAAATCTTTGATAAGCTTAGACTTCCCACCTAACCTATATAGCAACCTATACAAATTAAAGCTAACCTAACTACCCATTCTTCACTTTTTCACATACTCATGCATTTCCTTTTCATTGATCACACTCATATGCATTGATCTTTATTGAACTTTACTTTGTGGCATTTTGTCCCCTTTTTATTTCTTTCTTTTTCCTTTTTTTCTTTCTTTTTTTTCTATTTTTTTCTTTTTTTTTCCATATTATTTTTCTTTTCTTTTTCTCATTTTTCATTTCTTTCCAACTATATACAAGAACATCAATGCATAAGGTCTATACATTTAATCAATACATGAGCATGTACCCAATTCCCAATATTTTCAACAAAAATACAAAACTACCCTTTTACTCAACCAATGTCCCAAGATTTCCCACACTTGAATGACACACACACACTAGCCTAAGCCAATCAAAGATCCAAATAAATGACATTTATTGTTTTTCGCTTAAAGGCTTGTAATGTGCTAATATTAAGAACAAGTGGGTTAATCGTAGGCTCAAATTGGCTATCAATGGAAGATAAAAGGTAAGGCTATTTGGACGAGTGAGCTAAATGAAATGATGGCCTCAATCATATAAATGCATGTCTATACAAAATAATGGACATAAAGAATCAAACAAATCAAGGATTACAATCATAGAAAGAGAATAATGTACACAAGAAGGGAGATAAGTGGTTATAAGATGTAACCACACTATTAGGCTCGAAACTCCAAGCTTGTGTTCTTAGCTCAAAAACATGCTTCACAAAATATATATGATTCAAGCAAGTTCCACAAAAATTTTCTCAATCAATTGGGGTGGTGCCCTATAGATAACTTGTGGGTTAAGACAACCAAATAAGCAATAAAGAAGCATGAAAGTATTCAAGCCAAAAACATATGGATGCATAGGATCATGAAATACAATGCATTAAAATAGGTGCACAACATCCATCAAGAACCACTACAACATTTTTGGCCTAAGGTAACCCTTATTCGAAGCAACATTTAACAAAAGTTTCTTTAGATAGGTAAAGACAACATTTTTAACGAGTTGCCTTTGAGTAAGGCAAAGATAACAAAATTTTCGGCCACCCATAAAAAGAGTTGTCTTTGATATCTAAAGCAACATTTACAAAATGTTACAAAATAAAAACTTTAAGACAACATTTTTAAATAAAATACAACATTTTATAAGAGTTGTAAAAAAAATTGAACAAATAACATTTATAAAGAATTGCCTAAAATTATTTATGGTTAAAAATTTTAGAGAGAAACTTTTAATCATATTCATACCAATAAAATTTTTTCAATGAAAAAATAACTTAAACATAAAAAAACAGATGTGCTTCAGTAGTTCCACACTTCCACTTCCACTTCACGCCCACAAGAGCCCTAACATAGCCATTCTCCCCTGCAACAAGGCACACACCATGCCCTTTCTCCCCTCCTAACGGCGACAGCAGGTCAGCAGCGTTCAATCGCTGTGCACTCCTCCACGTACAGCGACGACGCAGTGCTCTCCTCGACGGGCGATGGCGCGATGCTCTCTACAATCCCTAACATAGCCACTGTAACAACGCACCCTTTCTCCCCTTCCTAACGGCGACAACAGCCTTCAATCGCGGTGCACTCCTCCACATACGGCGACGGTGCGGTGCTATCTTCGACGAGCGACGGTGTGGTGCTCTCCACAAGCCCTAACATAGTCACTGCAACAACGCACCCTTTCTCCCCTTCCTAACAACGACAGCAGCGCTCAATCGCGGTGCACTCCTCTACGTACGGCGACAGCACGGTGCTCTCCTCGACGGGCGCGGTGCTCAATCGCAAGAAACCCCTATCCCTTCTCTTCTCCTTCTTATTCTTCCTCTATTCCTCTGTTTCCAGGTATTTGAGAAAAATGATTTTCATGTTCTTTGAATTAATTCATTACAGTTTAGTTAGATTTTAATTTTTAGCTAGTAAATTATTTTGCAATTGTCTGATTTGCTGTTCTCTGAAAAAACATGAGTTGCTGTTCTCTAATTTGCTGTTCTCTGAAAAAACTAAAATTTAGTATTTTAGTGTATGGCTCCTTCCAAACAATTTTGGATGCTCACATGTGTTTCTAATAAGAAAGTGTTGCCTAAAAGAAGTAATAGCATGACAAAACTTATAGCAATACTCTTGAAATTATTTTGTTTTCCTTTCGAGCTGCTTTTTCTTGATGATTATGCCGGCAAAATTGAGATCTTGTTAGCAAAATATATATTCCCTCTCAAAACAGAGACTTATAATTCATCTCTTTGGAAAAATGAACTACTTATTCAGTAATTTTCTCCTGTCTTTGATGTATTTGTTATTATACAATTTAATGTTAACCCCTATACAAATATAGAAAAATTAGGATAATTCATAATGACAATAAAATAATGAAGACAAATTCACACCTTTTCAAAAGAAAAAGCAATCACCATGAATATAGATAATGACAAATTGGATCTACCAGCTATGATCAAAGGGCTCAAAACCTTCACAAGTAATGAGCCAGCCTTTCCCTCTCTCTACTGTTTCTTTGTATTAGTCACCAACACTCTAGAAAACTTAAGATATTAGGTGGAGGCTCGAGACCTTTGACCTTGAAGTGCGATAATGCACTCTGCCTGTCTGCCTTCCACTGAATATCAACTTTTTAACTAGAATGTAGAAGATGGAAGAGGACCGTAATAAACTGGTATCAATATCTATGAAGAGTAAGGTAATGTATAAACTGACATTGTAATCGAGTGTTTTTTTGTATCTTATATCTTGTTATAATTGTAAGAAAATTGATTATTCTGATTCCACAATAAAATTGAATCATAAGAATTTTCTCAATCAAATGAATCAACAATAAACAAGATTGTCTTAGTTCATTATCCTATGTGTGTGTGTGTGTGAACAAAACTTGTACAGCTGCAAAACGTATAGATCCTGATCTGAATTCACATACAGCAGTTATAGAAATCAATAAAAATAAATAAATCATGGTAAATGCAGAATATCAACCAAAAAGAATTGAAAAATTAAGAGAGACCTTATTATCGACAAAAATGAGGAGAAACTCGCATCTTTGTGGCTCTTAAAGCTTAAAAAAATGTCATTTGCTCAGTTTATTTGCCATGATTTTTGTGATAGATAAGGTGGACCCTCCGTTTGCAGTGCTGTCATAGGAGCCACGGGTGAGCTCACAAGAGGGAAGATTTTTGCGGCTATATTCGCTCTCTACTACAGTGGCTTCCTTTTTCATGTACACCTTTTCTTTCATTCCTGTCTTTAACAAGCTTTGTTCTTTTCCCTTGTAATGGATAGTCTAAAATTCAGTTATGTACTGGTTGCAGACCATCATAATCATTACTTGCCATGACTTGGGATCCCCCTTTCAGTTATTTGATGTCATAGTATTGGAAGACATAATCAGCATCTTCATTACTTCTGCATTTCTTATATGGACTATTGTTGTTCCTGTTTGCTATGCTAATTCAAGAAGAAAATATACTTGTTATTCTACTAAGTATGGAACCTTGGTTGAGGAATGGTGCTTTACATCCTATATGGTTGCGGCAGCCATATACTTAACAAGTAATGCAGTTAATGTTGTGTTATATCTCGTCCCTGCCTTCTCCAAGTATATGGAGGTCTCTAATAACAAGATATGCAAAGTTTTATCTTGGTGGACTCAGGTACCAAGATTAGACTATTGCTTTAACTTGTTGATTACTTGAACATGTGCTATTATTGTTCTATGCCAATTCCAAGGCATAATCTTAGTGATATAACTATGCTTTCTGTTTTATCCTGTGGGATTGGATCTGTTTGATGTTTTTCATTTTCCATAAATGTTTGATACATTGATTTATATTTGTATGTAATATTCATTCCTGGTTTTAAATGTTTGAATCTGAGTGTTACATTTATTTATCATGTACACCCTCCAAATGAGAAATTTAGATTCTCAAACATATTATTGCTGATGTTTTGACTATATTTTTTTTGTCAATTTAGATGTCACTGCAGTTTGCCTTTTATATCAATTAATTTTCAGTTTCTTTGTCTTGAGTTAGGTTCATGAGTATGCGATACTTCTAAATCTGGGCTCCCTTCAAGCAATATCAATGAAAGATTGTGTACTTATATTTGAATATAATCGGTAATGTCTTAATTCCAAATTAATACATTATGGTTACATCACTGTCATCATTTCATGGATAAAGTTATTTGAGTGGACTAAAGCCAAACTTCTGCCTCTGTTGATATTTATTAGTAAAGGAGGGCAAGCTTTTCTGGAGTCATTGTTGCCCAGGTTGAACCCCAAGAACAGTAACGGAGGGCTATCAATGCCATTTGAACTCGAGGTTTGTCTGAAATTTACTACTTTCATTTAACATACTTACATACATAGTACTGATTACTGAATAGGATAAGGAAATACACCAAAACTGAACGGTTGGAGAAATTTTAGAATTATAGCTCAGTAGATCTTTATGGCCATAGTTTTTGAAAAGGTAAAAATAAGTTTCGTACTATTGTGGATGTTTGTGTACACAAAGTATACAGATAGGAAAACCTAACCATTTCTTGGCTCTTCAGCAGTGAGTGTCTCTCCTAAGAGTTTTCTTTTGATTTCTTTTATGTTACTGAGGCATCCATTTGTGGTGACACTATAAACAAGCGGCTGTGAACTGCCATCCAATAAACTATTAGACAAATCACATACATGGAGCCTTTCCCACTAAACTCTAAACAATTTACACCCCACTACAAAATAGATGGAAATCCTCTATTTCATATCCTATAATCTTCGAGGATTTCTTAGTTTCCTTTTCAGAGGGATGTTTAATAAATGTATTCATATTTTTCTCAAACATGTTAATATTTTAAGAATCTGGACCAATCTCCATCGACTCATATACCAAATCATGATTAGGTATAGCTAAATTGTTGTAACACTTGAGTATACTTGTTATTGTTAAGCTGATGTTTTGACTATATTGTTTTTTGTCGATTTAGATTTGGCTACAACTTGCTTATAGTTGGATGAAGTTTTCTGAAGAGATAAAGGAGATTCTTGGCACAATAGTGAAGCACAAAGTCCTTTTGGTTTCAAATGAAAAAATTAGTTTTTTTTTTGTTCAAGTTCATCATGAGAAAAACATGTATTTTATTTGCTTATGTTTAATTTTTATTTGACTTGGTAACTTAGCAAGTATATGTTAATTGATACTTGGAACACTTTTCTATATACATGCAATATATATTATTAGCCTATTCTCCCTATATTAAATAAATTGAATTTAAATTTTTAAATATTATTAGTGTGTGCTATATATCCTTCAATTGTCATTAACAAAGGTAAAAAATATATTGCTTTAGATATAAAAAAAGAGAATCTAAGAAAAACTCAATAAAGTGTTGCTTTAGGTATTAGAAAAAGACAACTGCAAATAAACTTAGATAAGTGTTGCTTTAGGTCTATGAAAAAGGCAACTTAAAAAAATTTGGATAAGTGTTGCTTTATGTATACGAAGAAGGCAATTTAAAAAACCTGGACAAGTGTTGCTTTAAGTATATGAAAAGGCAACATAAAAAAACCTGGACAAGTGTTGCTTTATGTATTAGAAAATACAACTTGTAAAATGTGTTGCCATAAAATTTTGTCTAAAGCGTTGTGTTTGGGTCCTCTAAGGCAACTCTTATGAGGAGTTGCTTTTTTTTTGTAGAAAAGGCAACGCTTTTTGAAGGTTGCCATAAAAAGGGTTCCCTATGATACACAAAAGCGTTGTCTTAGACCAAAGGTAACGGCCGTATAGCCAACCCCCCAAAAAGCATTGCGTTTTGTCGGAAAGTGTTGCTTTTGATCAAAGACAACACTTTTCCTTATTATAGGCAACGTTTTTAAAGGGTTGCCTCAGCCCGAATTTGTTGTAGTGAACTCGCCTAATCGGAGAGGGATTCAAATTGCATGGTGGCCAAATCATGCAATTCAAAAGGATTTATAAGCTCGAAGGCAATTCTCATCACTTGGTGTTCACAAAAGGTAAGCATGAAGAACTCAAAACCAAGTAGCAAAATATGACCTCAATCAAGGAATCCAACAAAGATTATAAGCATAGTGATGTTAAGATAACATCCTTTTTAATACTCAACATTTATTGGGAAACAAGATTAACAATTCAACACTTATAATGAAAAATATAAATTTAAATAAAAATTACACTAACTAATTAACTACTTAAATGGTTATAAATGGTGTTTGGTAGTGTAGGATGATGGGTAGGAGAAGAGAAGAGGAGAGAAAAAGGAAAGAAATGGAAAGATGAGAAGAAAAAAAGTGTAGTGAAGGAAGGACATCCACGCGTATGCGTATATCACGCGTGCGCGTGGGTGGTGGTGAAATGGACGCAACGCGTACGCGTGGCTCACGCGTATGCGTGCATGGCAAACCAGAGAGTTGACGCGCACGCGTCCATCACGCTTACGTGTGGGTTGATAGTTGTGCCTCAGGCACAACGTTAGCACAGTGCAGGCGTAACTCTCGGGTCCTTGGTTGGGAGGTGGAAATCTGGTATCCACGCGTACGCGTGCATTGCACGTGCGCGTGGATGGGCGAGAATGCTTGGGGCACGCGTACGCGTGATGTGTGCGTACGCGTGGGTTGGTGCCCTGTTTTTCAAAATTTTGCTATGTTTTTGCACCAATCCACGCATTCCAAACCTCCAAACAGCTACCAAAACACCATAAAACCTTATTTAACATACTAAACTACCAAATACTCAACAAAGCAATTAAAACATGAAATTAAACCTATTTTACCAATATTTACAAAAGAGAAAAAATGAAAAGAGTTTACCATGGTGGGGTGTCTCCCACCTAGCACTTTTGTTTATTGTCCTTAAGTTGGACTTATGGGGAGCTCCTCTCAAGGTGGCTTGTGCTTGAATTCTTCTTGGAACTCCCACCAATGCTTGGTTCTCCTACCCCAAGATTTCTCATGGATTGGACCAAGTCTTGATGGGGTTCTTCACAAGCTTGGGGCTCCCAAAGTCGATCCTCTTCTTGTAGTCCGGGATCCCACACTTTATTTTCACACCTGTCTTGAAGTTGATCATTATTAATCCATCCGGGCGGCAAGTAAGGTGAATTCTCAATAAAGTGACTAACAATCCTCCTAGACCCATCTAGTTGAGCACTACTCCAACCTTTATATTTCATGTTTGATGTGTCAACCCTAATGAGCCTTGATTTGCAACGCCAACCACAAAACATTTTTCGCTTACGCTTCATCCCATAAAGTTTCCTAAGTTGGCCATCCGTTTCAAGCAAGCCATATTTTAGTGGGGTAATAAAGCTAATAGAAATGAATTTCACCCACTCAAATGAAGGGGTAGATGGCAACCTAGGCAAAGACGCTTCCAAGGGTCTTGACAAAGCATATCCAACTCCCGTCCTTCTCTTTCTAAGGACTTTCACCTCTTCACAAGTTTTCTCAAATGTAATCCTTTGTTCAACAATTTTATCTAAGCCTTTTCCCTTACTCAAGTCATAATTGGGAGGGTGAGAAAAATTTACCTCCACAACGCTTTCAAATCCAACGGGAGAAGATTCTTCATGCTCAAAGGATTTTTCACCACTAAGACTTTATGCTTGATCTTCATCAGCAAGGGAACTCAATTCTTGCTCTATCCCATCCAATTCTTCATATGGAATATGCCTTGGAGGTTGTGCACATTCTTCCTTAGCATCAAATTCAATCTTCTTGGAGGGATTTTCATCAATTCTAGATTCCCATGGAGGTTCCGCATCTCCTAAGTCTTCAACCACTTCTTCCTTGTCTTCAACAATTGTAGCTTCCTCCAATTTTTCCAATACAAAGTGACTTCCCTCATTTCTCACCGGAGTATCCAACCTCTCCCTCTTGCTATGCTCTTCATTGGATTCTTCACATGTAGCCATGGGAGTACTTTGGGTTCCCAAGCATTGGGATGCTAACCGGTTTACCACTTCGTCCAAGGCGGCCGTGAATTATTGTACATCCCTTTTCATCTCCTCTTGCCCTTGAAGAAGAACACCAAAGATGTCATCCATTGGAAGTTGGGGTGGATAAGAGGGCTCATTGTCTTGGGGGAAGGGTTCATAGTATGAAGGTGGTTCATCATAGTAAGGATGTGGTGGTTCTATGTTCTCCAATTGTTCTACTTGTTTCCCAACACACTCCAATCCATTGTTCTCAAGTTGAGATTCTACAACCCCCTTCAAACTACTGGTACGCGAAATCGTGATTACACTTTAGTTATGTAGAATTCATCGCTCTTTCTTTCCCTGGCAATGGCTCCAAAAACATGGTGCCAATACCCTGGTTCACAATTCCGTGTAACTGACCAGCAAGTGCACTGGGTCGTCCAAGTAATACCTTACGTGAGTAAGGGTCGAATCCCACGGAGATTGTTGGTATGAAGCAAGCTATGGTCACCTTGTAAATCTCAGTCAGGCGGATATAAAATGGTTGTGGAGTTTTCGAAATTAAATAATAAAAGAAGGATAGAAATACTTATGTAAATCCTTGGTGAGAATTTCAGATAAGCGTATGGAGATGCATTCGTTCCTCTGAACCTCTGCTTTCCTGCTGTCTTCATCCAATCAGTCTTACTCCTTTCTATGGATAGCTTTATGTAATGCATCACCATTGTCAATGGCTACTTTCGGTCTTCTCTCGGGAAAATGATCCAAATGCCCTGTCACGGCACGGCTAATCGTCTGGAGGCATCACCCTTGTCAACGGTTTACATCATATCCTCTCAGTGAAAATGGTCAACGCACCCTGTCACGGCACGGCTATTCATCTGTCGGTTCTCGATCATGCTGGAATAGGATTTACTATCCTTTTGCGTTCTGTCACTACGCCCAGCAATCGCGAGTTTGAAGCTCGTCACAGTCATTCAATCATTGAATCCTACTCGGAATACCACAGACAAGGTTTAGACTTTTCGGATTCTCTTGAATGCCGCCATCATTCTAGCTTACACCACGAAGATTCTGATTAAGAGATCTAAGAGATACTCATTCAATCTAATGTAGAACGGAAGTGGTTGTCAGGCACGCGTTCATAGGGAATGATGATGATTGTCACGTTCATCACATTCAGGTTGAAGTGCGAATAAATATCTTAGAAGCGAAACAAGATGAATTGAATAGAAACAGTAGTACTTTGCATTAATCTTTGAGGAACAGCAGAGCTCCACACCTTAATCTATGGAGTGTAGAAACTCTACCGTTTGAAAATACATAAGTGAAGGTCCAGGCATGGCCGAGAGGCCAGCCCCCAAAACGTGATCACAGGATCAAAAATACAATCCAGGATCAAAGATGATCCGAAGATAAAACTCAGGATGTCTAATACAATAGTAAAATGTCCTATTTATTATAAACTAGTCACTAGGGTTTACAGAAATAAGTAATTGATGCATAAATCCACTTCCGGGGCCCACTTGGTGTGTGCTTGGGCTGAGCTTGAGTGTTGCACGTGTAGAGGTCCTTCTTGGAGTTGAACGCCAGCTTTTGTGCCAGTTTGGGCGTTCAACTCTGGTTTTGGATCCTTTTCTGGCGCTGGACGCCAGAATTGGGCAGAGAGCTGGCGTTGAACGCCAGTTTGCATCATGTAAACTTGGCCAAAGTATGGACCATTATATATTTCTGGAAAGCCCTGGATGTCTACTTTCCAACGAAATTGGAAGCGCGCCATTTTGAGTTCTGTAGCTCTAGAAAATCCATTTTGAGTGCAGGGAGGTCAGAATCCAACAGCATCAGCAGCCCTTCTTCAACCTCTGAATCTGATTTTTGCTCAAGTCCCTCAATTTCAGCCAGAAAATACCTGAAATCACAGAAAAACACACAAACTCATAGTAAAGTCCAGAAATGTAAATTTAACATAAGAACTAATGAAAACATCCCTAAAAGTAACCAGATTCTACTAAAAACATACTAAAAACAATGCCAAAAAGCGTATAAATTATCCGCTCATCACAACACCAAACTTAAATTGTTGCTTGTCCCCAAGCAACTGAAAATCAAATAGGATAAAAAGAAGAGAATATACTATAAATTCCAAACTATCAATGAAACATAGCTCCAATCAAATGAGCAGGACTTATAGCTTTTTGCATCTTGAATAGTTTTGGCATCTCACTTTATCCATTGAGGTTCAGAATGATTGGCTTCTATAGGAACTCAGAGTTCAGATAGTGTTATTGATTCTCCTAGTTCAGTATGATGATTCTTGAACACAGCTATTTTATGAGTCTTGGCCGTGGTCCTAAGCACTTTGTTTTCCAGTATCACCACCGGATACATAAATGCCACAGACACATAATTGGGTGAACCTTTTCAGATTGTGACTCAGCTTTGCTAAAGTTCCCAATTAGAGGTGTCCAGGGTTCTTAAGCACACTCTTTTTTTGCTTTGGACCTTGACTTTAACCGCTCAGTCTCAAGTTTTCACTTGACACCTACACGCCACAAGCACATGGTTAGGGACAGCTTGGTTTAGCCGCTTAGACCAGGATTTTATTCCTTTAGGCCCTCCTATCCACTGATGCTCAAAGCCTTGGGATCCTTTTTATTTGCCCTTGCCTTTTGGTTTTAAGGGTTATTGGCTTTTTGCTCTTGCCTCTTAGTTTTAAGAGCTTTGGCTTTTTCTGCTTGCTTTTTCTCTTTTTCTTTCTTTTTTTTTCGCCTATTTTTTTTCTTTTTTTTTTTTCTGCAAGCTTTGTTCTTTGCTGCTTTTTCTTACTTCAAAAATCATTTTTATGATTTTTCAGATTATCAAATAACATGTCTCCTAGTCATCATTCTTTCAAGAGCCAACATATTTAACATTCTTAAACAACAATTTCAAAAGACATATGCACTGTTCAATCATACATTCAGAAAACAAGAAGCATTATCACCACATCAATATAATTATGCTAAGTTCAAGGATAAATTCGAAACTCATGTACTTCTTGTTCTTTTGAATTAAAACATTTTTCATTTAAGAGAGGTGATGGATTCATAGGACATTCATAACTTTAAGACATAGTTACTAACTACTAATGATCATGTAATGAAGACACAAATATAGATAAGCACATAACATAAGAAAATGAAAAACAGAGAAAGTAAGAACAAGGAATGAGTCCACCTTAGTGATGGTGGCGTTTCCTTCTTGAGGAACCAATGATGTTCTTGAGCTCTTTTATGTCTCTTCCTTGTCTTTGTTGCTCCTCCCTCATTGCTTTTTGATCTTCTCTAATTTCATGAAGGATGATGGAGTGCTCTTGATGTTCCACCCTTAATTGTCCCATGTTGGAACTTAATTCTTCTAGGGAGGTGTTGATGTTCTCCCAAAAATTTTGTGGAGTAAAATGCATTTGAGGCATCTCCGGGATCTCATGGTGATGAGCTTCATACGCCTCTTGAGTTTGAAAGGGACCTCAGGGATCACCTTTTTTTTTGCCACAACATCATAGAAGTGGTCTTGATGGGCTTTGGAGATGAACCTTTCCATCTCCCATGACTCGGAGGTGGAAGCTTTTGTCTTCCCTTTTCCTTTTCTAGAGGATTCTCCGGTCATAGGTGCCATCAATGGTAATGGAAAAACAAAAAGTTTATGCTTTTACCACACCAAACTTAGAATATTGCTCGCCCTCGAGCAATAAAAGAAAGAATAGAGGAAGAAGAAGAAGATATGGAGGAAAGGGGTAAGGTGTTGTGTTTCGGCCAAGAAGGGTATATGAGGGTTGTGTTGTGTGAAAATGAAGAAGAATTGAGGGATTTATATAGGGCATGGGGAGTTAAGTTTTGGCCATATAGGGTGGGTTTGGGTGGGAAATTGATTTTGAATTTTGAAGGTGGGTGGAGTTTATGAGGTAGGTTTATGGGGAAGAGTGGATGATTGAGAAGAGAGAAGAGAGTGAGTGGAGGTAGGTGGGGATCCTGTGGGGTCCACAGATCCTGAGATGATCCTGTGGGGTCCACAGATCCTTAGGTGTTCAAGGATTTACAACCTTGCACCAAATTGGGCATGTAAAATGCCTTTGCACACAACTCTGGGCGTTCAGCGCCAGGATGGTGCCCATTTTGGGCGTTCAACGCCCATTTGCTGCCATTTCTGGCGTTGAACGCCAGAACCATGCTTGTTCTGGGCGTTCAGCGCCCAGATGCTGCCCATTTTGGGCGTTCAGTGCCAGAACCATGCTCTGTTCTGGCGTTGAACGCCAGGCAGATGTTCCTCCAGGGTGTGATTTTTCTTCTGCTGTTTTTGATTCCGTTTTTAAATTTTTTGTTTATTTTGTGACTCCACATGATCATGAACCTATAAAGACATATAACTAAGAAAAATATAGTTAGATAAATAAAAATTGGGTTGCCTCCCAACAAGCGCTTCTTTAATGTCAGTAGCTTGACAGTGGGCTCTCATGGAGCCTCACAGATGTTCAGAGCATTGTTGAGACTCTCCAACACCAAACTTAGAGTTTGACTGTGGGGGCTTTGTTTGACTCTGCTTTGAAAGAAGCTTTTTCTGCTTCCTCTCCATGGATGCATAGAGAGATCCTTGAGTTGTAAACACAAGGTTGTCCTCATTCAGTTGAAGGATTAATTCTCCTCTGTCCACATCAATCACAGCTCTTGCTGTGGCTAGGAAAAGTCTTCCTAGGATGATGGATTCATCCTCTTCCTTTCCAGTATCCAGGACTATGAAATCAGCAGGGATGTAAAGGCCTTCAACCTTTACTAACACGTCCTCTACTTGTCCATAAGCCTGTTTTCTTGAATTGTCTGTCATCTCTAATGAGATTTTAGCAGCTTGCACCCCATAGATTCCCAGTTTCTCTATTACAGAGAGGGGCATGAGGTTTATCCCTGAACCAAGGTCACACAGAGCCTTAAAGATCATGGTGCCTATGGTACAAGGTATTATGAACTTTCCAGGATCCTGTCTCTTCTGAGGCAATGTCAGTTGATCCAGATCACTTAGTTCATTGGTGAACAAGGGAGGTTCATCTTCCCAAGTTTCAATACCAAATAATTTGGCATTCAGCTTCATGATTGCACCAAGAAACTTGGCAGTTTGCTCTTCAGTAACATCCTCATTCTCTTCAGAAGAAGAATACTCATCAGAGCTCATGAATGGCATAAGGAGGTTCAATGGAATCTCTATGGTCTCTAGATGAGTCTTAGATTCCTTTGGTTCCTCAGAGGGAAGCTCCTTATTGACCACTAGACGTCCCAGGAGGTCTTCCTCTTGGGATTCACGTCCTCTCCTTCCCTTACAGGTTCGGTCATGGTGCTTATATCAATGGCCTTGCACTCTCCTTTTGGATTCTCTTCTGTATTGCTTGGGAGAGTACTAGGAGGGATTTTAGTGATCCTTTTACTCAGCTGGCCCACTTGTGCTTCCAAATTTCTAATGGAAGACCTTGTTTCATTCATGAAACTTACAGTGGCCTTAGATAGATCAGAGACTAAATTTGCTAAATTAGAAGTATTTTGTTCAGAGTTCTCTGTCTGTTGCTGAGTGGATGATGGAAAAGGTTTATTATTGTTAAACCTGTTTCTTCCACCATTATTAAAGCCTTGTTGAGGCTTTTGATCCTTCCATGAGAAATTTGGATGATTTCTCCATGATGGATTATAGGTGTTTCCATATGGTTCACCTAAGTAATTTACCTCTGCTATTGCAGGGTTCTCAGGATCATAGGCTTCTTCTTCAGAAGATGCCTCTTGAGTACTGTTGGATGCAACTTGCATTCCATTCAGACTCTGAGAAATCATATTGACTTGCTGAGTCAATATTTTGTTCTGAGCCAATATGGCATTCAAAGTATCAACTTCAAGAACTCCCTTCTTCATAGGCGTCCCATTATTCACAGGATTCCTCTCAGAAGTGTACATGAACTGGTTATTAGCAACCATGTCAATGAGTTCTTGAGCTTC
This sequence comes from Arachis hypogaea, assembly GCF_003086295.3. Taxonomy (NCBI): domain Eukaryota; kingdom Viridiplantae; phylum Streptophyta; class Magnoliopsida; order Fabales; family Fabaceae; genus Arachis; species Arachis hypogaea. The sequence goes on from NC_092054.1 coordinate 145,568,611, forward strand.
TGCAGGCATTTTCTTTAGGTGAATGGATCCACCTGCAGAAGTATCCAATGACATCTTTGATAGCTCAGATAAACCATCATAGAATATATTCAGGATGGTCCATTCTGAAAGCATGTCAGAAGGACACTTTTTGGTCAACTGTTTGTATCTTTCCCAAGCTTCATAGAGGGATTCACCTTCTTTCTGTCTGAAGGTTTGAACATCCGCTCTAAGCTTGCTCAGCTTTTGAGGAGGAAAGAACTTAGCTAAGAAAGCCGTGATCAGCTTATCCCAAGAGTTCAGGCTGTCTTTGGGTTGAGAGTCCAACCATATTCTAGCTCTGTCTCTTACAGCAAAAGGGAAAAGCATGAGCCTGTAGACTTCAGGATCTACTCTATTAGTCTTAACAGTATCACAGATCTGCAAGAATTCATTTAAGAACTGAAAAGGATCTTCATATGGAAGTCCATGAAACTTGCAGTTCTGCTGCATCAGAGAAACTAGTTGAGGTTTCAGCTCAAAATTGTTTGCTCCAATGGCAGGAATGGAGATGCTTCTTCCATGTAATTTGGAATTAGGTGCAGTAAAGTCACCAAGCATCCTCCTTGCATTATTATTATTTTTGGCTGCCATCTCCTCTTCCTGTTCGAAAATTTCTGACAGGTGCTTGCTGGTTTGTTGTAATTTAGCTTCTCTTAATTTTCTCTTCAGGGTCCTTTCAGGTTCCGGATCTGCTTCAACAAGAATATTCTTGTCCTTGCTCCTACTCATATGACAAAGAAGAGGGCACAGAAAAATAATAATAATAGAGATCCTTTATACCACAGTATAGGGATCCCTTTGTGGGTGGAAGAAAAGAGGGAGACAAAGAATGTAATGTAATGGAAGAAACACAACTGTGAGGAGAGCAGAGATGTGAGATGAGATGTTAGTAGATGAATAAATAAATAGAATAAGATGGGAGAGGGAGAATTTTCGAAAATAATTTTTGAAAAAGGGTTAGTGATTTTCGAAAATGGTTTTTGAAAAAGGTTAGTAATTTTTGAAAATAATATTTTAAAAATAAAAATAATCAGTTAATTAAAAAGAAATTTTGAAAAAGAGGGAAGATATTTTCGAAAATGAGAGAGAGATAGTTAGTTAGGTAGTTTTGAAAAAGTTAAGAAACAAACAAAAAGTTAGTTAGTTAGTTGAAACAAATTTTGAAAATCAATTTTGAAAAGATAAGAAGTTAGGAAGTTAGAAAAGATATTTTGAAATCAATTTTTTGAAAAAGGTAAGATAAGAGGATATTTTTGAAAAGATATGATAGAAATTAGTTTTTTGAAAAAGATTTGATTTTTAAAATCACAATTAATGACTTGATTCACAAGAAATTACAAGATATGATTCTAGAACTTAAAGTTTGAATCTTTCTTAACAAGCAAGTAACAAACTTGAAATTTTTGAATCAAAACATTAATTGTTATTGTTATTTTCGAAAATTTGTGATAAAAATAAGAAAAGGATTTTTGAAAAATATTTTTGGAATTTTCGAAAATAACTATGAAATTTGAAAAAGATTTGATTTTTGAAAAAGATTTTGAAAAAGATAAGATTTTCAAATTGAAAATTTGATTTGACTTCATAAGAAACAACTTGATTTTAAAAATTTTTTTGAAAAAGTCAATCCAAATTTTCGAATTTGATGGGAGAAAAAGGGAAAGATATTTTTTTTTTTTTGATTTTTTTGAATTTTTTTAATGATGAGAGAGAAAAACAAGAAAAATGATGCAATGCATGAAATTTTTAGATTAAAACAATGAATGCATGCAAGAATGCTATGAATGTCAAGATGAACACCAAGAACACTTTGAATGTCAAGATGAACACCAAGAACACATTTTTGAAAAAAAAAAATTTTAATGCAAAGAAAACATGCAAGACACCAAACTTAGAATTCTTTAATGCTTAGACACTAAGAATTCAAAAATGCATATGAAAAATAAGAAAAGACACAAAACATGCAAATGCAAAGATCAAACAAGAAGACTTACCAAGAACATCTTGAAGATCATGAAGAACACTATGAATGCATGAAATTTTCGAAAAACTGCAAGATGCACATGCAATTGACACCAAACTTATAACATGACTCAAGACTCAAACAATAAACATGAAAATATTTTTGATTTTTATGATTTTATAATTTTTTGTATTTTTTTTTTCGAAAATTATTTGAAAAACAAAAATAAGGATTCCAAAATTTTTAATATGAATTCCAGGAATCTTATGCTCTAAAGCTCCAATCAAAGGGTCAGGCATGGCTTAATAGCCAGCCAAGCTTTAGTATGTAACTCAGACATGACATGCCTGACATACCCTATCCAGAAGGATTGGGCATGGCTCCACTGAGGTGATTAGTTGAAGGCCAATCCCAAAGCAGTTTGGGTATGGCTTTACAGCCAGATAGGCTTCAACATGCTTCATGAAACACTAGAATTCATTCTTAAAAATTTTGAAGCCATAGAATAATTTATTTTTGAAAACATTATTTTTAGTTTTTTTTTTTTTTTGAAAACAGGTGAGAAAATTTTGAAAGATTTTTGAAAAATTTTTGAAAAGAAAACAAAAAGAAAATTACCTAATCTGAGCAACAAGATGAACCGTCAGTTGTCCAAACTCGAACAATCCCCGGCAACGGCGCCAAAAACTTGGTACGCGGAATCGTGATTACACTTTAGTCATGTAGAATTCATCACTCTTTCTTTCCCTGGCAATGGCTCCAAAAACATGGTGCCAATACCCTGGTTCACAATTCCGTGTAACTGACCAGCAAGTGCACTGGGTCGTCCAAGTAATACCTTGCGTGAGTAAGGGTCGAATCCCACGGAGATTGTTGGTATGAAGCAAGCTATGGTCACCTTGTAAATCTCAGTCAGGCGGATATAAAATGGTTGTGGAGTTTTCGAAATTAAATAATAAAAGAAGGATAGAAATACTTATGTAAATCCTTGGTGAGAATTTCAGATAAGCGTATGGAGATGCATTCGTTCCTCTGAACCTCTGCTTTCCTGCTGTCTTCATCCAATCAGTCTTACTCCTTTCTATGGCTGGCTTTATGTAATGCATCACCATTGTCAATGGCTACTTTCGGTCTTCTCTCGGGAAAATGATCCAAATGCCCTGTCACGGCATGGCTAATCGTCTGGAGGCATCACCCTTGTCAACGGTTTACATCATATCCTCTCAGTGAAAATGGTCAACGCACCCTGTCACGGTACGGCTATTCATCTGTCAGTTCTCAATCATGCTGGAATAGGATTTACTATCCTTTTGCGTTCTGTCACTACGCCCAGCAATCGCAAGTTTGAAGATCATCACAGTCATTCAATCATTGAATCCTACTCGGAATACCACAGACAAGGTTTAGACTTTCCGGATTCTCTTGAATGCCGCCATCATTCTAGCTTACACCACGAAGATTCTGATTAAGAGATCTAAGAGATACTCATTCAATCTAATGTAGAACGGAAGTGGTTGTCAGGCACGCGTTCATAGGGAATGATGATGATTGTCACGTTCATCACATTCAGGTTGAAGTGCGAATGAATATCTTAGAAGCAAAATAAGATGAATTGAATAGAAACAGTAGTACTTTGTATTAATCTTTGAGGAACAGCAGAGCTCCACACCTTAATCTATGGAGTGTAGAAACTCTACCGTTTGAAAATACATAAGTGAAGGTCCAGGCATGGCCGAGAGGCCAGCCCCCAAAACGTGATCACAGGATCAAAAATACAATCCAGGATCAAAGATGATCCGAAGATAAAACTCAGGATGTCTAATACAATAGTAAAATGTCCTATTTATAATAAACTAGTCACTAGGGTTTACAGAAATAAGTAATTGATGCATAAATCCACTTCCGGGGCCCACTTGGTGTGTGCTTGGGCTGAGCTTGAGTGTTGCACGTGTAGAGGTCCTTCTTGGAGTTGAACGCCAGCTTTTGTGCTAGTTTGGGCGTTCAACTCTGGTTTTGGATCCTTTTCTGGCGCTGGACGCCAGAATTGGGCAGAGAGCTGGCGTTGAACGCCAGTTTGCGTCCTCTAAACTTGGTCAAAGTATGGACTATTATATATTTCTGGAAAGCCCTAGATGTCTACTTTCCAACGCATCTGGAAGCGCGCCATTTTGAGTTCTGTAGCTCTAGAAAATCCATTTTGAGTGCAGGGAGGTCAGAATCCAACAGCATCAGCAGTCCTTCTTCAACCTTTGAATCTGATTTTTGCTCAAGTCCCTCAATTTCAGCCAAAAAATACCTGAAATCACAGAAAAATACACAAACTCATAGTAAATTCCAGAAATGTAAATTTAACATAAAAACTAATGAAAACATCCCTAAAAGTAACCAGATTCTACTAAAAACATACTAAAAACAATGCCAAAAAGCGTATAAATTATCTGCTCATCAACTACCCCTTCGGTTGCTCTTCCACAATCATCCATGGACATACGGTATGAGTCCCATGCATCTAACTTTTGACGGACGGTTGCTTGAAGCCTATCCATGGTTTCCTTGAGAGATGAACATTGATATTCTTTCATGGAGGGTTGTGGTGGAAGATAGAATTTATCTTGAGGTTGAAAATTCGTGTACATTGGAGGTGGCTCATCTTGGTCATAGTATGGAAGAGGTGGTTCTTGGAAGTATTGAGGTTGGAATGGTGGTGGCTCTATATGTGGCTCATATGGCTCAAAAATTGGTTGGTATGGTGTGTACGGAGTAGGGTCATACGAAGGTGGTTGGTGAAAAGGGGCTTGTGAGTATGGTTGAGGGTTATGTTGAGGGTATGGCTTATAAGCATATGGCGGTGGTTCTTGAAAGTCACAAGGAGATTAACCATAGCCATTTGATTAGTATGCATCATAGAATGGCTCTTGTTCATAGTGTATTGGTGGGGGTTGTTGCCATGAAGATTGATCATATACATAAGGTTCCTGCCACCTTTGATTGTTCCATCCTTGATGCACATCTTCATTGAAGCTTCCATTTCCTACAACATAGTTAGAACCAAAATCATAGCCAAAGTGAGAATTCATAATGAAAAGAGAAAATAAGAAACAAAAGCTAATAAGAAATAATGAAACAAAGTCCTAAAACTAGCAAAAACTAACAAGAAATCCAAAAATCAAGCTATTCACAATATTCACATATATACAATAACCAATAACATAACACCATTGCAATTCCCCGGCAACGGCGCTATTTTGATGAGTGGATTTTTGACGGTTTAGAATTTCACAAATGAAATCTCGTTGCAAGTATAGTTTCTAAACCAACAAATAATCCTTTCATACAAAAGATTGTTTGTCACAGGTACAAACCCCTAATTTTATAAACTGGGGTATTTAGACCTCGGGTCGTTCTCCCTAGGAATTGCAATAAAGTATTCTTATTATTGGCTATGAAGTATGTTTGGGGTTTTTGAGATAATAGACAAGTATAAATGGCAAAGGAAATAAACTAACAACTAACAAAGCTCTTGGCAAGGTATGAGAATTGGAAGTCCTATCCTAGTTATCCTTCTCAATTGTGACCACAATTGTCCATTGCTCCCACTTAGTTAAGTGGATTCCACAAGTCCTATCCTAATCATAATGAAAGACTAGCTTTGGTGGCATTCAAGTCAATTAGCAACTTCTAATTATCAATCAACAAAGGAATTAGACAACTCAAGAGTCACTAATTACTCTACCTAGGCCAAGAGGGGAAAAAGCTATACTAAAATCCAACCAAGCATTTCATCAAACACATGGAAGGCATAAAAGAAAAGTAAAATGAATTAAGCAATTCAACAATAAAGGAACATGAATCATAAATTGCATTAAAAGAGAAATAGAAGAAACAAAGTGCATCAACATAAAAGTAGAGAATTACAAGAATTAAATGCTAAACTAGAGAGAGGAGATGTAGAAGAAGAAGAATTACAAAAGGAAAAGTAAATCTAAGCATGAAATTAACCTAGATCTAAGAAATTCTAATCTAGATCTAACCTAATCCTAATTCTAGAGAGAAGAGAGAAGCGAAACTAACTTTCCCTCCAAAACTAAACTAAAAACGAAACTAGTGTGTCTAGACTTAATGTGTGATCCCTCTTCATTCTATGGGTTAAATAGTATCAAAAATGAGTTGGATTTAGGCCTGAGAAGCCCAGAAATCGCCCCCAGCGGATTGCCTTTAAGTGAGTCACGTGCGAGCACCGACGCGTACGCGTACGTCACACGTGCGCGTCGCTTGACAAATTACTATCCACGCGTACGCCTCACGTACGCGTACGCGTCGCCATGCGACCTTACAATCCACACGTGCGCGTCTGATGCGCGTGCGCGTTGTTGATCTCATCCCAAATCCTTGCTTTTCCATGATTTCTCCACTTTTCATGCTTTTCTCTACATCCCTTTGATCCATCCCTAGCCTTATCAACCTGAAATCACTAACAAACATATCAAGGCATCTAGTGGAATCAAAGATGAGTCAAAATTGGCAATTAAGGGCCTAAAAAGTATGTTTTCACACTCAAGTACAAATTAGGAGACAATCACAAAACCATGCTATTTCATTGAATAAATGTGGGTAAAAGGTCATAAAATCCCCTAAAATCACTATAAGATAAACCCTAAAAATGGGGTTTATCAACCCTCAGGCAGAATTAATTGTTTATCTTTAAGCAACACATTGAAAATCTGATAAGATTTCGAAATATTAAAACTATATTTTTTCCCACTCTTTAGTTTTGAATCATTCGACTTTTCATTACTAGGGAGCTTTTTAAGTAAGGAGCAAACATATGGAGGACCCTTCTTAAGTTCAACCAAATCAACCTCTGCTTCGAGATCGAATTCCTCCTCTGAGGACTCCATGGTCACATAAGCAACCTTCTCCTTTCGAGTAAAAGGTTTACTTTTTAACTTCTGTTCATTTCTATATTTCACCTTTTCTTTTTTCATAAGTTTGACTTGACGAACCCTTTCAGCCAAATGGGCTAAGTCAGGGATATGCACATTAAGTAGCTTTCGACACATATAAAATCCTAACTCCATAACTGCTATTTTTACCACTTCACTTTCGGGTAATGACACGTAACATCTACTTCTAGTATTTTTGAAACGTATCATATCGTCATCAATGGTTTCACCATCTTCCCGTTTCAAAGCAACTAGATCAGTAACTGCTACATTCAATTTTCCTTGGTAAAACTGAGCATGAAAAGTAGTTTCCAACTGATTCCATGTTGTTATCAAATTTGGTCTATGATTTGAAAACCAAGTAAACATATTCTTCATTAACGAAGAAGGAAAAAACTTCATTTTCAAATTCTCATCATTAACTAAATTCCCAATCTCGACCAAATATTGAGCGACATGTTCAGTGGTTGACTCTCCAATTTTCCCTGCAAATTTTGTGATTATCTTTGAATTTTTTACCCCTCTTGGCACTTCAGCCATTTGAACAACTTGAGGGAAAGCAGACACAAAATGAGGTCGGTTCATAAAACCAACTCGATTGAGCACTTCCTCTAGAATCCTTGTGACTTGATAACGTTCACCACCATGATTAGCACGTAATCGGGCTAGAACATCATCTGCATTTTGACCACGGGAAATTATCTGAGGATTTTCTCTATTTAAAACATTGTTTTCATTTTGAAATATATTTTCAAATCCTTCATTATTCCCCATGGTCTCATGCCTTTCACCTTCATCATAATCAACGATTCGAGCAATCCGTTCGACTTGTCTAGCAAGACGTTCGAATTTCGATTCGTGATCAGTCATCATAAAATTTAGAATTGTAGTCATTTGTTGAGTCAATAAGTTGACTAAATTATGATGACTTTCCTCTACATATTGTTGAAATACCGAAATGGAATTAGAAGTATTCGATGTAGAGCCCACATTATAATCACGAGAGAACTCAGAATGTTGTTGTGAGTTTTGAGAATTATTTACTCCACTTACACTCCCAAAGCGAACAGGAGGAACAAAACCATTCACTGGTGGAGTATAACCAGGAGGAAGGCCATAAGGAGGCCGTCTAGTGGTTAATGGAGGTTGGACTGGTGGTAAATTACCACGTGGATGAATATTACGTCCAACACTTCCAGTTTAAACACTAGTAACCACTATGCTTTCATTTACATCCAAAACTTTCCGAATGTGAAGTAACGTCCGAAGATTGCATAGTTACTGGTATACTGTCATTGGTGGACAACCACCATTCACATTTAACACTTCATCAGCCATGTGAAGGATCCTTCCACTTCTCAATTGCATACACCAAATGACACCAAAAAATTAATCTTTTGACACACTTCAGTTTAAAACTGTCCCACTGGGCGTGCCAATTTGTTTTGTCAATTTTAAACAAATCAATGGTGGTTTGATTCTAATGGTCTGATAGCGAAACATACTCCTCTTTTGCGGGTACCAGTTCTATAAGTGCATCAAATGTGCTCGAATTAGACGAGTATTAAAATAAGAAATAAGTTCGAAAAGTGCAAGAAGGATAAAAGAAGTGTAAAAGAAAAAGGTTTGAAAAATAAACTTGACTGAAATCGAAATGACTTGTGCCGAATTATAAAGAAAACGATTAAAATGCCTTCGATTTGATCAAAGGGCTTTTGACAGAAAACTTAATGGTACTGAAATGTAAATTGGGCAAATAAGTAAGGAAAACTTTGAATGTAAATCTGACAATAAAATTAAAGAATGCTTTGAAGATAAATCTGACAAGAAAAAGTAAAGTTTGCAGGAATTGTAAATGGAAAATTAGAGACAATGGAAGGAACCATACAAAAATCAAACTCGAATGTAGACTCAGAAATTTTCTGGGGATGTGAGTATGCTTGAGTGTATTTCTGAAGAAAAGTTCCAACCCTTATTTCCTAAAACTTACTAATATTTATAACCCATATCTGTAACCGACCATTAATTACACGACGCTGCCTTGTATGCAAATTCTTAGGTAGCTGTTCCACTTTTTTGCCCATAGACGTTACCTATAAACTCCTCATTTAGAGAAAGCCTTCAACTTCTCTACTTACATAATCGCTCGATTCTCTATTCGAACAACTATTCGATTTCTCATTCGAATGCTTGTTCGATTTAACAAGGTATCTAAGTCGAATCTGTGTCAAGTAACTTCTATTTAATGCCTGCACGTGCGTCATTTCGAACTCTACTTCCTTCTTGACCCTTCACTAACGTTTCGAATCAACTTAATCTTTCGAAGATAATTATTTCGACTAACACTTTGATTTTGGATTTAAACTTAGAGAATATTAGTAGAGAGAATAGTTTAGTATATATGTCTGCAACTTGGTCTACTCCAAGAATATGAACAATATTAAATTTATGTTGAGTGACTAAGTTTCGAACAAAGCGAATATTTATCTCAAAATGTTCGTAGAATTGGGTTTGCTGAGAGATTAACTGCACGATTTATCACAATAGATTGTTGGAATTTCAGAGAGGTTAAAATGCAATTTGACTAGAAGATTTTTGAGCCATCTGATCTTAGTAGTTAATCAGTCAGGGCGCAAAATTCTGCCTCTGCACTAGAGTGGCTGACACGATGCTGTTTTCTACTTGTCCAAGACACAATTTTCGATCCTAAATATACATACGAAAATATTTGGTAACTAAAAAAATTAGTATAAAACAGTCATAATTTATCTTATTTAATATTTATTAATTGTTGCGATAATTAATGAATGCTAAATAAAACAAGTTCTGACTGTATTTTTTATCTCCCTACATAATATCCAGAAGTTAAGCTACGGTGATCAATGTCTCACGCCCAATCACATCTGCAAAGGAGAAAATTCTTATTAAGTCCGTGCATGGATGAAAGATAATTCCTTGATCCGATCCAATGTCCCAGCTAGATATCGAAAAACACGCTTCATTGATTTTCAATGAGCTAGCAGAGGTGTTTGCATGAATTAGCTCAGTTTGTTAACTGAGAAAGCAATTTCAGGTCTTGGTAGAGTGCAATATTACAATGCAACCATTATGGAACGGTAATGAGTTGGATTTTCATATGCTTCATATCCATGATTAAAAAGCTTCTCTGATGTGATCATTGATGTTGGGGCAGGTTTGGCATTACTCATTTCTGCTCTCACTAAGAGATCTTTGATGTATTTGCTTTGGGATAGATGGTAAGCTCCTAAGAAAAACTTTACTGCTTCAATATCCAAGAAGTAGTTGAATATTCGTAGATTTTTTAGAGAGAAAACACTGTTGAGTTTTTGCATGAGCTGAGCTATTAGCTTTTGATCATTGCCTGTAACCAAAACATCATCTACATACATAAAAATATATATAGAAGACAATGAATGATGAACAAAAAGATAGGGGTTAGATCGAGTACTCTTAAAACCAAATTGTGCAAGGATTGATGATAAAGTAATGTACCAAGCTTGAAGTGCTTGGCAAAGACTGTATATAGCTTTATTTAATTTGCATACTTGAGGATTGTCATTCACAAAGACTGGTGGTTGTTTAAGGTAAATAGTTTTGTTTAATTTTTCATTCAAAAATGCATTGTTAAAATCATACTGATATATAGGCCAATTAGAAAAAATAGCTAAGGTTAAAATTACTCTAATAAAAGCTATTTTAATCAGTGGACGGAAGACCTCATAAAAATCCACTCCTTCAATTTGATGATTGTATCTATGCCACCAATCTTGCTTTATATCTAAGAACAGTGTCATTAGGATTCCTTTTGACGAAAAAATCCATTTAGATCCAATACTATTTTATTGTTATCCCTTTCTAAATAGAATTTTTTTCCTACCATTTTTCTTTTTTTGTTTTAAGAAAAATTCGCATATACGCTATGAAGAAAGAGTAATTTTTTCTGCATTAATTTATGATCGCAAATAAATAATTAAAGAAAAAGAATATATAATAAAAAAGATTTAACTAACATGTATTTTAATAGCACAAGTTAATATTAACAATTAAATTTTTTTCAATAAAACATATATAGAATTTAAGTTTTTAATTCATATATTATGTATTTATTAAAGTAAAACATTTAATTTTAAAAAATTTATGTGTACACAAAAAATTAATTATTAAATTAGCTATTATACATTTTTATATATATATAATTTACAGAAATTATTTTTTTTATAAAATTCTTGTTGGTGTATTGGTCGAATATGGGTGATGGAGGTGTTTTGCTGGAGGGTGGTGTCAGATACAATACGCCGGGGACGTGGTGCCTGAAAGTGTGACAGCTCTCCGTCAACACGTCGGAGGCGTAAGCACAGTCAACACGCAGGGGCGTGTTGATGTGGCGACAAAACAGAGCACAGTCAACACGGAGGGAGCGTGTTGATGTGGCAATGAGACAGAGCACAGTCAACACGCAGGAGGCGTGTTGCTGTGGAACCCGTGAAACAGTGCAGGTTGTTGCTAGGTTCCAAGGCTGCAGCAGCATCACGCGGGAGGCGTATTGCAGGCTTGCTTGCATGCAGGGAACACCCCCATCCCGGTAACCAGCACCCTAACACTAACATCCTTTATAAATTTAGTCTTCTTCCCCTCTCCTCCATTGAATTGAAGCAAACAAAGAGTGTGGTGAAGGTATTTAACCAAGAGAGCAAAAAAAGAAGTGTTTGAGTGTTAAAAAAGAGTGTAACGTGGTAGTTTGAAAAAAAGTAGGAGTGTGTAGTGTAGTGTGAGTAGTGGTTTAGAAGGAAAAAAAATTATTGAAAAAAAATTTGTAGTAATTAAAAAAAAATGGTACATAATTATTCGACGCCTGAGAAGTATATTATCAATTATTTGGAGTATTCAATTTATATAAGTTGATAAATTTTAATTTTTTATGTACTAAAGTTTTTTAAATTTTGTCATCGTTAGTATGTTATAAACATATATGAGGATTAATTTTTTTTTTTTTTGTATTTTACGAATATGTTAAAATAAAATTTTCATTTGTAAAATATAATTATATCTTATTTTAGATATAATTTTTTTTTAGTATCCTATGTCTTATTTTTATTTTTGAATATATAAAAATTTTGTTATGATTAAAGTAATGAATAAACAAATATTTTGATCTTTTTAAGGAAAACTATGCGAACATGTATTTTAAAAATATTAATAATAATAAATAGATATATATATATATATATATATATATATAAAATATATATTGTTGTTAAATAATGAAAAACTAAATATTTTGACAAATAAATATTATTGAAAATTTTATTTAGTTTTGGAAAAAAAATATTTATATTTATTTATTTAAAAAAAGAAGTGTGACAGTAAATATTTATTTATAATAGTTAAAGAAATAAATAAATGTTAATATATAATTTTTTTAATTACTTTTCTTAGAATGCAATTATTTATCCGTGTGTGTAACTAACAATTTGAATATTAATAAATACTTTAATAAATAAGATATTAAAATAAAAAGGTGAATATTAATTGCCATATTATTTATATTGATGTTGATGTATTGTTTGTAAGTATTATTATTTATTTAAACTAACAAATATATTTTTTTGATGTAGCCTAATAAGAATTTGTTGGTGCGTAAACTGGATCCGCCACAGACGTGGAATCTAATGGTCGCGCCACGGGATTTTACCACGTCTCTAGGATTGGGGTGATACGAGGATTTCACCCCATGCTAGCTGTGTTTGTTGAAAGGTGGAAGCCTGAAACTCACACCTTTGTATTTTCGGTGGGTGAGGTTACAGTGACATTGAAAGATGTCGCTCATATATTTGGCCTACCCATTGATGGAGAGTCTGTGAGTGGATGGACAGATAGCAGTAAAGACTTCCTACAAAGCCAGAGCATCGCAATATTTGATCGTGAACCAGAAATCAGTTGTTCAACGTATCAGAGACGCAGAGCCATTGGACACTGAGGAGTCCATTAGGAGATACGTCAGATGTCAGATCTTCTGTTTGTTAGAGTTGACCCTATTTATGGATAAGTCGACCGAATATGCCCACGCGAAGTATCTACCGATGCTTCGCGATTTCGAGCGGATCCAGTAAGTAAATCCAGCACGCTTGCGTTCATGAGTCTCGGCACTCTTCCGCGTAAAAAGTTCATTTAACCTATAATATGTTGCTCGGACCAGCGCCAACACAGATAGATTACGGGCACCCTTCAACACTGAGTTAATGCACTCGACAAGGTTCATCGTCATATGGCCCCATCGATGTCCCTCGTCGAAAGCCAATACCCAATGTCTAAGTCCAATGGCATCGCATCACCTGGCATATGCCTCGCCTCGCTCTTCCAACCTCTTATAGTTGATGTTGTACTCCTCCACTGTTCTTGAATACCCTATGTTGATAACAAGCTTTTGCAAGTGAGGGACTTTGAATGCCCTCGGGAAGTTGCTGCCGATGTGCCTTATACAAAACATCCACCACGCTCTTGGAGGTTTCCAGTCGCCTCTGAAACAATTTACTACTGCCCGGATTGACTCATGCCAGTCTGAGATCATACCCACACCGTCTTTTCTAACAACATGCATTCGCAGATTCCTGAGAAAGAAGTGCCATGCATCAGCTGTCTCCCCTTCCACCAAGGCAAAAGCGATAGGCACAATGTTCTGGTTCCCATCTTGTGCAATAGTGACCAAAAGTGCACCTTTGTATTTTTCGTATAGGTGTGTGCTGTCAACCTGAACTAGGGGCTTGCAATGCCTGAATTCCCTTATGCATGGATTGAAACTCCAGAATACGCGATGAAGTATTTTTACACCGTGCGCCTCTTCATTCCCGTTGTACAGTAATCGTGTTTCTATTTGGACAACTGAACCAGGAATCTTCTGAACCATGACCGAGAGCCACCATGGCAAGGCTTGGTAAGAATCCTCACAACCACCGAAAACTTTCGCTATGGACTTCTGCTTTGCCAACCAAGCCTTTCGGCAACTGATGGTATAGTTGAACCTTGACTGGACTTCCGCTATTATAGATTTCACCCTGATGGACGGGTCAGTCTCGACCAATAGCGTTATAACCTCAGTAACGATATCCGAGTCCAACTTTGAATGATCCTATGAAATCATTCCCATTGTGCACGTGTGCTTACCGTTATATCTGCGGATCTCCCAACAACTTTTTTTCCGTATCAAACTAGCTCGGATAAGCCAGACGCACCCAAGTCCATACATCTTGCATTTTGCATAGAACGTCTGTGGCTCAGACTCATACACATCGTAGTCAACTCCTCTAAAGATAGTGTAACTTCTAATGGCTGTGACGACCGACTTTCTAGAACTGTATTCCATTTCAATCCGGAACTCTCCGTCCTCAGGATCAACAACGCCTACAAAAAGCAGAAATCATCGTTCATTAATCAATCCAAAGTTTAAATTAACAAAACCTTATTATTCAGTCATCACGTACCTATGTTTGCATATTCCGAAAATTCCTGTGCGTGCATGGCGTTGAGATCCAACTCATGCATAAAAGGTGGCACATTCATCGGTTGACTTCTCGAGGGATGAACCACTACATTCTTCGCTGCTATCTCAACTTCCACATCACCATCCTTGTCTTCGTTGCCAGCTTCATAAGTGGCTTTGAAGTCCTCTTCGCTGTCACTATTCATTCCTTCGTATACTGCATGTCTATCATCCTCTAAATCTAAATCATTTTGTATCCCTTCTGCCTTTACGGTTTCAAACTCAACATACAGCTCAATCTGTGGCTTTCGCATTTGAGTCTGCCGGTGAATTTGAAACATATTCTGCATACTTGCTTCGTCAGTGATTGGCATCGTATCAAACTGTATTAGTCCACCAAAAACTACAACCGGATTCCGGTACAGAATTCTGCTCACTCTCATTAACATACCGTTTTCCATGCTTTGACAGAGACCGTTCCGAAGCTCCATAAAAGCTAATGGTGCATGGAACTACAAACGAAAATGAATTCTGACACACAAACCTCACTCCCTCATGAGTATTCCGTATTATCTCACCATTGCGATATACCACCAAGTTTGCGGTACCCTCCATTACACTACCAACACACTCAGAGAACGCTCAAAGCACACTCTCATTCAAAATGAAAATGGTACCGAACTTTGTCTTATATAGAGCGGAGCATTCAACACGCCTCCCACGTACTGCATGCCTCAGCCAATCACGTTTTGCTATGTGTCATCACGCCCCGGCGTGTTGACTTAGCACGCCCCCCACATGCTTGAAGCTTCACCCAATCACTCTTCGTCACGTGTCAGTACGCCCCCTGGCATGCTGACTCACCACGCCCCCACGTGCTGCGTGGTTCTTCCACCAGTCTCCGCCACGTGGCTTCTACGCCCCCCACGTGGTGCCTGTAACATGCCCCCTACGTGCTGGGTCTGTCATCTGACATGTCTATCCATGTGTAAATACACTAAATTTTTCTATTTTCAGCCAAAATACCTCTTTTTACTCGATACCTAAATTATTTAGCCTAAAATTTAATTCATATTTAATATATTTTATATTAGTGAATAAGTTGAGTGAACATTTAAAATTAAATAATTGTTAATTTTATCATATACCTCTCATACGAAAAGGATATAATCTTTTTTATATATATATAATATTTAGATTAAGATTAGTTTGATTTTGGTGCCATTTTCTCCCTCTGGTGGGTGTATAAATACATGAACTTCCCCCACTGGCAATCATCAAAACCATTCGAAACCACTAGTACTTAATATTGAAAATCCTCACTCAAATAACTCTCTCCCACCATGAAACCATTTTATGCTCTTCTTACTTTCTTCCTCTTGCTTGTAGTAACAAGTAAGAAGGTGAACTCAGCATCCGAAACTGAAACAGTTTCCTTCAACTTCAACTCTTTCGCCCAAGGTAACCCCGCAATAAATCTCCAAGGCGACGCCACCGTTCATTCCGACGGCAATGTACAACTCACCAACCTCAAAAGTTCCTATAGCGCCGGGCGTGTCCTGTATAGCACGCCGGTGCGCCTTTGGGACAAAGCCACCGGCAATGTTGCCAGCTTCGTCACCTCGTTCTCTTTCCAGCTGACGGATGTGGAAGGTTATAATGCGGCCGACGGTATTATTTTCTTCGTCGCACCGGAAGATACGCAGATTCCGTCCGGCGGAGTTGGCGGCACCTTAGGGGTTGCAAGCTCTAACGGCGTCGGTCAATTTGTTGGTGTAGAATTTGATTCCTACTCCAACTCTGAGTTCAAGGATCCACCCTATCAACACGTTGGAATCGATGTAAACACTCTGGTTTCGTCCAAGACTGTGGAATGGAAAAGAGTGAGTGGGTCGGTGGTGAAAGTGACTGTGATCTATGACTCTCCATCAAAGACATTGAGTGTTGCTGTGATCAATGAGAGTGGCGATATTAATACCATCGCTGATGTTGTTGATTTGAAGGCGAAGCTTCCGGAAAAGGTCAAGTTCGGGTTTTCATCTGCTTCGTCGGTTGGCGGTCGTCAGATTCATCTCATCCGTTCATGGTCTTTCATTTCAACCTTGAAGACAACAACAAGCATCAGCAGCAATGGAAAAACAATGGATATTGCAACCGCATGATTTGGTCTACGCTAACTAGTACTTTTAAATAAAGAAACAGACCATATGTGTGTATCAGTATCGACTGTGTCTGTGGGTGACTGCGTGTACGGTTCCATGTATACTTTCTCTTTCACTAATCAACTTGTGGTTGGATAGTTGATTATTTAAAGGTTTAATTACACTTGGTCCTATACTTGCGTGAAATTTTTAATTAGGTTTTTATAGTTTTTTTTTTTAATTGAACTTTTCACCAAATATTTTTTTTTTAATTAAGTTCCTCTTAGTAGTAATTGGCTTAATTTTATAGAAATTTAAATAAAAAAAAATTGATATAGGAACCTAAATAAAAAAAAATGTAGAGACCAATTAAAAAGAATTTTGGTACAAAGATTCAATTAAAAGAAAAAAAAATATAGAAAACTAATTAAAAATTTTACGAAACTATAAAGAATACCAGAATAATTAAACCTTATTTAAATAGCAACTTTGTTACATAACTAGGTGCATTTAATGGTAGCTAATTAGTAATTTTTTTTTTAAAGAACATGAATTTAATTTATTATATAAAAAATACTTGAAATTAAATAAAAAAATTAAAATTTTAAAAATATTTCAAATTAAATAAAAATAAATATTCAATATATTATAAAAATAATATTCAAAATCTAATAAAAAATATTTAAAATGTAATAAAAAAATATCTAAAATTTATTTAAAAGGTATTTTAAATTATTTTAAATTATTTTAAAAAATAAAAAATTAAGACATCTAAAAATGTTTAAAAAATTTAAAAATAAAAAAATATATATAAAACTGTTAAAAAAACATTTAAAATCTAAAGAAAAGACACTTCTAAAATATAAAAAAAACATCTAAATTCTTAGAGAAAAAAAACTGCAAAACTAGTAAAAAAATAAGGGAATCACTTAGATAAAAATGGATAAAACGTTTTTTTTTAAATATATTTTATAATAATTAAAATTTAACATATGTAATCAATTAAATAATATTATTTCTATCATAAGTAGATTGGACAAATCGATTTGGCCGAAAAATTGATGAATAAAATTTTAAACGGACCAAATTAATATTTTTTTATAAAAAGAACGTTTTGACTGAGTGACTCCCACAAAATAATTCAAAACCAAAAAGAACACGACGACGACTCCAACAACAACGGTGCCCTTCCTCGTTGTCCTCTGTGCGGAGCACGGCGTCGTTGGTGGCAGACAAGTGGCTAGCCTCATTTGATAGTGTGTGGCGCGTCGCCGTGGCGTGATCCCCGACCTTCTTCTACTCCAAATGCGTGTGGCGTTGTGGCGTTTGCGGTGGAGGCGTCATGGCCACCGGTCTGGCACGCGTGGCTATAAGATCTGTCATCAAGAGTGGGTGGCAACACGCGTTCAACGTCGAGCGTCCAGCGTCGCGGCGAGAGGTGCTGCATGGAGAGCCGCACGCATCACGGGGAGAGTTGTTGCTTGGAGCCGTGTGCGTCGTGACGTAACGATCAGAATTGGATGCGGAAGGGAACAGTGACGCAGAGAGAACAGTTGGGGAGGACACGGCGGCACACAAGGTACAATTGACCATGGGGACGCTCGAGAAGAATTTCGGAGGGAAGACACCGCTTCGCGGTAGCGACGCAAAAGGGAAGTCACAGCAGGGAGGGAAACGGAGGTCGCGGTGTCGTCGTGGTTGGAAGAGAGTGACACGCGAAGGGTTGGAAGGCGTCATCGTTGAAGATATTGGTTCGGTTAAATAAAAAAATTAATAACTATCCTTAAAAAAATAAATCAAAATTTTCAATTAAATCAGTTATTTGATACGTGTTAATATCTAATACAACATGATAGGTGTGCCTAAAGGTTAAGTAACTGCATTCAGCTGAGTTAGTTAGAATGTAACCAGTGAACTCTGCTTTAGTTAACCCTGTGGTCCAATTAAGTTAGTTAGCTGCACTAGTTAGTTAAGCCATTTAGAGAATTGGTTAGTGCTGGAACCTTCTAGTGACCGGTTCTTAAATTACAACTATAATTAGCAATTCTTACTGCTACAGTGATCACTTTTTATAATACACAATCACATATTCTACATTCCCTTCTTTCCTCTCTCTTCTCTCTAATCTTCTTCTTCTTTAGTTCTTTAATCTTCAACCTAGGTTCTTTATACCTTTCATGGTATCAGAGCTACGGTGTCACTGCTTCCGTAAGAAAATGCAAGAAGGCAAATCTGACTCAATTGAAGCTCAGTCATAATGGCACAAGGATTTACAGCAACTCTAATCTCGATGAAATTGGATGAGGAAAAATATCTACGGTGGAAAGATCAAGTAAAATCAACAATTGAAGGAAATGACATGTTGAATCACATTACAGGAGAAGAAATCCCTTGCAGTTTCTAGTGTCAGAGAACGGTGGAGCTGGTACAGTGAACCCTGAGTTTTAGAAATGGACGAGGCAAGATGCACTCCTCAAGTCATAGTTGTTAGCTTCAATGAGCAAACCGTTCACAACAAGAATGGTTGGATGCACCTATATATGTCAAGTTTGAAAGAGATTGGAAGATCACTTCTCCCCTCAGATCAAGGAAAAGGTAATGCAGCTGAAAAACCAGCTGATCACTATTCAAATTGGTGCTTCTGTTACAGATTATGTGTTGTCTATAAAATGAACCATAGATGCTTTAGCTTCCGTAGGAGAGACTATAAAAGAAAGTGACCATGTGAATGCGCTTGAACGGTTTGACTGAAGAATACTCCTCGTTGATAACCTCTGTCCTAACCACAGCAAGATACCAAGGCATAACAGTAGGAGAGTTAGAAGCCTTACTTTTAGCACATGAAAGCATATTAGCAAGATTTCGGAGACCAAAAACCTTTGTTCAAGCCAATTAAGCTCAGCACTTTCAACCTAGACAAAATCAGCAGTCAAGAGGTGGATTTAGAGGTGGTTTTTGAGGCAGAGGTGGCCGCCCGTACAGAGGAGGCAGAGGCTCATATGAAGGTGGCAGAATGATGCAAGAACAATACAATGGAGGCAGAACAACACAAAGTCATCCTACCTCTGGCTATGGAAGAGGGTAGTATGGAAGAGAAAATTACAGTGACTCAAGAAACTATGGGGATTCAAGAGGCTACAATCAAGAAATAAGCTATAGTCAATTTGACAAGCCACAATGTCAAGTGTTTGACAAAATAGGCCACACAGCAAAAACGTGTTGATATAGGTATGGTGAGGATCAATATGATGCAGGGTACAATGAAGGAGGATACAATAATCAGATATCTCAGCCCACAGCCAATTATAGCAATGTACTGGCAACTCCAGCAACCATTCAGGATCCAAATTGGTACCCTGATTCAGGTGCTACGCATCACATGACACATGATGAACAGATGGAAAAGGAGGAGTATGGAGGAGATGAGCAAGTTGTGATAGGCAATAGAACAGATTTGCAAATCAATTTTGTTGGTAATTTGTGTTTTAAGTTTGATTTGAGCTCTAGGTTGTTCTCGATGAGAAAATTGTTGGATGTACCTGAGATTACTAAGAACTTGATGTGTGTGCATAAATTCTGCTGTGATAACAAAGTTTTCTTTGAATTTCATGCTAATAAATGTTGCATTAAATCTCAAGAAAACAAGGAAGTGGTTCTTCAAGGGAGTGTTGATAGGGGATTGTATAAGTTTGTCAAGTTCACCACTGCACACACACCAGCAACCTATGTTTCTTCTCTTAAAAGCTTGAATAATCTCCTTCTTTGGCATGCCAGATTGGGACACCCAAGCAAAAGTGTCATGTCAAAAGTCCTCAATACTTGTAATCTTTCTTTTACAGCTAATAAACTAGAATGTCCAGCCTGTTGTATTGGTAAATCGCATCAATTACCCTTTCCTGTTTCACAAACAATATACACAAAACCATTAGAACTTGTATACATAGATATTTGGGTCCCAACACCCATATCTGACAATAATAGAAACTAGTATTTTGTGAATTTTATTGATGCTTTCTCAAAGTTCACTTGGATATATCTTTTTAAATCTTGAGTTCAGCTTAAATCAGTCTTTAATCACTTTCACCAAATGATTGAATTGCAACTAAACACAAAATTAAAGATGGTTTAAAGTGACAATGCGGTTGAATATGTTGGTTTGTCAAAGATATTGCAGGAAAGAGGAATTTGTCACAGGTTTTCTAGTCCGCATGTACACCAGCAAAATAGCTTAGCAGAAAGGAAACATAGGCATGTGGTTGAAATGGGGCTAACATTGCTGGCTGGAGCTTCAATGCCTACAAAATTTTGAGGGGAAGCGTTCACAACAATAGCCAAGTTAATCAATGTTACCTACACCAGTCTTACAAGGACAGTCACCAATAGAGAAACTGTTTGGAAAGAGACCTTCCTATGAGAACCTAAGAGTGTTTGGGTGTCTATGTTTTCCTCATCTAAGACCCTTCAACAAGCACAAGTTAGACTTCTGATCATCACCGTGCATATTTGTTGGGTATGGTACAACTCAGAAAGGGTACAAATGTCTCACTCAACAAGGGAAGATCATTACAACTCCAAATGTAACTTTTGTTGAAGATAGATTTCCTTTTGAAGAAGCAGCTAAGCAGGACCAAAAGCTAGATGATCATTACAACTCCATATTTGTTGGCATGAGTCTCAGTCTGGGGTTATAAAGAAGAACTAACTCCCCTGGTCTGAATTCTCTCCTTTTTATGTGCTTGTCATGGACAGTCTTCATCTTCTCTTTGTATCGCCTAGAGTTGTCATATGCTTCTAGGCGAAGGTTCTCTAATTCTGTTAGTTGCAGCTTCCTTTCAGCACCAGCTTCTTCAAAATTCATGTTGCACTCCCTCACAGCCCAGAAATCCTTGTGTTCCACCTCCACTGGAAAGTGGCAACCTTTCCGTACACTAAGCAGAAGGGGCTCATCCCAATGGGTGTCTTGTATGCTGTTCGATATGCCAAGAGTGCATCTTGTAGCCTGGCACTCCAGTCCTTCCTATGAGGCTTTACTATCTTCTCTAGAATGCGCTTTATTTCTCTATTAGATACTTCTGCTTGCCCATTTGTCTGGAGATGGTATGCTGTTGCTACTTTGTGAACTATCTCATGCTTCTTCAGTAATGCTGTTAATCTCCTGTTACAAAAGTGAGTGCCTTGATCACTCACGATTGCTCGTGGTGATCCAAAGCGACAAATAATATGGTTTCTAACAAAGGAAATAATAGTGTTAGCATCATCAGTATGGGTAGGAAATGCTTCCACCCATTTAGAAACATAATCTATAGCTAACAGTATATAAAGGTAACCACTAGAGTTTGGAAATGGACCCATGAAGTCAATGCCCCAAACATAAAAAATTTCACAGAAAAGCATAATCTGTTGAGGTATCTCATCCCTCTTGGATATATTACCAAACCTTTGGTATGGGAAACAAGATTTACAAAAGGTAGCAGCATCTTTAAAAAGAGTAGGCCACCAGAATCCACAGTCTAAGATTTTTCTAGCTATTCTTTGAGGGCCAAAATGTCCTCCACTCTCAGAAGAGTGGCAGGCCTCTAAAATGGACTGGAATTCTGATTGGGGCACACACCTTCTAATTACCTGGTCAACACCACACCTCCATAAGTATGGGTCATCCCATATATAATATTTAGACTCACTTTTCAGCTTATCCCTTTGATGCTTAGTAGAATTAGGAGGGAAAGTATGGCTAACTAGATAATTAGCTACAGGTGCATACCAAGGAACTATTTCAGATACCGCATGCAAGCTATCAAATGGAAAAGTATCATTAATAGGAGTGGAGTCATCCTTAATGTGCTCAAGGCGACTCAAGTGGTCTGCCACTAAATTCTGGTTACCACTCCTATCCTTAATTTCTAAATCAAATTCTTGTAGCAGTAGTATCCAACATATTAGCCTTAGTTTAGACTCTTTTTTAGCTAATAAATATTTTAGAGCTGCATGGTCTGAGTACACTACTACCTTAGTACCAAGTAAATAGGCTCAGAATTTATCCAGAGCAAAAACAATAGCCAGAAGCTCTTTTTCAGTAGTAGTGTAATTAGACTGAGCAGCATCTAAGGTCTTAGACACATAAGCAATTACGAAAGGATCCTTACCTTCACGCTGAGCCAGCGCCGCTCCTACCGCATGGTAGGAGGCATCACACATAATCTCAAAAGGCTGGCTCCAATCTGGTCCTCTCACAATCGGAGCATGAGTCAGGGCGATCTTCAGCTTCTCAAACGCTTGCATGCAATCCTCACTGAACTCGAACTCAATATCTTTCTGCAGCAGTCTGGATAAAGGTAATGCTACCTTACTGAAGTCCTTAACGAATCTCCTGTAGAAACCTGCATGGCCAAGGAACGAACAGACTTCCCTCACAGAGGAGGGGTAAGGTAAACTAGAAATGACATCTACCTTTGCTGGATCTACAGAAATACCAGTACCAGAAACAACATGTCCTAGAACAATCCCTTGTTTTACCATAAAGTGACATTTTTCAAAATTCAATACAAGGTTTGAACTAACACACCTGTCTAATACTCTAGCTAAACTATCCAAGCAAAGGTTAAAGGAATCACCATAAACGCTAAAATCATCCATGAATACTTCCATA
The DNA here is from genome assembly GCF_003086295.3 of Arachis hypogaea. Taxonomy (NCBI): domain Eukaryota; kingdom Viridiplantae; phylum Streptophyta; class Magnoliopsida; order Fabales; family Fabaceae; genus Arachis; species Arachis hypogaea. The sequence goes on from NC_092054.1 coordinate 145,591,823, forward strand.
CAGTTCTCAATAAGATCTGAAAAGATACTCATCATGCATCTTTGGAAAGTAGCCGGTGCATTACATAAGCCAAAAGGCATCCTCTTATATGCATACGTTCCAAAGGGACATGTAAAAGTAGTCTTCTCCTGATCTTCAGGAGCTATATGAATTTGGAAATAGCCTGTATAACCATCTAAAAAGCAGTAATGGAATTTACCTGACAGGCGATCAAGCATCTGATCAATAAATGGCAAGGGGTAGTGATCCTTGCGAGTAGCTTGGTTGAGACGTATATAATCAATGCAAACTCTCCATGAATTCTGCACTCTAGTAGTCAGAAGTTCTCCATATTCATTCTTTACTGTTGTGACTCCAGACTTCTTGGGCACCACTTGTACTGGACTAACCTATTCGCTGTCTGAGATGGAATAAATGATATCTACTTCAAGTAGCCTGGTCACCTCTTTCTTGACAACTTCCAAGATGGTGGGATTCAATCTTTGATGAGCGGATAATTTATACGCTTTTTGGCATTGTTTTTACATAGTTTTTAGTATGATTTAGTTAGTTTTTAGTATATTTTTATTAGTTTTTAAATAAAAATCACATTTCTGGACTTTACTATGAGTTTGTGTGTTTTTCTGTGATTTCAGGTAATTTCTGGCTGAAATTGAGGGACCTGAGCAAAAATCTTATTCAGGCTGAAAAAGGACTGCAGATGTTGTTGGATTCTGACCTCTCTGCACTCAAAATAGATTTTCTGGAGCTACAGAACTCCAAATGGCGCGCTCTCAATTGCGTTGGAAAGTAGACATCCAGGGCTTTTCAGAAATATATAATAGTCTATATTTTGCCCGAGTTTAGATGATTCAAACTGGCGTTCAACGCCAGTTCCATGCTGCATTATGGAGTTAAACGCCAGAAACAGGTTGCAAAGTGGAGTTAAACGCCAGAAACAGGTTACAAACTGGCGTTCAACTCCAAGAGAAGCCTGTACACGTGTAAAGCTCAATGCTCAACCCAAGCACACACCAAGTGGACCCCGGAAGTAGATTTCAGCATCATTTACTCATTTCTGTAAACCCTAGTAACTAGTTTAGTATAAATAGGACTTTTTACTATTGTATTTACATCTTTAGTTTCATCTTTAGACCTCCATGGGAGGCTGGCCACTCGGCCATTCTACCCTATTATCACTTATGTATTTTCAAACGGTAGAGTTTCTACACACCATAGATTAAGGTGTGGAGCTCTGCTGTTCCTCATGAATTAATACAAAGTACTATTGTTTTTCTATTCAATTCAACTTATTCCTTCTCTAAGATATCCATTCGCACCCAAGAACATGATGAATGTGATGATTATGTGACGCTCATCATCATTCTCACTTATGAACGCGTGCCTGACAAACACTTCCGTTCTACATGTAAACAAGCTAGAATGAGTATCTCTTTGATATCTAATACAGGGGACCGAGTCCGAGATATTAGAATCTTCGTGGTATAAGTTAGAACCCATGGATGGCCATTCCTGAGATCCGGAAAGTCTAAACCTTGTCTGTGGTATTCCGAGTAGGATCTGGGAAGGGATGGCTGTGACGAGCTTCAAACTCACGAGTGCTGGGCGTAGTGACAGACGCAAAAGGATAGTAAATCCTATTCCAGTATGATCGAGAACCGACAGATGATTAGCCATGCAGTGACAGCGCATTGGACCATTTTCACAGAGAGGATGGGATGTAGCCATTGACAACGGTGATGCCCTACATAAAGCTTGCCATGGAAAGGAGTAGGAATGATTGGATGAAGACAGCAGGAAAGCAGAGGTTCAGAGGAACGAAAGCATCTCTATACGTTTATCTGAAATTCTCACCAATGAATTACATAAGTATCTCTATCCTAGTTTATGTTTTATTTATATTTTAATTATTAAAACTCTATAACCATTTGAATCCGCCTGACTGAGATTTACAAGGTGACCATAGCTTGCTTCAAGCCGACAATCTCCGTGGGATCGACCCTTACTCACATAAGGTTTATTACTTGGACGACCTAGTTCACTTGCTAGTTAGTTGTGCGAAGTTGTGACAAAGAACTAAGATTATGAACTTGCGTAATTAGTTTTTAGCGCCATTACCAAGGAAGGAACGATCACGATTTCTGTGCATCAAGTTTTGGCGCCGTTGCCGGGGATTGTTCGAGTTTGGACAACTGACGGTTCATCTTGTTGCTCAGATTAGGTAATTTTCTTCTTGTTTCAATTTTTATTTGGTTTTCAAAAATTTTTCTTTGTTTTCGTTTTTCTTAAAATAAATTTTTGAAAAATAAAAAAATTTAATAAAATCATAAAACCAAAAATATTTTGTGTTTCTTGTTTGAGTCTAGAGTAAAGTTTTAAGTTTGGTGTCAATTGCATCTTTTTAATTTTCTAAAAATTATTTTTGAAAATTTCATGCATTGCATTCTTCATGATCTTCAAGTCGTTCTTAGCCAGTCTTCTTGTTTGATCTTCATATTTTCTTGTTTTGTGTCTTTTCTTGTTTTTCATATGCATTTTCAATTTGTTAGTGTCTAAAAAATTAAAAATTTCTAAGTTTGGTGTCTTGCATGTTTTCTTTTCTTGAAAATTTTTCAAAAATAAGTTCTTGATGTTCATCTTGACATTCAAAGTGTTCTTGGTGTTCATCTTAACATTCATAGTGTTCTTGCATGCATCACATGTTTTGATCCAAAATTTTCATGCATTGAGTCTTTTTGATGTTTTTCTCTTTCATCATTAAAAATTCAAAAAATCAAAAAAATATCTTTCCCTTTTTCACTCATAAAATTCAAAAATTTGAGTTGAATTTTTCAAAAATTTTTAAAATCTAGTTGTTTCTTATGAGTCAAATCAAATTTTGAATTTAAAAATTCTATCTTTTTCAAAAATCAAATCTTTTTCAATTTTTCTTTCAAATTTTCGAAAATTCCAAATTGATTTTCAAAAATCTTTTTCTTATTTTCTATTTCATATTTTCAAAGTTAATGCTAACAATTAATGTGATTGATTCAAAAATTTTAAAAGTTTGTTACTTGCCTCTTAAGAAAGGTTCAATCTTTAATTTTTAAATCATATCTTTTTAGTTTCTTGTTAGTCAAGTAATCAACTTTAATTTTTAAAATCAAATCTTTTTAAATTTCTTTTTCAAATCTTTTTTTTTTTCAAAATAAGTTTCAATCACATCTTTTTCAAAATCAATTTCAAAATCTTTTCTAACTTCTTATCTTTTCAAAATTAATTTTCAAATCTTTTTCCATCAATCTTATCTTTTTGTTTCAATAATATCTTTTTCAAAACTACCTAACTAATTCTCTCTCTAATTTTCGAAAATTTCTTCCCTCTTTTTCAAAATTCCTTTATTTTATTTAACTAATTGTTTTAATTTTTAATTTAATTTTATTTCAATTTTAATTTTCAAAATTTAACTTTAAATTTTATTTTTAATTTAATTAATTTTCAAAATTCCCTCTCTCTCATCTCCTTCTAATTATTTATTCATTTACTAACACTTCTCTTCCACCCAAAATTCGAACATCATCTTCCTCTCTGTGTTTGAGTTTTTCTCTTCCCCTCCTTTTATTCTTCTCTTCTACTCACATACAGGAATCTCTATAGTGTGACATAGAGGATTCCATATTTTCTTTTCTATTTTCTTCTTTTTCATATAAGCAGGAACAAGGATAAGAACATTCTTGTTGAAGCTGATCCTGAACCTGAAAGGACTCTAAAGAGGAAGCTAAGGGAAGCCAAAGCACAACTCTCTGGAGAAAATCTTACAGAAATTTTTGAAAAAGAAGAAAACATGACCGAAAATAATAACAATGCAAGGAAGATTCTTGGTGAATTTACTGCACCAAATTCCAATTTACATGGAAGAAGCATCTCAATTCCTGCCATTGGAGCAAACAACTTTGAGCTTAAACCTCAATTAGTTTCTCTGATGCAACAAAACTACAAGTTTCATAGACTTCCATCTGAAGATCCTTTTCAGTTCTTAACTGAATTCTTGTAGATCTGTGATACTGTTAAGACCAATGGGGTTGATCCCGAGGTCTACAGGCTTATGCTTTTCCCATTTGCTGTAAGAGACAGAGCTAGAATATGGTTGGACTCTCAACCTAAGGATAGCCTGAACTCTTGGGATAAGCTGGTCACGGTTTTCTTAGCCAAGTTCTTTCCTCCTCAAAAGCTTAGTAAGCTTAGAGTGTATGTTCAAACCTTCAAACAGAAAGAAGGTGAATCCCTCTATGAAGCTTGGGAGAGATACAAGGAACTGACCAAAAAGTATCCTTCTGACATGCTTTTAGAATGGACCATCCTGGATATATTCTATGATGGTCTGTCTGAGCTATCAAAGATGTCACTGGACCATTCTGCAGGTGGATCCATTCAACTAAAGAAAACGCCTGCAGAAGCTCAAGAACTCATTGACATGGTTGCAAATAACCAGTTCATGTACACTTCTGAAAGGAATCCTGTGAATAATGGGATGCCTATGAGGAAGGGAGTTCTTGAAATTGATACTTTGAATGCCATATTGGCTCAGAACAAAATATTGACTCAGCAAGTCAATATGATCTCTCAGAGTCTGAATGGATTGAAGGAATCATCCAACAGTACTAAAGAGGCATCTTCTGAAGAAAAAGCTTATGATCCTAAGAACTCTGCAATAGCAGAGGTGAATTACATAGGTGAACCCTATGGAAACACCTATAATCCCTCATGGAGGAATCATCTAAATTTCTCATGGAAGGATCAACAAAAGCCTCAACAAGGCTTTAACAATGGTGGAAGAAACAAGTTTAGCAATAGCAAGCCTTTTTCATCATCCACTCAGCAAAAGACAGAGAGTTCTGAGCAGGATCCATCTAGCTTAGCAAACATAGTCTCTGATCTATCTAAGGCCACTCTAAGTTTCATGAATGAAACAAGGTCATCCATTAGAAATTTGGAGGCACAAGTGGGCCAGCTGAGTAAAAGAGACACTGAAATCCCTCCTAGTACTCTCCCAAGCAATACATAAGAGAATCCAAAAAGAGAGTGCAAGGCCATTGATTTAACCATCATGGCCGAACCTACAAGGGAGGGAGAGGACGTGAATCCCAGTGAGAAAGACCTTCTGGGACGTCCAGTGATCAACAAGGAGTTTTCCTCTGAGGAACCAAAGGAATCTGAGGCTCATCTAAAGACCATAGAGATTCCATTGAACCTCCTTATGCCATTCATGAGCTCTGATGAGTATTCTTCTTCTGAAGAGAATGAAGATGTCACTGAAGAGCAAGTTGCTAAGTACCTTGGTGCAATCATGAAGCTGAATGCCAAATTATTTAATGAGACTTGGGAAGATAAACCTCCCTTGCTCATCAATGAACTGAGTGATTTGGATCAACTGACATTGCCTCAGAAGAAACAGGATCCTGGAAAGTTCTTAATACCTTGTACCATAGGCACCATGACCTTTGAGAAGGCTCTATGTGACCTTGGATCAGGGATAAACCTCATGCCACTCTCTGTAATGGAGAAACTGGGAATCTTTGAGGTGCAAGCTGCCAGAATCTCACTGGAGATGGCAGACAACTCAAGAAAATAGGCTTATGGACAAGTAGAGGACGTACTAGTAAAGGTTGAAGGCCTTTACATCCCTGCTGATTTTATAATCCTAGATACTGGGAAGGATGAGGATGAATCCATCATCCTTGGAAGACCCTTCCTAGCCACAGCAAGAGCTGTGATTGATGTGGACAGAGGAGAATTGATCCTTCAACTGAATGAGGACAATCTTGTGTTTAAAACTCAAGGATCTCCTTCTGTAACCATGGAGAGGAAGCATGAAAAGCTTCTCTCACTGCAGAGTCAACCAAAGCCCCCAAAGTCAAACTCTAAGTTTGGTGTTGGGAGGCCATAACCAAACTCTAAGTTTGGTGTTGAACCCCCACATTCAAACTCTAAGTTTGGTGTTGGGAGGTTCCAACCTTGCTCTGAACATCTGTGAGGCTCCATGAGAGCTCACTGTCAAGCTATTGACATTAAAGAAGCGCTTGTTGGGAGGCAACCCAAAGTTATCTAATTATATTTATTTATTTTCTATTGTTATTTTCTGTTTTCCTTAGGTTGATGATCATGTGAAGTCACAAAAACTACTGAAAAATCAAAAACAAAATAAAAAATAGCAGAAGAAACAGCACACCCTGGAGGAGAGCAGTATGGCGTTTAAACGCCAGAAACAGGCACCAAGCTGGCGTTTAACGCCAGAAACAAGCATCTACCTGGCGTTAAACGCCAGAACAGAGCATGGAAGTGGCGTTTAATGCCAGAAACAGGCAGCAGTCTGGCGTTAAACGCCAGGATTGCATGTATAGGGCATTTTACACGTCTAAAAGGTGCAGGGATGAAAAACCCTTGACACCTCAGGATCTGTGGACCCCACAGGATCCCCACCTACCCTTCTTCTCTCTCTTCACACCTTTTCATGACTCTCTTCCCCAAATACCCTTCACCAATCAACTCAATCACTCTTCCCCATCACCTCTTCACCACTCACATCCATCTTCTCTTCCCCATAAACCCTACCTACCTTCAAATTCAAAATATTTTCTCTCCCAAACCCAACCCTAATGGCCGAAACTTAACCCTCCCCCACTTCTATATAAATCCCTCATTCCTTCTTCTATTTCACAAACACAACCCTCTCTTCTTCCCCTTGACCGAAACCACCTTTCTCTCCCTCTCCTCCATTTCTCTTCTTCTTCTACTTCTACTTCTTTCTTTCTTCTTTTGCTCGGGGACGAGCAAACATTTTAAGTTTGGTGTGGTAAAAGCATAGCTTTTTGTTTTTCCATAACCATCAATGGCACCTAAGGCTAGAGAAACCTCAAGAAAGAGGAAAGGGAAGGCAATTGTTTCCACCTCTGAGCCATGGAAGATGGAGAGATTCATCTCAAATGTTCATCAAGACCACTTCTATGAAGTTATTGCCAAGAAGAAAGTGATCCCTAAGGTTCCTTTCAAGCTCAAAAAGAAAGAGTATCCGGAGATCCGACTTGAGATCCAAAGAAGAGGTTGGGAAGTTCTCACCAACCCCATTCAACAAGTCGGGATCCTAATGGTTCAAGAGTTCTATGCAAACGCATGGATTACTAGGAACCATGATCAAAGTGTGCACCCGAATCCAAAGCATTGGCTTACCATAGTTCGGGAAAAATACTTAGATTTCAGTCCGAAAAATGTAAGGCTGGGATTCAACTTGCCAATGATGGAAGAGAACGCACGCCCCTACACAAGAAGGGTCAACTTTGATCAAAGGTTAGACCAAGTCCTCATAGACATATGTGAGGAAGGAGCTCAATGGAAAATTGACTCAAGAGGCAAGCCGGTTTAACTAAGAAGGCATGACCTCAAACCATTGGCTAGGGGATGGCTAGAGTTCATTCAACACTCAATTATTCCTACTAGCAACCGGTCTGAAGTTACTATAGACCGGGCCATCATGATCCATAGTATCATGATTGGAGAGGAGGTCGAAGTTCATGAGATTATACCTCAAGAACTCTACAAGGTGGCTGACAAGTCCTCCACTTTGGCAAGGTTAGCCTTTCCTCACCTCATATGCCACCTTTGCAATTCGGCTGGAACTGACATAGAGGGAGACATCCTCATTGAAGAGGATAAGCCCATCACTAAGAAAAGGATGGAGCAAACAAGAGATCATGGACCTCAACATGAGCATGAGGAGATTCCTCACCATGAAATCCCTGAGATGCCTCAAGGGATGCACTTTCCTCCACAGAATTATTGGGAGCAAATCAACACCTCCCTAGGAGAATTAAGTTCAAACATGGGACAACTAAGGGTGGAGCACCAAGAGCACTCCATCATCCTCCATGAAATTAGAGAAGATCAAAGAGCTATGAGGGAGGAGCAACAAAGACAAGGAAGAGACATAGAGGAGCTCAAGAGCACCATTGGTTCTTCAAGAAGAGGAAGACGCCACCCTCACTAAGGTGGACTCATTCCTTAATCTTCTTGTTTATTTATTTTCCTATTTTTTTATTTTTGAGCTTTATGTTTATTTATGTTTGTGTTTTATTACATGATCATTAGTGTCTAAGTGTCTATGCCTTAAAGTTATGAATATGAATCCATCACCTCTCTTAAATGAAAACTGTTTTAATTACAAAAGAATAAGAAGTACATGGTTTTGAATTCATCCTTGAAACTGGTTTAATTATTTTGATGTGGTGACAATACTTTTTGTTTTCTGAATGAATGCTTGAACAGTGCATACGTCTTTTGAAGTTGATGTTTATGAATGTTAAATATGTTAGCTCTTGAAGAATAAGGAAAAAGGAGAAATGTTATTTGATAATCTGAAAAATCATAAAAATGATTTTTGAAGCAAGAAAAAGCAGTGAATACAGAAGCTTGCAGAAAAAAAAAATATAGCGAAAAAAAAAGAAAAAGAAAAAGCAAGCAGAAAAAGCCAAAAGCTCTTTAAACCAAAAGGCAAGAGCAAAAAACCAATAGCCCTTAAAACCAAAAGGCAAGGGTGAATAAAAAGGATCCAAGGCTTTGAGCATCAGTGGATAGGAGGGCCTAAAGGAATAAAATCCTGGCATAAGCGGCTAAACCAAGCTGTCCCTAACCATGTGCTTGTGGCGTGAAGGTGTCAAGTGAAAACTTGAGACTGAGCGGTTAAAGTCAAGGTCCAAAGCAAAAGAAGAGTGTGCTTAAGAACCCTGGACACCTCTAATTGGGGACTTTAGCAAAGCTGAGTCACAATCTGAAAAGGTTCACCCAGTTATATGTCTGTGGCATTTATGTATCCGGTGGTAATACTGGAAAACAAAGTGCTTAGGGCCACGGCCAAGACTCATAAAGTAGCTGTGTTCAAGAATCAACATACTGAACAAGGAGAATCAATAACACTATCTGAACTCTGAGTTCCTATAGATGCCAATCATTCTGAACTTCAATGGATAAAGTGAGATGCCAAAACTATTCAAGAGGCAAAAAGCTACAAGTCCCGCTCATCTGATTGGAGCTAAGTTTCATTGATATTTTGGAATTTATAGTATATTCTCTTCTTTTTATCCTATTTGATTTTCAGTTGCTTGGAGACAAGCAACAATTTAAGTTTGGTGTTGTGATGAGCGGATAATTTATACGCTTTTTGGCATTGTTTTTACATAGTTTTTAGTATGATTTAGTTAGTTTTTAGTATATTTTTATTAGTTTTTAAATAAAAATCACATTTCTGGACTTTACTATGATTTTGTGTGTTTTTCTGTGATTTCAGGTAATTTCTGGCTGAAATTGAGGGACCTGAGCAAAAATCTGATTCAGGCTTGAAAAGGACTGCAGATGTTGTTGGATTCTGACCTCTCTGTACTCAAAGTAGATTTTCTGGAGCTACAAAACTCCAAATGGCGCGCTCTCAATTGAGTTGGAAAGTAGACATCCAGGGCTTTTCAGAAATATATAATAGTCCATATTTTGCCCTAGTTTAGATGATGCAAACTGGCGTTCAATGCCAGTTCTAGGCTGTATTATGGAGTTAAACGCCAGAAACAGGTTGCAAAGTGGAGTTAAACGCCAGAAACAGGTTACAAATTGGCGTTCAACTCCAAGAGAAGCCTGTACACGTGTAAAGCTCAATGCTCAACTCAAGCACACACCAAGTGGACCCCGGAAGTAGATTTCAGCATCATTTACTCATTTCTGTAAACCCTAGTAACTAGTTTAGTATAAATAGGACTTTTTACTATTGTATTTACATCTTTAGTTTCATCTTTAGACCTCCATGGGAGGCTGGCCACTCGGCCATTCTACCCTATTATCACTTATGTATTTTCAAACGGTAGAGTTTCTACACACCATAGATTAAGGTGTGGAGCTCTACTGTTCCTCATGAATTAATGCAAAGTACTATTGTTTTTCTATTCAATTCAACTTATTCCTTCTCTAAGATATCCATTCGCACCCAAGAACATGATGAATGTGATGATTATGTGACGCTCATCATCATTCTCACTTATGAACGCGTGCCTGACAAACACTTCCGTTCTACATGTAAACAAGCTAGAATGAGTATCTCTTAGATATCTAATATAGGGGACCGAGTCCGAGATATTAGAATCTTCGTGGTATAAGTTAGAACCCATGGATGGCCATTCCTGAGATCCGGAAAGTCTAAACCTTGTCTGTGGTATTCCGAATAGGATCTGGGAAGGGATGGCTGTGACGAGCTTCAAACTCGCGAGTGCTGGGCATAGTGACAGATGCAAAAGGATAGTAAATCCTATTCCAGTATGATCGAGAACCGACAGATGATTAGCCATGCAGTGACAGCGCATTGGACCATTTTCACAGAGAGGATAGGATGTAGCCATTGACAACGGTGATGCCCTACATAAAGCTTGCCATGGAAAGGAGTAGGAATGATTGGATGAAGACAGCAGGAAAGCAGAGGTTCAGAGGAACGAAAGCATCTCTATACGCTTATCTGAAATTCTCACCAATGAATTACATAAGTATCTCTATCCTAGTTTATGTTTTATTTATATTTTAATTATTAAAACTCTATAACCATTTGAATCCGCCTGACTGAGATTTACAAGGTGACCATAGCTTGCTTCAAGTCAACAATCTCCGTGGGATCGACCCTTACTCACGTAAGGTTTATTACTTGGACGACCCAGTGCACTTGCTGGTTAGTTGTGCGAAGTTGTGACAAATAACTAAGATTATGAACGTGCGTAATTAGTTTTTAGCGCCGTTACCAAGGAAGGAACGATCACGATTTCTACGCACCAATCTTCTTTGGGGTTGACAGACAGGCCTTGCTCCCTCTTCTAAGTATATTCTGTGCTCACAAACTTGAGGGTTGATGCCTACTATATCCGCCAAGATCCACCCAATTGCTTTCTTATGTTTTCTCAGCACACTAAGCAGTTGCTCCTCTTGTTGGGAAGTGAGTTCCCTTGCAATGATAACTGGGAATTTCTAATTATCCTCAAGGTAAGCATACTTGAGGTGGGGAGGAAGTGGCTTTAATACCAATTTTTGCTCATGGCTAGGTTCTGGATTATCTTGAGCTAATGATAATGGCAAAGTGTCCTCATTGTGTTCAGAGGGTGTCCCCACACTTGGACCTTGCTCCATGTGCTTCTCTTCTACTTCTTCTTGGTGAACTTCAGCTACAGTTTCATCAATGATGTCGCATTGGAAGATAGAATGATCTTCTGGAGGGTGCTTCATAGCTTCATTTAAACTGAAACTCACTGCTCTGCCATCTATCTCAAAGGAGTAAGTTCCTGAGAATGCATCCAGCTTGAACTTCGAAGTCTTCAGGAATGGTCTTCCTAGCAGGATTGATGATGGTCTTTTTGAGTCATTAGGGGGCATTTCCAGGATATAGAAGTCAATGGAAAATGTGAGCCCCTTAATGCTCACTAATACATCTTCAGCAATTTCAACTACTGTAATAATGCTTTTATCTGCTAATACAAAATGAGCTGCCGACCTTTTTAAGGGAGGAAGCCTCAAAGCATCATATATAGACAATGGCATTATACTAACACACGCTCCTAAATCACACATGCAGTCAGAAAATATTACACCTCCAATGGTACAGTTAACCATGCATGGACCTGGACCTCCCATTAAAGCAGATATAGAACTACCTAAAGGAATAGTTTCTAATTCATTAATTTTTTCTTTATGTATGCATAAATCTTTCAGAAACTTTGCATATTTAGGTACTTGTTGAATAACATCAAAAAGAGGAACAGTTACCTCAACCTTTTTGAAAATTTCTACCATTTTGGGATCAAGTTCCATCTGCTTTCTGGACTTCCGTGCAAGGTGTGGAAATGGGATAGGGATGGCGCCACTTGCAGCCTCTGCATCCTTTGGTGCTCCATTCCTTGGCTGAGCTACTTCTTCTTCAACCTTGTCTTGTACTTCTTCTTCCTCTTCAGCATCTTCCACTTCAACTATGTCTTCAACTGGGGTGTGTTCTAGCGGGCTTGGTTCCTCCTGATTCCTCTCTGGCAGTGTGATTCCGGACCTTAGAGTGATGGTATTGATGCCACCCTTGGGGTTAGGTAAGGTTTGAGAAGGAATTTCACTGGAGCTTGAAGGCTGGTTGGTGGAAGCAGGTAAAGAATCTATTCGGGAGACGAGAGCTTGTAAAGTGGCATTCAGACCATTTAGAGTAGAGTTTAGTGTAGTCTGCATGTCTTGTTGTCCTTGTGCAAGAGAACGAAGCATCTCGTCATTTGATGAGGAAGGGGGATAAGTAATTTGAGGGACCTGTTGTTGGTTGTGCTGGGATCCTTGTGACTGTCTCAGGTGAGGTGCTCTGTAAGGTTAGTTCTGATTTTGCTGTCTGTTGTTGTTATTCCACCTCTGATTTCCTTGGTTGTCTCTGCCTCCTCTGTTATAGTTGTCCCTCCAGCCATGGTTGGAATTATCTCTCCAACCTTGGTTGGAGTTGTCTTGCCATCCTTGGTTATAGTTTCCACCTTGGTTGTAGTTCCCGCCTTGTTGATTGTATCATTGATTCGGGCGGTCATAAAAGTTATGAGTAGCTGCCACAGTGTTGTCTTCTTGTTGGAGCTGCGGGTATTCATTAGTATAATGACTATAATCAGCACAGATTCTGCATACTCTTTGAGGAACTAACTGTTGGCTTTGTTGTGGTGGGGAAGGCTGAGTTTGTTGTTGATTCAACTGCATCTGCTTCAGTAGGTTGGTCATTTTACGTATACTCTGTGTAAGAGCAGTAGTCTCACTGCTAGAGGAAACCTCTGCAACAGTCTTTGAGTGGCTGTTCCTGTGCCTGTGATTTCTAGTGGACTCAGCTAAGTCACTGATCAGTTGCCATGCTTCATCTGCGGTCTTGTACTTTTTCAGAGAACCATTACTAGCACCATCCAGTGTAGTTTTATCCCGATGCTTCATGCCTCGAGTGAAGTAGCTGATCAACACTAACCTGTCAATCATGTGATGGGGGCATGCGTCCAGAAAGTTCTTAAAGCGCTCCCAGTACTCATAGAAAGTCTCCGATTCACCCTGAACAATACAGGACATCTCTTTCCTCAATCTATCTGTGACTTCAGCTGGAAAGTATTTTTTCAGGAATTCTCTCCTGAGCGTATCCCAGTTGGCGACAGTTGCTTCAGGTTGGGAGTAGTACCACTCCCTCGCCTTTCCCTCAAGAGAAAATGGGAAGGCGGTTAACAGAATAGAAGTTTTATTTGCACCATGACGCCTTACAGTAGAACAGGCTGTCTGAAAATCCCTTAGGTACTTGATAGGCTCCTGAGCAAGTAAGCCATGAAACTTGGGCATCATGTTGATTAGTGCAGTCTTCAACTCAAAATCTGTAGCTAGAGTTGGATGATGCACTTGATACGGCTGCAGTGTAAAATCTGGAGCTCCAGCTTCCTGGAGAGTAATCCTCCTAGGTGCTGCCATGTTATCTACACGTGAATCAACTGAATCAGTAGTAAAGGAGCTTGTTTCTTCCTCAGATGGCAGTTCAGATTCGCCCTCAGATGAGACTAGTGAATCGATAACAATCACTTCACCACCCTCAGAGGCTAACCTGCGCCAAGCTCGCCTAATACGTGAAAGAGTTCTTTCAATTTCAGGATCAAATGCAGCTAAGCTCGGATCAGGCAGTGAACGCGTCATTCAATGAAAGAAACATACAGCTCATGGTAATAAAATAAAATAAAATACGCAAATAAAATAGAAATATGTACACTAATTAATAATTCAGCACACAATTGCAACTCCCCGGCAACGACGCCAAAAATTGATGCGTGGCAGAAATTAGACCAATTAAGAGATTATAATATAAGAACAGCGTTGCGAGTATAGCTCTTAACCAGCAAAAATCTGCCTCATCAATTTAGAAAGGTTGTCACAAAAGTTTAGAATAAAAATACTGGGAGTATGAGTCCCAGGTCGTCTCCCAACGAGTTGCTAGAAAGGGTGTTAAGTTATTAATCAGAAGTTTTCCAAGAATTTTGAGAGTTGAATAATAGAAAATAAACAATTGTAATTAAGTACAATGAAAATTAAAAGGAATTTATATTATTCAAAATAAAAAGTCTTGACTGCGAAAATGATTAATTGGAAGTTCTATCCTTGTTAGAATTCTCTCAAGTGTAGTATAAAGAGGTTGTTATTTTCACTTAGTTAACCCTTAATAAATAAAGGAAAGTCAAGTGATTGAGCTAACCCTTATTCGCAAATCCTAGTCCTCTCCCTTGGAAAGGTCTAGCGTTAGTAAATACAGAATTAGCCAACAACTTCCAATTTAACTAACCACTTGAGCATTCCAACTCAAGTGTCTCCTCTTAATCAACCCCCATGTCAAGTAGGAAATCTACTCTATTGACATGGATACCATCTTTGTTATTGGGAGTTTGGAATAGAAAAGAGACATGATAATTTAAATAAAATAGTGATTCAAAATTAATTAAAAGTAAAAGTAATCATTTGTATTAACAATCCATGAAAATAATCCAATAGTAACTTTAAACAAGAATTAAGAATATGGAATAATTAAAGGAGTAAGAAAACAAACTAGAATAGTATCTTCAACGGAGGTGATGACTCTTCAATATCCAAAAGCAAAAGCATAAAACTAATAATCTATGAATGTAAAGAAAACCTAGAGGAAGAGTGATTTTCTCTCTAGATTCAGATCTAAAAACCTAAAACTGTGCTAATGAGAATGTCTGTTGAGTCTCTGCAGGTTCTCTGGCTCTAGTCTGTGTTTTTGGGCCAAAAACTGGGTCAAAACTCGGCCCAAAATCGCCCCCAGTATTTTCTGTTATTTCTGCAGATCGCGCACGTCACGCGTACGCGTCAGGCACGCACACGCGTCATCTTGCAAAACTCCAATCCACACGTATGCGTCAGGCACGCGCACGCATCACTGCAAATTTCTCCATATCGCGCGCTCGCGTGAGCCATGCGTGCGCGTCGATGCTCGCTAGTTATCTCCTTAGTTTCTTGTGCTCCTTCCATTTTTTTGCAAGCTTCCTCTCCATTCTCTAAGTCATTCCTGCCCTATAAAGCCTGAAACACTTAACACACGGATCACGGCATCGAATGGTATAAAGGAGAATTAAAATATACTAATTAAAGATCTCTAGGAAGCAAGTTTTCAACCATAAAACAAAACTAGGAAGGGATTGTAAAATCATGCAAATGATATGAATAAGTAGGTAAAGACCTGATGAAACCACTCAATTAATCACAAGATAAACCATAAAATAGTGGTTTATCAGTAAACAACCGACGCATGAGCTCATGTCCTGCTTAGGACAGACATGCATCATATTATTTGCGTATTTGTATTTGGTTGTATTTTGCTTGTTGTATTTTCTCTGTGAATGTGCTAGTTGTCTTATTCTTCCTTGCTTGTGTGTTCAATTGGATCTTTGGTACTACTAGTTTACGTATTAAAGTGTTTAAGAATTATTGTTGTAAATGAGTTTTGTTCTAAGTTCAGAAATTTTAATGAAAGCAATTAATTGTCTAAAGTAAAATTAGAATGTATTTTCAAAGGCTTGAGAAAAGAATAGTTTTACCAATTAAAGTCAATTATTCGCATTTTGTTCATTACTTTTACGGCATTCACTTTTCCTATTGAGAACATGCGAGGACGACGTTCTCACCCCACTAGAGATTTTTCTTTCAGCAATAGGTTCAGGAATCCTTGGCATGGAGCTGCGACTGAACATCGGAGCTATATATATGTAAATATGTACTCCGTATTTTCTGTAGTTGGTTTAGCCTTAGACTTTTCCCTCGCCATTTATTGCCTTTGATTTTTTTTAGAGGGGTAGGACTTGTATTTGAGAATCTTGGAATAAGTCTATGTATATATTGCTATGTGAGTATATATATTTTTGTGATTAAGAGTTTTAAAGTAAAGACCTTTCGATTTCTTGACTAAAATTTCGGTTCGTATTTGTGAAGGCTCAATATTAAATAAGGATAGTATAAAATAAAAAGGTTTAGAGGTAAGTAACGCCTAAGCTTTTAGTATGATCATGAGGTGCTAAAAGTTAGGGTGTTACATTATGGTACCAGAGCAGTTCGTTCCTGTTAGAGCCTTGGGAATGGACTGACTATGCTTCACTGCATATTCTGAGTGTCTATCATGCGATAGGACTTGTCTTAATGGCAAGAGTTTAGATTTTATATGCATGATTGACCGTTGATTAGCACTGTTAGCTTACCGTTGCATTCCTCATAGTATTAGGTCTGGCCAACTTAATACTAATGATTTATGTATATGGGAACACTAATGGGTTGTCATGGACGAAATAGGAATAATAAATAATGCGAAATACGGGGTTTGGGGACGTTAGAGGTTATGAAGATAGCTTGGTTTCGAAGTATAACCCTTATTCGTGCTAATGTGGATCTCTTCCTTGATTGTTTGCTGTAAAATTCTTTGTTTCGA
This sequence comes from Arachis hypogaea, assembly GCF_003086295.3. Taxonomy (NCBI): domain Eukaryota; kingdom Viridiplantae; phylum Streptophyta; class Magnoliopsida; order Fabales; family Fabaceae; genus Arachis; species Arachis hypogaea. The sequence goes on from NC_092054.1 coordinate 145,608,336, forward strand.
ACTTCCTTCTTGGGATATGATTGATTTATATTCTAACCATATCTTATCGCCAATGCATATCCTTGATTGACTATGTTCCTATGCATTGCTTGGATCTTTTGGATCATTCACCATTATCGCTATTTACCTATCATTGTTTTGTGCATCTTTGTTAGAGTCTAATTTTAAGCATCTTTCTAAAATCTCTTTAACATAGTACTTTTTCTGTTACCTTCATAAGATATAATTTCTTTTACATTTGAAAAACTGAACACGCAAAACCTTTCTATTTCATTTCTTTGGTATTTCTTAAAATGGAGTTGATAAGAGTCTTTTTCATTTTATATCAATTTTCGAGAGCAAAAATTTTTGTAAGATGGGTAGAATATAACAACTCGAGTTTTTAAAATTTAAATAATGAGTGATTTACGATTTATTATATTTGTTAATAATTTTACTTAATAAAAGTTATTTTTCTAAAAATAATTAAATTAAATTTTATGATACTTTAAATTTAAAATTTATAAAAATTTTAAACCATTTTTATTACAATGAGATGTTTCAAAAAATATATATAACTAATATAAAAAAAATTATTATTGTTATTATTATTTTTATTATTATTATTTCTTGGTTTCAAGCAATTAGCCGAAACCATTGAATGGAACAAAGAGAAAAGAAAATTAAATGTGGTTTATATATATATACACATGAGCATTCATTACATTAATTGGTCATTTCTAAATTATTCATCATCATCACCATCGAATCATGCACAAAAGGAAAAGGAAATTAGGAAACGTGACTTAGTATATATATATATATATATATATAAATAAAAGCATGACACCTGCTTTCTTTCATTAATTGGCTATGCCACCTAATAAAATTTACACCACAAATCCCCATCAATCATAACATTCATCCTTTCAATTTATTCATGTCATGTCATGGGCAAGAAAAAGAAAGAAAGACCGAGAGAGAGAATTTGAGCTTCCATGGAACCGTAACCCTCACCAAAGATTTTAACTTTGATTTTTTGAGATTCGTAACTTCAATAAAAAATCTAATTTGATAAAAGTGTTCGTATCCTACTTTTTTACATATTGGTATTACTTTTGTCCAGTAGAAGTTGACAATGCCATAGCTTTTCTTTCTCTTAAGTTCGACCAATTAGAATTTTAGGAGGCACAAATAATTTCTGACGTTTTCTTCTTCAGCAGCTCGATCAAAAAGTTTTTTCAAAATCTTCGTTGACTTTGATTTCGTATGGAGGTAGAGATTTTGTTTTTAAAATTATAAATTTTTAATTCATGAATACTCAAAAGCTTAATGAGTAATTGCAAATAGTTTATGACTATCTGGATTGGTTGAATAACGAATTTGTGTTAGATTTGTGATTGTAAAAATAATTGAATTTGATGAATATGTGTTTGATTTTCTAAATGTTTGAGAATTATCGAAACTGTGGCTGTGAAAAAATTATGTGTATGCTTTGGTAAAATGATGTAAGAATTGAGTACTGGTTTGGATTGAGATAAGTTAAGGAATGATGGAAGTAAGCGAGCCGTGAGGGTGGTGAAGTCTATTTTAAGGAGAGATTCGACCAAATTTTTATAAAAATATACAAAAAAGTAATTTTATTTTGGAAACCTGATTTACAAGTTTATTTTGAAAAATGACTCTATGTTAAAAAAAGATTTGGTTTACATATTTACTCGTAATTGAGAAAAGGGTTTTTGTATTAAAAATTTGACTTATTGGAAGTGATTTTCGAGAATTGAAAATGGTTTGAAAGGGACCCTTGAAGGATGGCAAAATCCGGATTTTAGAGGAAATACTGCTGAAATTTTATAAAACTCCGAGGCTTGTTTAAAGCTTTATCTAAAAGAAAGTTGAGTTTAAAAACTATATTATTTGTTTTTGATTTGTTAAGAAAATAATAAATTATGCTATGATTTTAAATTGTGAGGAAAAGCATTTTGTTTTGAGATCTTTTATTAAGAAACTGAATTTTTCTTTAATTAAACGTTAAAGAAGTTTGGGTATATGAAAATTAAAGGTTTTAATGCTAAGACTGAAAGTATACCTATATGATGATGGGGAGGTAAGAGTGATTGATTATTTGGTGATGTGGAGGTATGTGTAATTAAGCGGTGATGCGGAGGTACGTTTAATAATGTAGGTGATGTGGAAGTGTGTGTATGTAATTGGTAATGTGGAGGCATAATAAAGAGAAAAAGAATGAAAAGTGCTAATGCGGAAGTGCCCGCCTGACTGATAGCCTAAGGTTGCTAATGTGGGAATGTTCGCCTAACTGATAGCCTGTTTCTACCGTGATGCCAAGATATCCTAACTGACATATCCATGATGATACTTGTGCCTGACTGACACGGTAAAGAAACCATATTCGGGGTTCGTCCCGAGTAACGTTGGGTTGCAAGTAGACAACCGACGCGTGAGCTCATCTCCTGCTTAGGACAGACATGCATGATTTATTTGCGTATTTGCATTTGGTTGTGTTTTGATTGTTGTATTTTCTCTGTGATTGTGCTAGTTGTCTTATTCTGCATTGCTTGTATGTTCAATTGGATCTTTGGTACTATTAGTTTGCGTATTAAAGTGTTTAAGAATTATTGTTGTAAATGAGTTTTGTTTTAAGTTCAGAAATTTTAATGAAAGCAATTAATTGTCTAAAGTAAAATTAGAATGTATTTTCAAAGGCTTGAGAAAAGAATAGTTTTACCGAGTAAATTCAATTATTCACATTTTGTTCATTACTTTTACGGCATTCACTTTCCCTACTGAAAACATGCGAGGACGACATTCTCACCCTTCTACAGATTTTCCTTTCAGCAACAGGTTCAGAAATCCTTGGCGTGGAGCCGCGACTGAACATCAGAGCTATATGTAATTATGTATCCGTATTTTCTGTAGTTGGTTTAGCCTTAGACTTTCCTCTCGCCATTTATTGTCTTTTATTTTTTTAGAGGAGTAGGACTTGTATTTGAAATTCTTGGAATAAGTCTATATATATATTGCTATGTGAGTATATATATTTTTGTGATTAAGAGTTTTAAAGTAAAGACCTTTCAATTTCTTGACTAAATTCTCGTTCGTGTTCGCGAAGGCTCAATATTAAATAAAGATAGTATAAAATAAAAAGGTTTAGAGGTAAGTAACGCCTAAGCTTTTAGTACGATCATGAAGTGCTAAAAGTTAAGGTGTTACATATTTTTTTTCTCAATTTCAATTATAATTTCCATCATTTTATTTTATTCTATCATGAATTATATTTATTGGTTTGGATATTGATGTAGCTTATTAGGTGAACAAAAATGTTTGATAACCAAAAGAAATTAACTAAAAACAGTCAGAACTTATTTAATTTAATATTTATTAATGTTCAATAAGATAAATTTTAACTTTTTTTTTTATCTTCCTAATATTATCGTATGTAAATTGATATATTATGAATTGATGATGTTATTCAATAATTTCTGTTTTGAATCATAAGTATTTATAATTGTTTTTAATACTTTTGAATAATTGACCAACATTTAAATGATTATTGATTTACAATGACTTGGGAAAGAATTTGTAAATAGAGTTAGTTATTATGAACACCAAAAATTAGAGATAGACAAACATAATTTTTGTGACTAAATTCAAAGAACAACTTCCTTTTCTTATGTAATTTTGAACTAAGAGATTAGTACATATACATTATTAATGAGTGTTGGAAGATCTCAAATATTTGAAAACTAAATAATAATTTATTTGTGATTTGTTATATTTATTTATGATTTTATTTTTGAAAAGTTATTTTTATCAAAAATAATTAAATTAAAGTGATGAGACTTTGAATTTAAAATTAATTAGAGCTCATATAATTTTCAATATAATTGAATATTTTTTTATTTAAAATTTAAAATTTTAGTAATTAAAAAATAATGATGATTTGTTAATTTAATTTAAATATTAAAATTTTGAATTTAATTTCATGAATAAAAGAAAATTAATTTGATTACTTCTAATTTTAAATTAGAATAATCATTTGAAAATAATTTGTAAGTTGATAAATAAATAGTATTCTCAAAAGAAATTATATTTAACTATATTTGATTTTAAATTACTACTCTATCTCCTAATTTTATTAAAATTCTCAATTTTATCATTACTTCTCTTTACCGAAAATTAACCCTAACATTAACACAACACACTCACCTCACTCCCTCTAACCTCAGCACCACCATCCCTTTTTTTCACACACCCTCACCCACGAAAAATGAAGAAGAAGGGAAAGAGAGAAGAGATGGCTCAAGGAAGAAGAAGAAGAGAGGGAGAAGGGGAGGAGGAAGGGGACGGTGATGGCAGGGTTGGGAGCCATCGTCGCCATCGAGCACAAAGAGAAAGAGAGACGGTGACGCGAGGAAGAAGAGGATTGGATAGAAGGTTGAGGATTCCATTCGATTCAAATTCTGATTGCGGTGTGAACGAATTAGTTTGAGGATTCTCTATCGTTGCATCACAGTTTCTCTCTGATTGTGAAGTGTAGTGGACACTATATCCCAAGAGTGTGGCGGATACTATATCCCAGATAGCGCTGTCTCCAGTGAGATGGTAGAAGGTTGAGGATTCCCTTCTATAAGGTTGAGGATTCCTTTCTTATTGTTCCTCTTTGAGATGCATGACAGAGAAACAATGTCCAAGTTAGCTACTAGATGTGTCAGATCTGGCAGTTTAACCAATACGTAAGCTCACGACCAATAGGACAGACATGCATCATACTATATTTTTTTTAAATTGATTGGGTCTGCATAATTACTTAATTTGCCTAATTGATATTTTGTTAACTTCTAATTTTACTACTTGTCGTAATTATTCTCTATGTGTGATTGTTTGATTGTCTGACTGATTACTTGTGATTGTGACTTGTTGGTTCGGATTATGATGGAGTGTTGTGGTAAATTTTGGGCCGGAGGGCATGGTTGATTTGAGTTATATGTCTTGATGTATTGTGGTGTATTTTTAAGCTGAAGGCCGTGATTAAGTAAGTTATATGCCTTGATAAGTTTGGTAAAATTGTTTCTTTGGTATATAGTAAAATGTTACGAATTATTGTTGAGATTAGAAAATAAAATATGAAATTGGATTTGAGATGATTAATTGTTATTGTTCGAAAAGTTGTATGAAGATAGGATTTTTAAAATGAGATTGATGAGGATTACAACTTAAATTTGATATAAATTAGAGTTTCGATTTTTTTTGTTTTGGATGAAAAATCACATAATTTAGAATTAGTGAGTAATATGCTCAATGACTTAGATTTAAGGAAAGGATAGTTTAACAAAAAGATTCATAAGACAAGCAATGATCACTGCTGTAAACAAATTCTCTTTTATATATCCTTTTATGACAATTCTAAAACCCTCTGGTGAGACTATGTGATTAGGTTCTCACCCCTTACAACCTTATCTTTTTCAAAAAAACGGACGGAAAGTCTATGAAGATTTTACCGAGCATTCAGTTGTACTTTAATTGTTTTATTTTCTTAGATATTTTTTCCTCATCTTTGTTATTGTTATTTATATTTTGTAAAGAGGGATAGTAGTTGTGATTTTATGCTATGGCTTTATATATATGTATATGCTTGTATAATTATTCTTGTGAATGTAATAGTATTATGATAATTTGTATCTATGTACTTGGTTAAAGAAAAATATTTCTGATTTTTTAAAGAAAAATTAATGAGGAATTGCAGGTAAAGGCTCTTACTTATTATTATTATTATTATTATTATTATTATTATTATTATTATTATTATTATTATTATTATTATTATTATTATTATTATATAGAAGTGGTCATAATAATCTCGCTATCAGAGTGGCCAGCCAGAAGCGTGACATTCTGGTAGTAAGAGTGTTACATTATGGTATTAGAGCAGTCTTTCCTGTAGAGCCTGAGGAATATAATGACTATGCTTCAATTGCATACTCTAAGCGTCTGTCATGTTGTAGGTTTTGTCCAGATGACAAGAGTTAGAGTTTTATGTGCATGACTGTTTATTAATTAACTCTGTTAGTTTACCGTGAACATTTGATGATATTCGGTTTAGCCAACTTAATGCTATTAGATTGTGTATCTGGGAACACTAATAAATTATCATAGGCAAAATAAAATCGATAAGTAACGGTAATGGCTAAGTTTGGAAACATTAGGTATTCTTCTTCGATGGGTTTTTAGTTGACAAATGTGCTTTAATTGTACTCTTAGTTATCTCTTGGATTTTTGAAATCACAACTCTTGACTGTGCATTCCTCTACATGAACTAAGTAACCCCTTGATGTGATACGAACGTACTTTGCTATGATATCTCATAATCCATTATATTCTCTCGAAGTGTTTGTCTCAGACCTTTTTAAAGATGTTTTGATTGATTCTTATACAAGATTTTTCTCGATTTTGCATTTTTTTTTATGGACAATACAATTCCTTGAAAAACTCCGAACTTGTTTGGTTGAATATATCTTTTCTTGTAATTTTCTCCTAAAGTTCTTGTTTGGATTCTCTTTGAAGAAATTTTGATTCAATTCTTCTCTTGGTTGAATGTATCCATAACAATTTTTTAATTTTGATAAGGTCATTTTGAATTTAACATGCACTCCTTTATATGAAGCTTTGAAACATCTTTATGTAGTTAAAATTTGTTTGTTTGTAATGCACCACTTATTTTTCTATTGATCTAGAGAAAAACTTTACCTCAATTTTTTTTTAAATAGAATTCGATTTTCTTCTAACTTTGTTGCAACTTTTATACACATTTTTTTATTTGATTATATATCTAAATATCTTTCAAGATTTTTAAGAAAATATCTTTTTCCTTAGACCTATTTAATTTCTATTTTACAATTTTTGCACAATTTATTGCAACTTGAATCCGTATTGACATAATGTCAGATTTATGCTTTTGTTATTTCCTTTGAAAAGTGTTTATTTCGTACCCTTCCTTTTAGAGCATGAAGATAATTTTTCCTTAAGTTTTTCATTCTTTATGAATGTTTCATTCAATTGTGTTCCTAATCATTTTTTTGAATATTGTAAACGATGCCATTGACTTTAGTCATTTTTTCTTGTGAGCCTTGTACTTCTTTGGTTTAGCTTGGACTTATTCCAAACTAACGCACTCTTTTTCCTTTTCTTGTTCCTATCAAAGTTCTTTGATTCAAAATTCTTTTTTAAGATGGCAGGTTGATTTTCTCTCTGGCATACTTTATTATTTTTCTATATCCTTACTTACTTGAGATTTCAACCTTTTTTCTAAATTCTTGTAAACACCATTCTTAATTTTTGTTCTTCTATTCCTAAGTTTTGTATCCTTCGAGTTAACTCAAGCTTGTATCGGCGTAACATACGATTCCTAGATATAACCATCAATACATTAGTTCTTTATGGCACTAAGTTGTGGAGCTTTGATTCTCGCAAAAAAATTTTGTTGATGTCAGATTTATGATTGGTAATAGGTTTACAAAGTGATTGATGAGATTAAGAACTCTCAGATGAGTTGTGAATTTAAGCTATGTTAAAGCTGGGAAAATTGAAATCTTAAGACTTGATGTGAAACTGGTTATTACCATGGATATATTGGATGTGTGCCACAGAATAGAAAAGGAGATTATAAAGTAAGAGTGTACTTGGAGAGTGATAAATGAGTTAGAAATTAAAGCGCCTAGTGTTTAATTAGTCAAGGGAACAAGAGTATTGGCATGTTAACCACATTGTTTTAGCATATATTTATCTTAAAAAATTTGCACCCTGTTATGCTTCTTCTTCAAATTTTAGTAAAGTGTTAAAACTATGCAATATTTTGTATATTAAGTTAATTTTCGAGGGCGAAAATTTTTGTAGATGAGGTAGAATGTAAGATATTGAATTTTTAGAAATTAAATAATAAGTTATTTATGATTTATTATATTTATTTATGGTTTTATTTTTGAAAAGTTATTTTTACCAAAAGTAATTAAATCAAAGTTACGAGACTTTGAGTTTAAAATTAATTAGGACTCATATAATTTTCAACACAATTGAATATTTTCTTATTTAAAATTTAAAGCTTTAGTAATTGAAAAATAATAAAAATTTGTTAATTTAATTTGAATATTGAGATTTTGAATTTAATTTCATGAATAAAAGAAAATTATTTTGATTACCTTTAATTTTAAATTAGAGTACTTATTTAAAAATAATTTGTAAGTTGATAAAAAAATAGAATTCTCAAAAAAATTATATTGAACTATATTTGGTTTTAAATTACTATTCTATTCCCTAATTTAATTTTATTAAAATTTTCAATTTTACTATTACCCATTTTTACCCAAAATAAACCCTAACCCTAACACAACACACTCACCTCACTCCCTCTAACCTCAGTGCTGCCTCCCCCTTTTTTCCACACACCCTCACCCACAAAAAATGAAGAAGAAGGAAAAGATAGAAGAGAGGGATTGAGGAAGAAGGAGAACAGAAGGGGAAGGGAAGGAGGACGGGGACGATGTTAGCAGGATGGAGCCATTGTCACCGTCGAGCACGAAGAGAGAGAGAGAGAGAGAGAAAGAAGGGTAGGGGAAGGACCGTGCGAGAGAGAAGGTGATGCAAAGAAGAGGAGGACCGTGAGCCGTCGTGCTCATCATCATCGCGAGAAGCCATTTCTGTCAGCGTTGCGGGTCGTCGTCGTCACTGTTGCTGACCTGCTGCACCGCCATCGAGCCGTTGTGCCACCGCAAGAGCTGCCCAGAGCCGTTGCTACCGTCACCAAGGACCGCTGTTGAGAGGAGCAGAAATGGGAGAGGTTGGTGCTGCGGGAGTCACTATCGGAGGAGGAGGAGACCGCGATTCTGGTCACGGAAATCGACGCTGACGTTGCTGGAACCACCGCCAGAGTTACTACTGCTTTGTTCCGTCATTTGTCCTTAGTTACAGTAAGTATTTTTATTCCGGGACCGTCGCCGTTAGTATTCTATTATAATCTGTTAAAAATTTTGAGGTAATAATGTCTCAAAGCCGTGCTACTACGCTTGCATGCTGCGTTTGTGGCTGTCACTGTTGCGAGGAGTCATCGGAGCTACTAGTACTGTTGTTGTTATTGTTGTGTTTATGTTGTTGCCGTTGGTTCAGTCGTGTGGTTGAGTCATGATCGATGTAGGGAGTTTTCTGAAAAAATACTTTTATTTCGAGCAATTGTTATAAATCGATATCCATGTGAAAAATGTATTTTTCTGTAATTGTGCGAGTCTTATAGATTGAATTGGGCTGTGCTTGATAAATGTGTTTGATTAAATGCTCAAATAGAATGTGGCTGCCTTGTGTGACTAATTGGTGAAGTTGATTTGTCTGTGGTTATGAGCTGTAATTGGTTTACTGATTGTCAGAAAAGGTTTGATTGAAACATGATTATATAGAGTTGTGGTTATGTTTGATTGTGATTATGATTGAGGTTGTGGAGATGGTGGTTCGTCCTGCCCATGGTAAGGACGGTGGCTTTGTCTAGCTCACGGAGAAGCAAGTTGATGTTGAGGATTTCCTCTCTTGTGTTATGGTGGACAAGTGAGGTTGAGGATTTCCTCTCTTGTTACACCAGAAGATTGGATAGAAGGTTGAGGATTCCATTCGATTCAATTTCTGATTATGGTGTGAACTAGTTAGGTTGAAGATTCTCTATCATTGCATCATAATTTCTCTCTAATTGTGAAGTGTGGCAGGTACTATATCCCAAGAATATAGCGAACACTATATCCCAAATAGCGCTGCCTCCAGTGAGATGGTGGAAAATTGAGGATTCCCTTCTTATTGCTCCTCCTTGAGATGCACGACAGAGAGACAATCTCTGGGTTAGCTACCGGATGTGTCAGATCTGGCAGTTCAACCAACACGTGAGCTCACGGCCAGTAGGACAGGCATGCATCATATTGTATTTGTTTGAAATTGCTTGAGTATGTATAATTACTTATTTTGCCTAATTGATTTTATATTAACTACTAATTGTACTACTTGTCATAATTTTTCTCTATGTGTGATTGTTTGATTGTCTGTCTGATTACTTGTGATTGTGACTTGTTGGTTCGAATTATGGTGGAGAGTTGTGGTGAATTTTGGGATGGAGACTATGATTGTTTGGGTTAGAGACTGTGTTTGATTTGAGTTATATATCTTGATGTGTTGTGTATTTTTGGGCCGTAGTCCATGATTGTTTAGGACGGAGGCTGTGATTGGGTAAGTTATATGCCTTGGTAAGTTTGGTGAAATTGTTTCTTTGCTATGTAGTGAAATATTACATAATATTGTTGAGATTGAAGTTTTTGTAAATAAAATATGAAATTGGATTTGGGATGATTAATTGTTATTGTTCAAAAAGTTGTATAAAGACAGGATTTTAAAAATGAGATTGATGAATGTTACAACTTAAATTTGATATGAATAAGAGTTTCGATGATTTTTTTGTTTTTGATGGAAAATCGCATAATTTAAAATTGGTGAATAATATGTCCAATGGTCGAGATTTAAGGAAAGGATAGTATGGTAAAAAGATTCGTAGGACGACTAATGAATCTTTTATGACAATTTTGAAACACTTTTAATGAGACCGTGTGGTTAGGTTTTCACCTCTACATCCCTATTTTTTTCAAGAAACAGACGGGAAGCCTGTGAAGATTTTACTAAGTATTTGGTTGTACTTTAATTGTTTTATTTTCTTAGATATTTTTCTCTCGCCTTTGTTATTGTTATTTACATTTTGTAAAGAGGGATAGAAATTGTGGTTTTATGATATGACTGTGTGTGTATATATTATTCTTATAAATGTAATAATATTGTGATTATCTGTATGTATGTATGTACTTGGTTAAAGAAAATATTTTCGATTTTTCAAAGAAAAGTTAATAAGGATTGCACGTAAAAGCTTCTACTTATTATTATTTATATGGAAGTGGTCATAATATTCTTATTATCAGAGTGACACAGTCAAAAGCGTGACATTCTAATAATAAAGGTGTTACGAGTGTTTATTGATCTTGAAAAATACTTGAAACTAGCTAAGAAAATTAGTCTTTATAAATTCTAATGAAAAAAGTTGAGTTACTAAATTAAATATTTTTAATTTCATAATGAGCTGAAGTCAAATATCTTAACAATTATAATTTATTGCATACAAAAAAATTTTTACTAATTGTTTTTGTTATATTTATATTTCTACTGCATTTTTTGGCAGACAATCGAATCAGTAACATAATCAAATTTTATCGATTTAAATAATAGTTAAAAAAATTTGGTACTTGATAATTTTTTGTAGAAATAATATTTTATTCGTATATTATTTATACATCTAATGAAAAATTGATCAATGAATAGTATTGATTCAAATGCAAGATAAATAAAAAAATATTAACACCAAATATTTTTTTTAAGAATATTTATTTAAAATGGTCTCCAAAAAATTTTAAAATGACCATTTTGATCCTCAATAAAAATTAATTATATAATTGATCTTAAACATTTTCTAGCATTAGACGAATTGATCGTTTTTGACACTGTTCCATTAAGTACTAACGGAACAATTTAACATGTTACATCAAACTGGTAACTTAGCTGTTAAGCGCCACATGTTACATTAGAACAAATTGGTCCCCCTTATGCAAACCATTTATCAGGCAGATATATCTTTAAAAAAATTCATATTAGGCAGATAAGTCCCTGAAAAACTCTTATATCAGACAAATAGATCCCTAATCATTTCATTTAACAGTCAGCTAAACCCTTCTATCTTCTCAATATCAGATTTTATACACATAATTCTAATACTACTTCATAGTCATTTGTCTTATACAAACATAGTAATAAGTATACAATTATCCTCACAACACTATAAATGTAATCACAACAATATAAATATAATCACAATAATATAAACATAAACAATGCAAATATAATCACAACATTACAAATATGTTTAGACCATATTAAAATTTTTTAACACAAGTATGTTTTCTTGTTACACATATCTCTAATTTTTTTGTCTTCATATATAGAATGTAGGCCTATATAGAATGTAGGCCTATTTTCATATTAAGAGTTTTTAAATCATATCAATACATCTTTTTGTATGCATAGTAGCCAAATTTTTCAAACATTTTCTTCAAATGAAAATAATTCACTAGGTCAAGATCCAACCTAAAAAATTACTTTACATTATGATCTATGAGCCTAAACAAATTTGTGCTAAAGAATTCTAATATGGCCAAAACATATTTGTATTGTTGTGATTTATTTGCATTGTTTATGTTTATATTGTTGTGATTATATTTGTATTGTTGTGCTTATATTTGTAGTAGTCTTGTAAAAATAATTGCATACTTGTCACTATGTTTGTACAAGACAAATGACTGTGAAGTAGTATTGGATTTATGTTTATAAAATCTAGTTTTGGAGAGATGGAACAGTTTAGCTGATTATTAAATGAAATGATTAGAGACCTATTTGTATGATATATGATTTTCTTAGGGACCTATCTGTCTGATAAATGATTTTTTTAAAGGAGACTAATTTGTCCCAATTTAACACGTAATGGTTAACGGCTGAGTCACCAACTTGACATAACACGTCAAATTGTTCTGTTGGTGCTTAATGGAGCAGTATCAAAAATGACCAATTTGTTTGATGCCAGAAAACGTTGAAAACAAGAATATAATTAATTTTTGTTAGAGACCAAAACATCTACTTTAAAATTCTTTAGGGACCAATTTAAATAAATACTATATTTTAGAAACAAAGATATCATAATAACAAGTTAACAACAGAATAAATTTTAGTATTTGTTTAGATATTATTAAATTATTAATTTTTTTAATAAAAGAATATTATTTTTTATTTTTAATATGTGTGGTAAAATAAATAAAATAAAATATTAAAAAATAAATATATATATTTTTAAAAATTATAATTTATATCTTCTATTAAAAAATTTTTATTTAAAAAATATTTTTAATATAATAAATAAATAATATTTTTATATTATTATACGTAAATATAATTATTGAATAAATAGATATTTTTATATAAAATATTTAAATATAAAATTACATATTTTTTTAAATTTTATAAAATAGATTATCTAAAAAAATAATATTAAATAAAAAATATTTTTACATAAAATATTAAAATATAAAAATATATTTATTTTTTAAAAAAATCTTATAAAAATAGATCATTTAAAAAAAACTTTTCGAATCAGGTCATCCAAACAAATCCTCCCACGACGAATTCTACAATCATTATGGAAACTCTTAAGACCACAAAATAAATAAATAAATAAATTCTCAACCGGGCCACACAAGCTAGTGTACGTAGATCAGAAATTTATTCCACTACTGTATTTGGAAAAACGAATTAAATCATGTTCCTATTACTATCTCTCAACATTTATGTTCCTATTGATATCTCTCAACCACCAATTTGTTCCTCTTTAATTAATCGTAAAATCACTCCTTTCAACGTTTTAAATTATAAAGAGACACATAAATAATGGTCTTATCAGACCGAATTTTTTTTGGATCTGCATAAAGATCTAATATTATATTATAAACTTACTTTTTTTTTCTAAATTTAATCTAATAAAAGAATATATAAATATTTATATTTTTATTTATTTTTCATTTTAAGTTTTGTTTTTTATTGTTTAATTTCAAAATTACGAGTTTACGACAGAAGTTCATAATAATGTAATAAGTGAGAAAAAAAATTATAAATGGCTCATGATAATTATTCTAAAAGAAAATGAGATCTCTAATAAAATAAATTTTTTGTGGTTCTTGATTTTTTTTTTCTAAAATTAGTTAGTTATTTTATTAATATTTTTTTTAGATTATCATAATATGTCTACGTAATATATTAAACTATTGATTTATTTATTAAGTGTCAATTATTAAGATTGACAGATTTTTTTTATTAAGTATCTCATTATTTTTTGAGAATAATTGTGAAGATAGTTAAAAAAAATTTTTTCACATATCTTGACTAAATATACAATGTAAAAATTGAAAAATATTAGTAATTTTTAAATTTTTTTTACTTAAGAAATTGAATAGAGAATATATTTTTTAATTTTTTATTTTAAAAAAATTGTTAAAATATCATATTAAGTTTTAGGTGTACTTGATTTAAATTAATAATAACAATTCACATAAACTCATTATTAGAAAAAATGAATATTCTATTTTATAATAAATAATAAAAAATTAACACAATATTTTATTTAAAATAGATGTAACAAATAAAAATATTAAGTATAATATCAAATATTCAAATTTTAACACTTTAAAATAATTAGTAATGAATAGATAAAACTGATAACAACAACTAGTAATATCATTCTTATTAATATAATAATAGATACATCTTTTGTTCAATTTTTATAAAAAAAAATTTAAAATGATTAATATTTCTCAATTCTTACACTCAAAATGTAGTCGATGTAAAAGAAATAACAAAAAATAGAAAAAAAATTTTAAACGGTTCTTGAAAATTATTCAAAAACACAACGAAACCTCAAACAAAAAAAATTATGTCAATCCTAGTTGGGACATAATGGATAAATCAATTAATTAATGTACTATGTAGATATGTTTGGTTTATTCAAGAGAAATTATTAATAGAGAGACTAACAAATCTCACAAAATTAAAAATTAAAAATCAAAAACAAAATTTTTTCATTAAAATCTCGTAATCTTTCAAAAAAAATTAACAAAAACTGAGATAGTGAATTTTATTAAACTTTCGTAATCTTTAAAAAAAACATTAACAGAGACTGAGATAGTTATTCACTTTATAATAAGCAGAAATCAACACCGTAGGCAATTATTGTGTATAGCCCCCCAATTATTATTATTATTATTATTATTATTATTATTATTATTATTATCTATTTTATATTTTAAGAATACGTGTTAAATTTATAAATTAAAATTTTTTTTATTAAAAATATAAAAAATTTAAATTTTTAATAATGCATTTGGTTTGTATTATATAAATAAAAATATTTAAAATTTTTTATTAATAATAAATTTATTATATATGCCTTAAAACACATTATTATTATTATCTCTTTTCATGCACATTGTCCATATTTAAATTCCTGAATAATGAAGATAATTTGGAAACAACAAAAAAGGTTAATAAACTAGATAACATGAATTTTTTGGGATTATAATTTTTGAATTGTAAACGTATAGTTTTTGAATTTCTACATTTTTTTTTCTTTTTGTTCGATATTTGGCTAATATTTTAAAAATAAAAAAATAATGTATAATCCAGTATAATAATTAGTTACATTGGTATGTTTTTTTAATATAAATTTTGTTTTATTTTTTAAAATTTTAATTAATAAATGGGACTTTCATATTTAATTTGAGGGTTAATAAAATCTGTAAAGAAACAATTAAATTTCATGATGTAAAACAAATTGAAAGATCTAATTAGTATATTTAAAAATTTTTAAATATTAAAATGACAAATATGAGAGTCAAATTTGTATATTAAAAAAAACTTAAAATTAAAAATAATAAATCTAAAAGTCAAATTTATATATTTAAAAAATTAAAATCAAAAGTAATAAATTTGAGGATCAAAATGTCCCGTCTTCATTTTATTTTTATCATGGATCTTTATCTAATTGTCTTTGTCTTCATTTCATTTTTATTATGGATCTTTATCCAATTGTCTTTACAAAAGATAGATACATGCAAATATTTATGGATATTTATTTTTAAAAATGTTAAAAAAATTAATACAATTATTTAAAGTTATCAGAATTGACGGATTGAAAAATCCCAGTCACAAAATTGGTCTGATTAATAAATCTGATTGCATAAGGAATAAAACCGATGAGACCCAGTTTGGCCCAACTGAATTTAACAAAAACTGATGAACTAACCGATGAGACCCAGTTTGGCCCAACTGAATTTGTGGTCAGGTTAAAAACTTGGACCGGTATGTTGCATTTTTTTTGCCCCTCTTCCCAATGAAACGGCGCGGTTTTTGGCCTTTTGAAGGGAAAAAATGAAACCCTAAAAGCTACCTTCTGTTGGGAATAAGGAGTATGACCACAATCCAATCAATTATGTATCAAATAATTTATTGTTGTTATTATATTAAAATATTAATATAATAAGATCTTTGATTAAATTTAGAGATTTATCATTGTGATAGTGATCATAATATTGAGAGATAAAACTTTTATAATTTAATCTAAATTGTTCTTGGTCATAGGATTATTAAAAAGGACACTAATAATCCGAAAAGATCAATATATATATATATATATATATATATAATGGTTTTCATTAAATGAAGATTAATAGATCTCATTTATAAAATTATATATATATAGATGGTGCATATAGAGATATGACCATTGAACTGACTCACTCTGAGAATTCCTAATGGTTATAATTATCGCATATTTGTCAATAGGATATTCTCAAGATGAACATAGTAATAGAGTTTCCTTTGACCTGCGACTCTTATAGTAATTAACAATGTATTTATTATACTTTGATTCCGGACACCTAATACCCTAGGGTGCTAGTTGAAGGCATATTGGGTATGATTTAAATATTTGTAGAATTAATGATTAGTCAATAAGAAATCCGTCAACTTTCGGTAAAGAGTTTGAGCTCTACAATTATAATGACTGAGATGAATAAATCCTTAGTCAAGAGGATTGAATGAATGAAGAAATGAGTTTCTTAGGTCATTCACAATTCATTATAATAATAGTAACAAGTTAGAGTTTGACCATTAAACCATACTCTAAGGGTTAACCAAGAGCTGGAAAGATGGAAGGAATTATACTTTGTTCTTCTCGGGTTCTTAGAAAAAATATATTACTTCATACTATCGGATCGTTGAGGAGTGTTGTTAGACGCCAACCTTGATTAGTAAATTTAGCATGACTAATTTACTACCCACTTAGTATTGAACCTATGGGGTCACACACTAACGAGTGTTCTAATCTTTACTATAGAATTATTTAATTATTATTTTGATTTAATCAAATAAATAATTATATTAATTCAAATGGAATATTATTATATTCTTTACTAGCACCAAGAATATAATAATAGTATGATAATTGAGAATATTAAATGATATTTGAGAATAATTAGTTATTTTATTTCTAAATTTGGATGAGATCTTAACTAATTCTGTTTTCAAATTGAGTTATGATATGATTCATAAATTTGAAGGATCCAGATTTATAATTTCAAGATATGATTTAAATTTGAATTAAGATTCGAATTTAAAATCAATAACAAATCTCATATTATATATATATGTATGCCAAGAGTAGAGGAATGTGACGGAGATGAGAATAAAACATAAGAGTTTTATTCCTTTACCTCTACACACATAAACGTATGTGAGCCTAATTCTTGGAGACGAATTTTATAGCGTGCAAAGAGTTGCAAGAGGTTTCTCAATTTAGATTAGATGTCCATTGGTCAAGGAGTTGACAGCAAAGGTTGGCCTCGATGTGGATACGTATAGTGCCTTCGTACCATCGAAAGAGAAAATAATTTTTACTAGCGTACACAGGTATTTAGATCTGATCTATATATTGTATATTACTGGAATAAAGTTTAAGCACAAAATAGATCTTTAAGGATTATTTTCTTTTCTTTCGCTGCGTGTTATGAACACATGGTAATCCAACAGTAGTATCAGAGCTTTGGCTTTTTTGTGTTTAAATTTTTATTCCTGTATTTCTAAAAATTTGTGAATTAATCGGATTAATTCAAATTGTTTTTAAGCATGTGATGTATTTATTTTCATTGAGATGGTTTTCTAATAAACTAATAGTTAATTTATTTTAATTATTTAATTGTGATTAAATTATCATTCTTTTAATATAAAAATTATATTTATAATCAAATATTTTGTTTATATATTAAATTTTATGTGATTTTGATCACAATAAAAGGAATAAGATGTAAAATATCTTTTGTTTGTTTCTTATATATATAAGTGTCTATATAAAGGTCAAATTTGATTTGATAATTTTTTAAGGCTAAACGTTAGTATATGAAAAATCAAATTTTGATTTTTTTTTTTTACTAATCAAATTTTGATTTGATTGATGTGTTTTGAACACTATAATTTTAGAAATTAGTTTTTCTAATGTTCTTGATTATAAAAAGCGGCTTGACAACCAGGAGTTTTATTTTCAAGATAACAATCAGTGTATACATTTGATGTATTAAGAATTTAATTTTATATTTTTACCTAGACAACTTAGGAGTATAAAATTTAATCCAAGAATACTGGTAGAAATTCTCTAACAATAGAGATAAGTCCTAAAAATTAGGATATATATTGTCAAAAATAAATTTATCTCTTGTTTACAAGGAATGACCTAACAACCAGGATACTTGTAATCACGGATATAATTTATTCATGTATATGATAATGCATAAGGAGAATTAATTTTATACTTGAACCTAGACAATCTAGGGGTATAAAATATAATTCAGTTAAATAATTGTCTGACAACTAGATAATTATTTGGGATTATAATTGTATGTGATACAATTTAATCATATTTATTTAGAATAGGTATGAGTAACAACTTGACAACTAAGGTACTCATTCATGATTCTAAATAATTTTAACAGAAATATAGATTTCTTAATTTACTTTCATATTTTAAATTTTTAAATATGTCCATTTTTGTGTGGCATACTTGAAAGTAATGCATTGGCTACAATTTAGAATTGTTTTTTCAAAAAGTTATCATTGAGATGACAATCCTACTGAAATAATATCTTCCAATAAAATTGGTTTTGAAATGGTTAGAATTTGTGAAGTATTTGTAATATTATTTTATATGAGTTGTTTTGATAACTATAAGTTCTAATTTCAAAGACAT
The DNA here is from genome assembly GCF_003086295.3 of Arachis hypogaea. Classification (NCBI taxonomy): domain Eukaryota; kingdom Viridiplantae; phylum Streptophyta; class Magnoliopsida; order Fabales; family Fabaceae; genus Arachis; species Arachis hypogaea. Next base: position 145,627,291 of record NC_092054.1, read on the forward strand.
CTCTCCACTATTTATTACTAAACATCTTGAGAAGATGTATGGTGTCCAAAGTAAGATAGTATGACTATCAAAAATTTTGTTTAAACTAGTGGGAGTATTGGACGATATATTTTGAATTAAACAATTTTAGAAGTTAGAATGCCATTAGGCAAATGGCTTTAGTGAGAATTGTTCCTGCAAGCATTTTTGGAGATTTATTTTGTTACAAACAATTTATAATTGGCCTTAATATGATTAATGTTTGTGAGCTTTTTAGAAAAACTCAATATGAGTATTGAGGATGCCAATCAAAATTGCTCTTAAGGGTTGGTTTGACCAATAATAAAGATACTGAGTATTTTTATTATAAGAGTTTAAAGTAAAATCTCTAAATATTTAATTGATATTCTATTGAATAAGGAATGAGATTCTCTCAATGCATAAATATTAGTACTCTATGTACCCTATCATATTTAAAAAAACATGAAATTTAATTTAGTTGAGTATCATTATTAGTTAAATATTTGGATTACATTTTAGAAACGTGGATAAATTAACAAGGTTTTCACTAAATCAATTTTAAACCCATATAAGATGTGGAAAAGGCCATAAACCGAAACTCAAGAACATTAGAATTTGGAGATGTCTTATATGTGTTAAGAGATTGCACAACAATAGAATTGATATTAGGTCTGATAAATGAGATTTATTGGTTACCCTGAAGAAATAATGAGTATTATTTCTATCACCTTTCTTAAGATAAAGTATTTGTGATAAGAGATTGAACTCTTTTTTTTTTTTATAAAAAAGGGAGATTTCCTCCCAAAGGAAGATAAGGTGAACAAATAGAACTTGATAAAGTCAAGACATTCAAAAAGTTTGATTTATACAATATCAAGAAAAACTTTGTATTTACAAAGAAAAAGTGGGAGTACAATTATTTTTATTAGAATTGTTTACCACTCAATAGAGGATATACTTTCTCCGGGAAGTATAAAATGTTTGATCGTCAAACTAAATTTTTGAAAAAGTAACCTATTTGTATAATGATACAATTCTATAAAAATAGATCTAATGGTTACTTAGATTTTTTTTTATAATCATGCTCAATAAGGATTGTCCTTAAAATAAAATTATACACTATTGTAGTGGGAGATTTCATGTTTTGAGAAAATGTGATATTTATTATGCACTAGGTATACCTTGTAAAAGGTCAAGCACATGTGCTCAAAAGCTAAGGTGTTTAAGGTCAAAAGAGTTTTGATAAACACAAATCTGCATTAAAAATTATACACATGATTGATTGGCTCTAGTGCAAGTGGGAGATTATTGAGATAATAGTATGCCCAAGATCCAATCTATCATGATTGGCTCTTGTGCAAGTGGGAGATTGTTGGGAATAAGGAGTATGACCACAATCCAATCAATCATGTGTCAAATAATTTGTTATTGTTATTATATTAAAATGTTAATATAATAAGGTCCTTGATTAAATTTAGAGATTTATCATTATGATAGTGATCATAATATTGAGAGATAAATATTTTATAATTTAATCTAAATTATTCTTGGTAATAGGATTATAAAAAAAGGACATTAATAATCCGGAAAGATCAATATATATATATATATATATATATATATATATATATAATAATGGTCTTCATTGGATGAAGATTAATAGATCTCATTTATTAAATTATATATATAGATGGTGCATAAAATATATAACCATTAAACTGACTCACTCTGAGAATTCCTAATGGTTATAATTACCGCATATTTGTCAATAGGATATTCTCAAGATGAACATAGTAATAGAGTTTCCTTTGACCTGCGACTCTCATAGTAATTATTAACAATGTATTTATTGTACTTTGATTCCGGACACCTAATACCCTAAGGTGCTAGTTGAATGGATATTGGGTATGATTTAAATACTTGTAGAATTAATTATTAGTCAATAAAGAATCCGTCAACTTTCGGTAAAGAGTTTGAGCTCTACAATTATAATGACTGAGATGAATAAAACCTTAGCCAAGGGGATTGAATGAATGAAGAAATGAGTTTTTTAGGTCATTCACAATTCATTATAATAATAGTAACAAGTTAGAGTTTGACCATTAAACCATACTCTAAGGGTTAACCAAGAGCTGGAAAGATGGAAGGAATTATACTTTGTTCTTTTCGGGTTCTTAGTAAAAATATATTACTTCATACTATCGGATCGTTGAGGAGTGTTGCTAAACACCAACCTTGATTAGTAAATTTAGTATGACTAATTTACTACCCGCTTAGTATTGAACCTATGGGGTCACACACTAACGAGTATTCTAATCTTTGCTATAGAATTATTTAATTATTATTTTGATTTAATCAAATAAATAATTATATTAATTCAAATAGAATATTATTATATTCTTTTTTAGTACCAAGAATATAATAATAGTATGATAATTGAGAATATTAAATGAGATTTGAGAATAATTAGTTATTCTATTTCTAAATTTGGATGAGATCCTAACTGATTCTGTTTTCAAATTGAGTTATGATATGATTCATAAATTTGAAGGATTCAGATTTAGAATTTCAAGATATAATTTAAATTTGAATTGAGATTCGAATTTAAAATCAATAACAAATCTCATACTATATATATGTATGCCAAGAGTAGAGGAATGAGACGGAGATGAGAATAAAACACAAGAGTTTTATTCCTTTACCTCTACACACATAAACGTAAGTGAGCCTAATTCTTGGAGAAGAATTTTATGGCGTGCAAAGAGTTGCAAGAGGTTTTTCAATTTAGATCAGATGTCCATTGGTCAAGGAGTTGACAGCAAAGGTTGGTCTCGATGTGGATACGCATAGCGCCACTACAAGATTTTTGTTTATTTGTGGCAGTTTTTTTCCTTATTTGTGGAGGTTTATAACCCCCACCAAATAGTTTGTGGGGGCTTTTTAAAACCCCCAAAATTTGAGGTGCCACGAGGTTTTTTGTGGAAGTTTTTAAAAACCTCCACTATCTATTTAGTGGGGGGTTTTGTATATCTTTAGTGGGGGTTTTATATTGGACTTTTGTGACGATTTTAAATCACTTTTGTGGTAGTTTAAAACCTCCACAAATTATTTTTTAATTTAAAAAAATAATTATTTTGTGAAATTTTCAAACCTCTACAAATCCTGTAATTATTTATTTATTTTTAATTTCAAATTATTTATTAATCTCATCTCATTTACATACTTTTACATTAGAAATTTATTTTTTAATATCAAAAATAGTAAACACACTCAAAGAAAAGTCTTAAACACCAATTTGGTTCAGAAATTCCATAAAATCACCACAAAACAAGATAATCCAATTAAATTAAATACACAATTGTAAGCTTCAAAGTTAAGCCAATCCAATCAAAAACAGATTAACATAGCTTGCTACCTATAAATGAATCACAATTCTCATGAAAAATATAGAAAAAAAAAATCAAAAGGGTATTATGAGGTAAATCCAATGATTTTCAAACTAAATTGAGTTAACCTGGATTCAAAACACATAGATTTTAAATGGAAATGAATATAAATCAAAGTTAATTTAATTCTGAACATGCATTCAAAACTCATAAAAAGTTAAAAACAAAATGAGTATATCTATTCTAAAACAATACACTTCTTACTATATCAAATACAAATTAAAAATAATAAATCAAAATTTTACACTATATATGGTGTGCAGCGAGGTTCATAACCTATCCATCTCACACCAGCTTTGGCATATCCATCAGTCGACGGGACGAAGAATGAAGATCTTCTAATTGATGCCATCTTTGTTGCCACATATAATGGAACCTGCATCAGAAAAATCTCAAATCAGAAATGAAAAAAAAAATTCACAAGAAAAGATCTTAGCCGTGAAAGCAAACTAACCCATTTCAATATGAGAGTCAACTGAAATATTTCATAAATAAATTAGACAGGTATCCAACTTTTATAAGTTAACAAGAAAAAAAAGGGTGGAGTGAGGGAAAGAAAAATATGAAAATAACAAAGGCATCCAAGAATATTGAATTGCACTATGCATCAACCTAATCAAATTCACGATCGTCGACAATGTTTTCCAGTTTCTAAATCCCATTGACGACGGAATCATATGCAACATGTCAATTTCTAAGAGCATAGGACAAAAACAGAGCACCATAGCAACTTCATGTGAATAATAAAGAAGTTTATGAAACAAAAATGATGTTATGAACTATTTCCAATCATCAACTACTAGTTGCTGCTATTACAAACATCAAGGATTCATATAATGTTGCTAAAAATTGGCAAGGAGATCCATGTACCCCAATAGCATATATGTGGGAAGGTCTAAATTGTAGTTTTGAAGGCAAAAGTTCTCCAAGAATCACATCTTTGTAAGTTAATGAACTAGAAATCAGATCATGTTTTTATTCATTAATTAACACCAATCATAACCTCTTAATCTGGTTTTTGAAATGCAACCAGGGATTTATCTTCTAGTGAATTAACAGGGCAGATATCATCCTACATATCCAAGCTCATTATGTTACAATACTTGTGAGTATCTCATCTAATATGGTTTACAAATGGTGGAACCAAATTATTCCATTTATATTTTTCGCTTTCAATTTTTGTTTTAAAATTATTTGATATCCCGAATTGTAATAATAAATGCATTTCAATTGCATGTTTCAGAGATTCATCCCAATCAAAGACTCCAAGTAAAAGACTGATACTTTATAGATTTAAAAAGTCACGAGGCTTTCCAGAGTGCAAAACTGGGTCTTTAAGGTTGAAAATGATGGTAAGAGTTGAAATACAAATGAATAGAAATTAAAACCACTAACCTTATTGATGCGGGGAACTAATTCCTACAAATTAAAAATAATATTCTTTGTTATACTCTATTATAAAATAACAGAATTTTTTAGTTAAAAAATATAAGATCAATTATAAATTTTAAAATATAAAGATTTATTTTATATTCACTGCATATCACTGCCTGCATATCCACTCTACCATCCGAATTAAGTTTTCTTGAAAGGGAATGCCCCTATGAAGTACCAGACCAAGTGAAATAAATTTAATAAGCAAGGCAATTACAAATACGCAGCTATAAACTGAAGTAACTTAATCCAATATTATTAATTTGATACCAAAGAAATAGTATATAAATACCTTTCCATTAATGCCTCTGGAAACTCTGTGAGAAGCTTCCCTTGTAGAACTAGCAGCTTCTTTGGCCTCTTCAAATATCACCTAATATGTTGAAGATGCCATCAGAAAACCAACAATACACTAATTCACTCTAGAGAGTTATTAAACCAGATTCTAAATGCTCACCCCATCACTGCCGATCCTCCTTGTCGTTGACGAAGTATAGTATGGTCCATTAGCACCACCATAGCGTACGGGTGAGCTCTGGAAGCAGAATCTTTGAGTTTAAGATTCAGCTCCTGTTGTTTCCTGCATATCACTACCTGTTGCCCTACACTGTTTTAAATGGACAAATAAAAAGGTATCATAAATTTATTCTATCACATCATCGTTAACTTGCAATACCTAATGCAACTGACTAATGTGATATTTGATGTGATAAAGAGCAAGATCTTATTAGATTATCTCTTTTTTGTTCTTTTATTATTTCTCAAACTTAGAACCTAAACACAAGCCTTAAGCAGTAACCCAATCCAAAACCAGAGTGCATATTCCATATATGAAAAAAAGAGAGTACCTTCACACGATATCCCTTCTCCATCAACTTTTTAACCATATCTGCTTTCATCTTCAGGTCATCATTCACTTTGGAAGTCGTGAGAAGCTTGAGTTGAGGCAATTTTTGCTTCCTCTGCAATTCAGTTCTCGAAATCCATAGAAGAGGTGCAGAAATAGCAATCTGGAATCATTGAAATGATAGAAGCAAGTGAAAAAGCATCCGTATGAAGCTGAACTAGGCACAAATTAGATTTAACAGAGATCTCAAATTCAATTCACCTCTCTCAAAAACACGGAGATTGTCTGAACGAGTTCTGAACGGAAGTGAGTGAGAAAATTTAAGTATCGAACTAAACAAGAACAAATTAGGAAGAAATTCTCACCGCAATGACTTGAAACGACATGAAAATCTATTCCACGATATCTGATAGCTTCGAAAGCAGCTTCAATCGAAGCTTCCAGAAACTCCCGCTCGCTCGCCTTCCAGATCTCCTCAGCCAATGCCACCGCGTCCGCGCCGAACCACGCTCTGAGTGCTTCAAGCCACCGGAGCAAAAGCAGAACTAGCGGAAGAACCCTAGAAGACGACGCAGAAGCAGAAGAGAGGCTCCACGATCACCTCGTCCTCCATTCGTAATTCCACCGGTGACGTGCTGATGAAGGAGACAATGACGGCAACAATGGCGGTGGCGATGCCGATGACATTGAGATTCTAGGGTTTCAAAGAGATCTCACTCTCCCTCGTCCTCTCTCTCTCGAAGCCCTATTTGATTTTTTTTCCTCTTTTGATTGGGCTGAGTTAATATTTGTTTTTTTTGGTGACTTGAGTTAATATTTGTTTGAGTATTATAACCGTGGGACTTTTTGTTAGTTATTCAGGGAGTTTTATAATTTATCACAAATAAAATATATTATGGAGGTTTTAGTAACTCCCATTAAAAAACTACCACAAATAAATATAAATTTTGTAGTGCGCCTTCGTACTATCGAAGGAGAAAGTGATTTTTACTAGCGTACACAAGTATTTAGATCTGATCTATATATTGTATATTATTAGAATAAAGTTTAAGCACAAAATAGATCTTTAAAGATTACTTTCTTTTCTTCCGCTGCGTGTTATGACTACATGGTAATCCTTCACCTTCTCCCTCTTCGAGCAGCAGCCGCCCCCATCTCCCCTAACTCTCTCTCAATCTCACTCAAGAAGGAGAGCCTCTGACGGTCAAACTACCAAAAAAGCACTCCCCACTGCCACCGCCGGGCTACTCTGCTTTGTATCGTGACTCTCACGTCGGCCCCTTTGCATCTCCTTCCTGACTCGTCGCCTCCTATGCATGACTGCGTCTTGCGTCATCGTTGTCACATCCTACCCCGACGTGGCTCACCGTCGCTGCTGCCTTCTCCTTGCCAGTCTTTGTTTCGCCGTGCTTGGTCTCCCTCTTCTCAGGTATATTTTTTAATTTTATTCAGTTATTGACTTATTTTTTTATTGGGTTATAATTTGATTAACTGAGAAAGTGATTAATGATATTGATTAACTGAATCTGTTGATTCTATAGGAGTTTTACAATATATGATAAAAAAACATTCTACAATAACTCGTTGCAGGAGCAATTTGAATTAGAATGAATGACTAAAAGGGTCCTTAAGGTCCAGCAACTAATCATATATATAGTTAGACTCTAAAGAGCTAATAACCCTAACACACCTGTAACTTATCAAACCAACATCTAACCAATTTTTACTTATCAACCTTACTTTTCTTGTTTTGGAGCCAATCAATTCTACTGCGTACTACTAATAGATTCTTTATTGTTGTTAATTGTATTTGGTTGATTGTAATTTGTTGTTTTAAACAGATTATTCAATAGTGTAATATATTATTATTTTATATTATTGTTGTTCTATATTATTTTAGAATAGTTTTATCAAATATACCATCAAATACACTATTAAAAATACCACTCCCAAAATTTGTTGGCAGATAATTCAAATTTTATTGATTCATTGTAATATATGTAAGTTTAGTGGTTGATTGATATTTTTGTTTTTTTTATTATTAGTATTTAGGTTGATTTGTTGCTGTTTTTATATCATTATAGTGAATTGAGAGACTATTTTTATGTTGTTGTTTTTATATTATGTGAATTTATATTGTTGGATAGCGGATAAATTTTGTGAATTAAACTATTTTGTTTATATTATTTTAGATAATAGATCAGTTTTGTTAATTTATATTATTCTGCTCATGTTTATTTTGTTGCATAATTTTTGATGGCCTGATTTTGTTTGCAAGAGTTTAAACTAAAAAATATTTGGCACTTCTTAGGTTCTAAATTTTTCGTGTAAATGTTCAAATTTTTGAAACTTTATTGTTTTCTTCTATCTTTTATCTGCAGCACACAACTTTGACAAATAATAATTTGGCAGAATTAGTTATTTTTAGAAATTTAGACGATTGTTATTAAAATATTTGTGATAAATTGACCATATGTATTTTAAATTTTAATTTTAAGTTTTTTATTATTTTATATTTTTTTATTTACGTGAGATTGAATCAACCGGTTTAACTAGTAAATCACCGATTGAACTAATAATCTGTAATTTAACCGATTTAATCACCAATTCAGTTCCGATAACTATATAATTATTATTTAATCCAATACAATTCAACTAAAATTTATTATATTAAAATACAAATATAAATTTAATATAATCTACATACAAAATTTTTTTTAGGTCATTTATAGCGTACAAATGTGGAGATAAAGATATTCTCATTGATTGAGCGGTATGTTGACACCTGGCACTGAGTTAGCTGGGAGGAAGCTTGCGATATGTGTCAGGGCTGGCTTGGGATGGAGCTGGAGCTTAGTTGACGTGATCAATCCCCAAATCTATAAGTGTAGTTTTACTTGTTGGACTCCGTTTTTTGTGGGTGTGCCTTACTAGACTGCTTAATGAATTTATGATATACAAATTTGGGTATGTTAATGGATTTGACTATATCTGTTGTCTAAGTATTAACTGAATTGAAAAATTTGTTATAAGTAGAAGCATATTTAGTCCAAACCGATAGGGAAGAAAAAGGGAATGAAAAGAAGGATATTTAGTAAATCTTTGGTACATAGTAATCTTCTGCTAATATTAAAAAAATGCATTAGATATTGGATTTTTTTTTCAAACATTCGTTCTAAGTATTTAAAACAAAATTGAATGATGCCTTAATTTTGGAATTTTGAAATTCTACCAGAAAATCTTAAATAGTGTCGAAAAATTATTCCAAAAGATAATAAAATTTTTTACCCAAAAAAAAAATTCTTTTCAGTATTTTATTTTTATTTCTATGAGAATAATTAATTTTTTTGTTAATATTTTTTATCTTGATTAACGGAACATGTCTATATAACACATCAAACTGTGATTTTTTTTTGTTAATTGTCAATTAGAATTGATATATTTTTTTTTTATGTTAGGGACTTGTTGTATTTTAGAGTAATTATTAGGAATCGTTAGAATTTTTCTCTACTTTTATTATTTTTTTATATATATTGACTAAATTATTGCATAAAAATTAAAAAATATTAGTAATTTTTAAATTTTTTATTTATAAAAATTGAATGAAAAATATAATATTTTAATCTTTTTACTGTTGCTTAAAAAAGTTCTTAAGATATGATAGTATTAGAATTATATTAAATTTTAGGTGTATTCAATTTAAATTAACTATCATAATTCACATAAATTTATTATTATTAGAGTAAGTGTATATTTTATTTTATAATAGATAATATATATCCTCTATTTATTTTTTATAAATAAAACAATAAAATTATTAATAATTCTTAGCTCTTACATTATAAATTTAGTCAATATATATAAAAAAATAACAAAAAATAAAAAAATCTTAAATATTATTGATATTCTATTATTTAATATATATTATATTTTTATGAATAGATATCCTCGATAATTACTAAAAATATATAAATTTATATTACAATATATATAGAAAAGTTCAAAAATTATTATTTTGCACATTCAAATATTCATAGATAAAAGTGAAAAAACTATAAAGTGCTGCATATCATGACTTTAAAAATAACGGTCATAACAACGGAAGTATAGAAGTTTATCATTCTCTTAGAGGGAACAAAATTTCTTTCAATAGTTTATTTAATATTTTAACAAAATAAAAATGAATTTTACTAGAATAAATTTCAATATGAGTTGGTGGTTGCACTTTATTGATTGAAAAAAAAAGAAAGAAAAAAAGAAAGAAGGAAGAAAAGACAAGTTTATAGAGTTAGACTTGAGTACTGACGAATCATAATTCACTATAATTCTATTTTTGAACCAGATAAAGAAAAAAGAAAGAGATGAAGAAGATAAAAAAACACTAGAGAAATACTATACACATGTTGGTCGAATATTTTTTACCGACTGAATCGATCAAATGGTCGAGTCGATGAGAGGAGAATTGATGATAAGAGTTTTGATTCATTAGAAGTTGTCGAAGGATGAAGTCATTAGATTGAAAGATCGAAGTGAAAGACAAGCTGAGCGAAAGTGGCAATTATTTGGGCTTGTATTTAGCGGAAACATTTACTTTATGATTATTTAGAGATGATATTTGATAGAGTAGGATTGGTCAAACTAATCTATAGATACTTAGATAAACAATGCTTGAAAAGAATAAGGGATTGGTCAAATTAATCTAGCCGTTGAGATTGTCTAGCATGATAAAATATGGTCATATCATCACTCCGATAGCTGACTCAGCATCGAAAATGACAAAGGGACCAATATAATATCCGGAGCTCTATTTGGAGGATCACTATAAGAAAATTTAGGCTTCGATGACCATTTCGGAAAATTGCGTGAGTCTAAAGAACTATTATAAAAATTTATTCGACTTTAACCCAAAGATTTTGATCGTATGCATTATGCATGTTCTCTATGAGTTGTAACTTGTTTGTGTAAGACCCATAAATTTTAGAAAAAAATCTTATTAAGAGTTAATTTTGATTTATTTATTCATTACGTACCTTAGCCTCAGAAATTATTTTATTAAAGATAAATTAAAGCAAATTTTGATTAATTGAGTTTAAAATAATTTAAGGTTTTATCTGATTTTATAATTATCGAATTATTTTCTAAATTTGAATAATAAAGTTTAGCAAATATAAAATAATAAGAATTTTATATGGCTTGGTTTAAGTAACTGAGATTTTAGAATTTAATACTAATATTTTTATAAATAAAGAAAATTAATTATATTACCTTATAATTTTAATTAGAGTATTTGATTTCAAATCAATTAGTATTTTGATACAATAAATAATATTTTAAAATAATTTTAGAGATTTAATTAAATTTTAGATGAACCCAAAAATTCTCAATTTTATCCCCGCCGCTGAGCCTCGTCGCCGTCGCCACTGGGGCCGCCGAGCCTCGTCGTCGTCGCCACTGGGGCCACCGAGCCGTCACCGTCACTATTGGGTCGTCATCACCGCCAGTTCCACCGAGAGGAGAGTTCGCGCGAGGGAGAGGTGACGTCGAGAGAGAGAGCTGCGCGAGGAAGGGGAGTTCTGTCCAACCGTCGCCTCCACTGTCACGAGTTGGGGGTTGTGCCGCCGAAGCTCCGTTGCCATCCATGGAGCCGCAAGTGTGCATCGCGATCGAGAGGAAGAGCGCCACGTTGAGGGAGAACCAACTGGAGAGAGGGAGAGGTGCTGCGTCTGCTATGAGCCTGCTATCGTCACCTTCATCGTGACTTGTCACTGCTGCTTGTGAGCCTCTTCTCCTGCCATTCAAGGAGCTGTGCCCGGTTTCCGTTTTTCCACCGTTGGAGCCGCCATCTCCTTCTCCTTGGTAAGCTTTAGCCCTGTTCTGGTTTTTTCTCATTGTCGGTCAAAATTCTGGTAACTATAAGAGTTGTTGTTGAGATTGTTTGTGCCAGGGATTGTTTATCATGAGTTGCTCCGTCGTACGCCACCGTTGGAGCCATCATTCCGCTGCTGCCCCCTTGCTCTGAGCCGTTCCATTGTTGCAGCAAGTGTTGTTGTTGTGGCTGCTCGATTTAGTCGCACCTCTTTAGTATGGTAAGCTATTCCTTGATTCAGTTTCGAACTGTCAGTCACTGTTCTATTATATATTGTTAAGATTCTTGTGACATTAATGCAATAGGATCGAGATCCAGTCACCGCACGTTGGTGAATTTAAGTTACTGCTGTGGGTGCAAATACCGTGGAGCTGAGATTGCGATTGTTGCTGATCACAGGTCGAGAGGAAAGGTTTTCTTTGATGCGTTTGGTTTGTGGATTTCGACTTTCCGAGGTAGGGGCACTTTTCTTAAACTTGTTTTACTTTTCAGAGTTGTTATAAATCGATATTAATGCGTAAAATATATTTTTTGTGTAAGACCCAGAACCTGTGAAAAGTCTTTTTATGATCAAGTCTCAAATCATATGGTTATTTATAGCCTTAATTTCAAAAATTATTTTATTAAAGGTAATTAAGGCAAGTTTCGATTTATTGAATTTGAGATAAGTTATGATTATTATCCAATTTTACAATAATTGGATTATTTTCTATATTTGAATTATAAAGTTGATAGTTATGAAATAATAAGGATTTTATATGATTTGGATTAGATAAGTAATATTTTAAATATTATTACTGCTATTTTGGAAAATGAAGAAATCAAGTATATTATTTCTAATTATTTGGTTGGGACATTTTATTGAGAATAATTTGTGAAATTGATGAGTAAATAGTATTTTTATACATTATTATTGTTGGGTTAAAATTCATTTCTAGTTACTACTATATTGTCCCTATTTTCATTTGAAATTACAAAAGTAAACCTAACCCTAATTTTTGAAAATGAACCCCTAACCCTGAAAACCCTAACCCGACCCGTTTCACCCAGTTCCCTAATGCTACAGCAGCAGCAGCTGCTGCCCCTCTCTACCCTAGACACACAAACACACGCACACAGTGAGACCCAAGGGGGAGAAAGAAAATGAAATAGAGGGAGAAGAAGGAAAGAGTTCGCTGGCGGGGGAGTGAGGAGAGCGACGCAGCCGCCGAGCCCATCACCATGCCGATCATCTTCATCGCTGCCAGCTGAAGAGAGATGTGATGGAGAGGGAGGGTCTGCGAACGGAGGTGTCGCCGTCCCCCTGAGGCCGCATTGTCGCCACTGCTTCTCCCAACGACGCTGCTGCACGACCCAGAGGAACTCGTCTCCGTTGGAACTGCCGCACCTAATCCACCCGCGCTGCCGTCGCAGAGCATATTTGAGGCGAGGGAGAGGGTCGTGATGGGGGAAGGGTTGCACTGCCCAGTCGCCGGTCTGCTCGTCGCCAGCGTTGCCGCGAGCTTGCCGCCGCCGTTGTGAAGGATCCGCCATTCCCTTGTTGCCGTTGGAGAGAGGGAGATCGGAACGAGTAAGGGGGAGGAGCGTTGTGTCCGCCACCATCTGAGCTCGCTGCTGCGGGTGATGGCAAGCTGAACTGGAGCCAGAAGAGTGTTCAAGCCGCCGTAGGTGCCGCTGCCGGACAAGGGAGTTACGTCTCCGTGATACTGACCGCCGGGAGTGGTTCTGTGACTTCCGGGACCACCGCCAGAGCCTCTGGTTACTTCTGCCGTCGCCGGAAAACTCTACCGGTAAGGGATTTGAACTTGGTTTTCATTCGTTTGAGATTCCAGAAGCTTTATCGCCTCTGTATGTGGGTTTCAGTTACCAACGCCGGAGTTCGGTCGCCGCTGTCGTTTGAGGTGGCTGCCGGGCTGCCGCCGAACCGGTTCAGAGACCGCCGCTGTTCGGTTCAGCCGTTCCTTCTTTGTTTTGGTAAGTAAGTATTTTCGGAAAGCCTCGCGTTAGTATTTCGTTGTGTTTGGTTAATGAATATGAATTTTGGTAACGTGGGGTCGAGTCCTGATTATTGTATGTTGTGATTAGTGTCGCTATGGTTATTGCGGATGTGGCTTGAAGCTGAGTTTGCAGTTGTTGATGATTTCGGGTTGAGGCGGAAAGGACTCTGTGACGCGTTTGAGTTATGGAATTTGCGTTTTGAGGTAGGGTGCTTTCCAAAAACTATATTCTTATATATTGGAATTATTACATATGGATACTGTTGTGAGATATTGTGTATTTGGTGATTGTATCTGCCTTATGTGTCATTTGATTGACTCGAGTGATTATGGATGTTGGTTTGGTTGAATTGTTGTGCGGCTTTGTGAAATGTAATGTTTTGAAGTTGATTCTTTAAAAGATTTGAAATCTGAGTTTAATCCGTTGAGAATTGGTTTGAATTGAGTCAATTATTTTGATGATGTGGAAAATAGAATACACTCTTGAATTCAGCCTGGCTTGCTTTAAATGATCTGGTTTTTGATAAATGATTGTTACTGAATCGTTTCTTTAAAGCTTTGGAAATGAGTTTATTCGGCTGATAACGATTTGATTTTTGAAACGGTTTCCTTGAAATATGGAATTGAGATGACTGTTGGATTTGGCTTGCCTTGAACTGATTTTGGATTTTGGGCTGTTGGAAAAGGATTGTGGAATGGTTTTGTTGGGACCCGAACCAGGTGGCAAAGTCCAAGTTTTAGGGGAGATGCTGCCAGAATTTCTATAAAATCCGAGTCTTTATTGAAATTTTGTATGGAAAAATGATGAGTTAAAGACTTCTACTATTTTATTTGAATTGTCAAGAAAAGGATGATCCATGCTTTTGAAATGAATTATTAAAGAGGAAATTGTGATTTAGTCTTGCTTCTCAAGAAGGGTTGTATCTCTTTCAGGAGAAAGTTATTTAGATGAAACTTATGTTTTAAAGCTGTTTTAAATGTGACAAGGGTAATGCCTTTGAATTTGACTCGAGAGTTTCAATTAGAGGAGTTTCAATGACTTTGAAAGAACCTAAATGCCTATTGACAAGTTTCATTTTGAAATGTTTTGAGAAAGGTTTTAAATACTCTTTGAATCCTGAACTTTTGCAAGACAAACAATTTTTGAACAGTTGAAACGCTTTAGAATTTGTCATGGGGGTTGAAGCTGGTTTTGCCTAATTAAAGTAAACGGCTTTGAAGGAAATAAATGATTACGTGACTCGGTTTGGCTTAGATCTTATTTATTACTCAAATCGGAGAGCCAAGGTTTTAATGATTTTAAATGAATTTGGCGAAATGAGCTATGCTATTCTCTCCTAAGGACTTGGGACTCTGCCGAGAAACTTTTGTTACAAAAATCCCATTGTTGGATGGGTGATTTTGAATGTTTCAAAAGGAATCTTTAACTTTCCATGGTTTTGGAAGTTTTGGAAAGAGGAAGCCGAGAGTGGCTTGTTTTAAAAAGGGAATTTTCCTTAAGTAAGAGTGGCTTATGAGCCTGAGATAATTTGAGAAATGAGATCTTTAAAGCCAAGGCTGAAAAGAGTTGAAACTTGATTTCAAAGTGAAATGAATTGAGAAAATGATTTATGGCTTAAATGCCGATTTCACGAATTTGATGATTTTGAATGTGGAAGTGCTGTTTTGTTGAGAGCCGGAATGGCTGTGTATGATTACACATATTGATTGGTTCTGGATTGAACCGTGAGCCGAAATGGCTGTGAATGATATGAATATTGGCTGGTTCTAGAATGAACCGTGAGCCGGATGGCTGAGATGGATGTTGATCCATGGATGAGATTGAATGCATGTTTATGCTGAATCATTGATAAATGTGAATGTTACACTTCCACTATCGGAGATAAGAGTTTCCCTGGGAGAAAGCAGTGGCTAGCCACCACGTGCTCCAGGTTGAGACTCGAAGCTCTTGTGACCCTATGTCGTAAGTGTGGTCGGGCACTGTGAAAGGCCCGGATGAGCTCGCCCCCGTGAATATACACCAGTGAGGGTGTTGGATATGGATCATGATTATGATCAAGTTTATATTGAGTATAACTCGAGTTGGGGATGCGCGACAGAGGGACAGTCCAATGGTTAGCTACCAAGACTTGTCGGGTTGGCTCTATAACCGACAGATGATATCATCAGCCACTAGGGACAGGCATGCATCATATGCATCTATGTGACATTGTTTGGGTGTGCATATTATACTTGGTGTACCTATGTGATTAATTGCTAATTGTTCTACTCGCAATAACTGTTTGTTTGTACTTGCATCTTCCTATTTGTGTTTGCTACTGGGATTCTGTTGGATTGTGGTGATTGGTTGTTGGATGGATTGTTTGGGCCTAGAGCCGTGGTTGAATTAAGATGGACCGATGGTTGGTTTCGGTTTTGTGGTTATGGTTTGGGAAAGTATGAAAGGCTATTTTGGTTCTGCATAGATAAACTGTTTTGAAAGGCTTTTGAGTTTTTGAAAATTGAACGGTTCTTCTTTCAGAAAAGATTTCCGACTTTACTTTTATTGTAAATCGTTGTTTTTGAAAAGAGGCATAAGATGGTTATTAATCACTAGTGCGGTTATCTTCACGTATCCTATTACAGTAATTCCCAAAAACCCTCTACTGAGTACCCTTTCGAGGATGATGTTCTCTCCCCCCCTACATTTTTCCCCTTTCAGGATATGGGCGCAGAAGTCACGAAGAGTTTATTTAGTTGTTGAAATGCTCTGTATTGCTTTAGATTATTACTTGTTGTACCCTCGCCTTCATCTTGATATATTCTGTAAGAGGGATAGGAATTGTATTGGTTAATGCTTGTAATGTTATTTATAATATATGGATGTACTCTTTATGAGTTTTTGTAAGTTGTATGGTATCTATGGATGTACTTTGTCGAACGAAAGTATTTTTGGGAGCGGTTTTGCGGTTTAAAGTTTTAAACAGGCTCATATTTTAGTATTAAATAGTATAAGTGTCGTCATAATGTCCAAGCTATCAGAGTCGCGCAGCCGGAAGCGTGAGCTTTGGTAGTTAGGGTGTTACATTATGGTATCAGAGCATTCCTTCCTGTAGAGCCTGAGGAATGGACCGACTATGCTTCAATTGCATACTCTGAGCGTTTGTCATGTATTAGGTCTTGTCGAATTACGAGAATTAGAGCTTTATGCACATGATGGTCTATTGATTAACGCTGTTAGTCTTGCATTGCAAAATTCTTGGTATTAAGTTTGGCCAGCTTAATACTAGTGAATTATGTATATGAAGGCACTGATGGGTTATCATAGATGTTATACGAGTTTTGAGTAAAGCGAATCGCGGGTTTTGAGAACGTTGGAAACTATTTCTCGAGGCTATTCAGTTGTGTGTCTTGAATTCTGTTCGAGTCGACCTGTTCTTTCGTATCCTAACTTGAAGTTCTTGTTTGCTAATTCTTTTAAAAAGTAGTTTGATTTTTTTAACTCTATTCCTCTATTCATATGCATTCTTGTTTGATCTCAATTGCATATGCTTGTTTGGAATCCTTGTTGCATCTGTCCTTTCTCTGTTTGAGTTCTTCCTGATTCAAATATTCCTTGATATAGCTTTGAACTTGTCTTAATGCGCTGTGCCTTTTAACTCCAGATTCCGAGTCCATTCTTGAGAAATTATTGATAAAGTTTTTCTCTTGTTTGACAGTGATTACAGCCAATTTTGAGGTTTTATAAAAAAAAATTGCTGTTGATTAGATATATACTTATCTATATATGAAACTTCATATTTCTTATACAGTTTAACAACTATTTATCTCTAATACCTCGCCTGTACTTTTACTGGTTTACGGAATTGCACTTACTTTAAAAGTAAATTGACTTTCTAGTAATTTTACTATAGTTCCAATGCACATCTTCAATTGATTATGTATTTGGAATATTCTTCAAAATTTTGAAAAGAAAGGATTTACCACTTTTGTCTCGGTTGAGTTTCGTTTGATAAACTTTACTTAATTCATTTTGATTTGAGTTTGATTTAGCATACTACATGGCTTATGCCATTGTTGTTCTTTTGAAAATGTTAGACTCATAGCTTTCTTCTTATGATCGGACTCGCTCCTTCTTAAGCTTTTCACCTCTATGAATGTCATATGTGATTCTGTTTTTAATTATACATCTACCTTTTGGGAACACTACAATCAATCTCAACTTTCCTTTCTCTGGTGAATCTCATTCTTATGAGTTAGTTTGATTCGTTTCAAATTAGTGCATTGTTTATTCTCTCATTCTCTCTACAATAGTTTTTAGTTAAAGATTTACCTTTGAGAAATTACTAATGATTGAGTTGTCTTTTCCTATGACTTTTGTATTCTTTTGGATCAATTGAAAGCTTGTTTGATGACTCATGCCTAGTGAATCTTGTTTGGACTACTTTGGTTTAAGATCCTTTCTTGCAAGGCTTGACTCCTTTTAAGTACATTCTAATCTCCTTGAATATCCTTCTGAGATGGTGATTTCAAGAACACTTTTGGAGTCTTGTTTTGAACTTTTTAAAGAAGTTTTGAATTCTCTTTAAAGGAGTTCTAAACTAAATTTATTTTTCAACTGCTTGATTGTAATGGAAACCATCATTCAACTTTGACAAAGTTGTTTTAAAGTGGCATGCGCTATTTTAAATGAGGTTTTGGAAAGCTTCCTTGTTTAGTGGAAATCGGTTCGTTTGTAACGCACTACTTATTTCCTTTACCAAATTGTAAGCAAATTTTTACTTGGAGTTTCTTTTCTAAAAAGAGTTTAACTTTCTCTTTCGTACTTACTATAAATGTTATACACGCTTGTTTGAATATGGACTTTGGGAGTTTCTGAACAAGCATTTAATTTCTTTCCTGAGTTTTGTGAATTACTTTTGGTTAAGATTGTGCACTTAACTAATTTTCTAAAAGAGTAAAGTATCGTTTTTGTCCCCAACGTTTGGGGTAAGTCTTATTTGTGTCCCTAACGTTTAAATCGTCTTATTTGTATCCCTAACGTTTATAAAAGTGATTCAATGTTATCCTACGATCAATTATACTAACAAATTAGATTATATTTTTCAATTATTCTCATTTGGATGTATTCATTATCAATTAGGTCTCACTTAGATGTGTTCGATTTTAATATTATACCAACTATTTGTGTTTAAATTCAATTATGTCCCTAGAAAAGTGAATTATGTAAATGTTGTAGGAATTAGTTTCAACTTTTGATGAGTTATTTTTCAGAGTGGATCACCGATTTTATCCCAAACATTTATATTCTAACTTCAAGAGATTTTTAAAACTCAAACTAAAGCGTTCATGATGTGTAATTGACAGCAAGATAACATTGAATCACGTTTACAAACGTTAGGGATACAAATAAGACGATTTAAACGTTAGGGACACAAATAGAATTTACCCCAAACGTTGGGAACAAAAACAATACTTTACTCTTTTCTAAAATATTTGATGAAAATATTTTAGCTCTTAGCCAAGCCGGTGTGCATCTTGTTTTTAAAACTCTACATGATCTATTTCAACATGAAATTGTATTGAAGTGAAGCCACGTTTATGCTATTGCTACTCTCTTGAAGAATGTTTGTTGCTCAACTTTTCTTCTAGACTGCAAAGTGGTTTTTTTCGCAAGTTTTCGACTCTTTCATGAACAATGTATTCGAAAGTATTTTTAATCATGCTCTTGAGTTCTGTGAGCTTTGTCTTGGGTTTGGAATATTCTCTTCTGTAAACCTCATGCTTCCTCGACTCAGCTTGAGTTTGTTTCAAACTGATGCACTGGTTTTCTTCTTATTGATCCTAGTGAACTTCTTTGATCTAAGGGTTATCTTTGAAGTTGTCAATTGAATTGTGTCTAGCAAACTTCATTGCTTGAACATCCTTGTTTATCTGGAATTGGATATATTCTTTCAAATCTATGAGTATTGTCTTTGACATTTGTCTCTCCTTTCTAAGATCTCATATTCTTCTGAGTAGACTCGAGAATTGTTTTGATATCACGTGCGATCTGTAGATATAGTAACGCGATGCGTTAGTTCTTTAAGACGTGATGTGTGCATACGAAAGTTGAAGCGGTAGGTGTGCAACGTTAAGAGTTGTGGGTGTTTTATTCCTTGTGAACGGGTTTGCGAACATTAGGCTTATGATCGGATATGGGGATTGTAAAGTGCTTGGTGGAGTTGGGAGATTGAAGTTCTAAAGTGGGAACGAGATTTGTCAGCGAACGTTATGCCGCTGTTTAAATACCAACATGCTTTGCAGCCTTTTACCACACTAATTACCACTTTGTTTGGTGAACGCCTATCTTGATTTGCACCCTATTTTGGCACCTCAAGTTTTTGTAAAGCCTTGAGATCATATGACCTTGTGCATTGAGCCTATCTTGTAATGGTTGCCTTGCAATCACACTCCTACCCTTGCATCCTTATGCATACGATAACCCAAGTATTTGAAAACCGTATATATATATATATATATATATATATATATATATATATATATGTTTATAGGTTGAGATGTTTTTGCTTCTTCCTTAAATGTGTTCAAGGGTGAACTGTTATGAAATTTCTTTCGTTTTGTATCAATTTTCGAGGACGAAAATTTTTATAAGGTGGGTAGAATGTAAGACCCAGAACCTTTAAAAAGTCTTTTTATGATCAAGTCTCAAATCATATGGTTATTTATAGCCTTAATTTCAGAAATTATTTTATTAAAGGTAATTAAGGCAAGTTTCGATTTATTGAATTTGAGATAAGTTATGATTATTATCCAATTTTATAATTATTGGATTATTTTCTATATTTGAATTATAAAGTTGATAGTTATGAAATAATAAGGATTTTATATGATTTGGATTAGATAAGTAATATTTTAAATATTATTACTGCTATTTTGGAAAATGAATAAATCAAGTATATTATTTCTAATTATTTGGTTGGGACATTTTATTGAGAATAATTTGTGAAATTGATGAGTAAATAGTATTTTTATACATTATTATTGTTGGGTTAAAATTCATTTCTAGTTACTACTATATTGTCCCTATTTTCATTTGAAATTACAAAAGTAAACATAACCCTAATTTTTGAAAATGAAACCCTAACCCTGAAAACCCTAACCCGACCCGTTTCACCCAGTTCCCTAATGCTACAGCAGCAGCAGCTGCTGCCCCTCTCTACCCTAGACACACAAACACACGCACACAGTGAGACCCAAGGGGGAGAAAGAAAACGAAATAGAGGGAGAAGAAGGAAAGAGTTCGCTGGCGGGGAGGTAAGGAGAGCGACGCAGCCGCCGAGCCCATCACCATGCCGATCGTCTTCATCGCCGCCAGCTGAAGAGAGATGTCATGGAGAGGGAGAGTCTGCGGACGGAGGTGTCGCCGTCCCCCTGAGGCCGCATTGTCGCCACTTCTTCTCCCAACGACGCTGCTGCACGACCCAGAGGAACTCGTCACCGTTGGAACTGCCGCACCTAATCCACCCGCGCTGCCGTCGCAGAGCATATTTGAGGCGAGGGAGAGGGTCGTGATGGGGGAAGGGTTGCACTGCCCAGTCGCCGGTCTGCTCGTCGCCAGCGTTGCCGCGAGCTTGCCGCCGCCGTTGTGAAGGATCCGCCATTCCTTTGTTGCCGCTGGAGAGAGGGAGATCGGAACGAGTAAGGTGGAGGAGGGTTGTGTTCGCCACCATCTGAGCTCGCTGCTACGGGTGATGGCAAGCTGAACTGGAGCCAGAAGAGTGTTCAAGCCGCCGTAGGTGCCGCTGCCGGACAAGGGAGTTACGTCTCCGTCATACTGACCGTCGGGAGTGGTTCTGTGACTTTCGGGACCACCGCCAGAGCCTCCGGTTACTTCTGTCGTCGCCGGAAAACTCTACCGGTAAGGGCTTTGAACTTGGTTTTCATTCGTTTCAGATTTCAGAAGCTTTATCGCCTCTGTATGTGGGTTTCAGTTACCAACGCCGGAGTTCGGTCCTCGCTGTCGTTTGAGGTGGCTGCCGGGCTGCCGCCGAACCGGTTCAGAGACCGCCGCTGTTCGATTCAGCCGTTCCTTCTTTGATTTGGTAAGTATGTTTCGGAAAGCCTCGCGTTAGTATTTCGTTGTGTTTGGTTAATGAATATGAATTTTGGTAACGTGGGGTCGAGTCCTGATTATTGTATGTTGCGATTAGTGTCGCTATGGTTATTGCGGATGTGGCTTGAAGCTGAGTTTGCGGTTGTTGATGATTTCGGGTTGAGGCGGAAAGGACTCTGTGACGCGTTTGAGTTATGGAATTTGCGTTTTAAGGTAGGGCACTTTCCAAAAACTATATTCTTATATATTGGAATTATTACATATGGATACTGTTGTGAGATATTGTGTATTTGGTGATTGTATCTGCCTTATGTGTCATTTGATTGACTCGAGTGATTATGGATGCTGGTTTGGTTGAATTGTTGTGCGGCTTTGTGAAATGTAATGTTTTGAAGTTGATTCTTTAAAAGATTTGAAATCTGAGTTTAATCCGTTGAGAATTGGTTTGAATTGAGTCAATTATTTTGATGATGTGGAAAATAGAATACACTCTTGAATTCAGCCTGGCTTGCTTTAAATGATCTGGTTTTTGATAAATGATTGTTACTGAATCGTTTCTTTAAAGCTTTGGAAATGAGTTTATTCGGCTGATAACGATTTGATTTTTGAAACGGTTTCCTTGAAATATGGAATTGAGATGACTGTTGGATTTGGCTTGCCTTGAACTGATTTTGGATTTTGGGCTGTTGGAAAAGGATTGTGGAATGGTTTTGTTGGGACCCGAACCGGGTGGCAAAGTCCAAGTTTTAGGGGAGATGCTACCGGAATTTCTATAAAATCCGAGTCTTTATTGAAATTTTGTTTGGAAAAATGATGAGTTAAAGACTTCTACTATTTTATTTGAATTATCAAGAAAAGGATGATCCATGCTTTTGAAATGAATTATTAAAGAGGAAATTGTGATTTAGTCTTGCTTCTCAAGAAGGGTTGTATCTCTTTCAGGAGAAAGTTATTTAGATGAAACTTATGTTTTAAAGCTGTTTTAAATGTGACAAGGGTAATGCCTTTGAATTTGACTCGAGAGTTTCAATTAGAGGAGTTTCAATGACTTTGAAAGAACCTAAATGTCTATTGACAAGTTTCATTTTGAAATGTTTTGAGAAAGGTTTTAAGTACTCTTTGAATCCTGAACTTTTGCATGACAAACAATTTTTGAACAGTTGAAACGCTTTAGAATTTGTCATAGGGGTTGAAGCTGGTTTTGCCTAATTAAAGGAAACGGCTTTGAAGGAAATAAATGATTACGTGACTCAGTTTGGCTTAGATCTTATTTATTACTCAAATCGGAAAGCCAATGTTTTAATGATTTTAAATGAATTTGGGGAAATGAGCTATGCTATTCTCCCCTAAGGACTTGGGACTCTGCCGAGAAACTTTTGTTACAAAAATCCCATTGTTGGATGGGTGATTTTGAATGTTTCAAAAGGAATCTTTAACTTTCCATGGTTTTGGAAGTTTTGGAAAGAGGAAGCCGAGAGTGACTTGTTTTAAAAAGGGAATTTTCCTTGAGTAAGAGTGGCTTATGAGCCTGAGATAATTTGAGAAATGAGATCTTTAAAGCCAAGGCTGAAAAGAGTTGAAACTTGATTTCAAAGTGAAATGAATTGAGAAAATGATTTATGGCTTAAATGCCGATTTCACGAATTTGATGATTTTGAATGTGGAAGTGCTGTTTTGTTGAGAGCCGGAATGGCTGTGTATGATTACACATATTGATTGGTTCTGGATTGAACCGTGAGCCGGAATGGCTCTGAATGATATGAATATTGGCTGGTTCTGGAATGAACCGTGAGCCGGATGGCTGAGATGGATGTTGATCCATGAATGAGATTGAATGCATGTTTATGCTGAATCATTGATAAATGTGAATGTTGCACTTCCACTATCGGAGATAAGAGTTTCCCTGGGAGAAAGCAGTGGCTAGCCACCACGTGCTCCGGGTTGAGACTCGAAGCTCTTGTGACCCTATGTCGTAAGTGTGGCCGGGCACTGTGAAAGGCCCGGATGAGCTCGCCCCCGTGAATATACACCAGTGAGGGTGTTGGATATGGATCATGATTATGATCAAGTTTATATTGAGTATAACTCGAGTTGGGAATGCGCGACAGAGGGACAGTCCAATAGTTAGCTACCAGGACTTGTCGGGTTGGCTCTATAACCGACAGATGATATCATCAGCCACTAGGGACAGGCATGCATTATATGCATCTATGTGACATTGTTTGGGTGTGCATATTATACTTGGTGTACCTATGTGATTAATTGCTAATTGTTCTACTCGCAATAACTGTTTGTTTGTACTTGCATCTTCCTATTTGTGTTTGCTACTGGGATTCTGTTGGATTGTGGTGATTGGTTATTGGATGGATTGTTTGGGCCTAGAGCCGTGGTTGAATTAAGATGGACCGATGGTTGGTTTCGGTTTTGTGGTTATGGTTTGGGAATGTATGAAAGGCTATTTTGGTTCCGCATAGATAAACTGTTTTGAAAGGCTTTTGAGTTTTTGAAAATTGAACGGTTCTTCTTTCAGAAAAGATTTCCGACTTTACTTTTATTGTAAACCGTTGTTTTTGAAAAGAGGCATAAGACGGTTATTAATCACTGGTGCGGTTATCTTCACGTATCCTATTACAGTAATTCCCAAAAACCCTCTACTGAGAACCCTTTCGAGGATGATGTTCTCACCCCCTACATTTTTCCCCTTTCAGGATATGGGCGCAGAAGTCACGAAGAGTTTATTTAGTTGTTGAAATGCTCTGTATTGCTTTAGATTATTACTTGTTGTACCCTCGCCTTCATCTTGATATATTCTGTAAGAGGGATAGGAATTGTATTGGTTAATGCTTGTTATGTTATTTATATATATATATGTGTATATATATGGATGTACTCTTTATGAGTTTTTGTAAGTTGTATGGTATCTATGGATGTACTTTGTCGAACGAAAGTATTTTTGGGAGCGGTTTTGCAGTTTAAAGTTTTAAACAGGCTCATATTTTAGTATTAAATAGTATAAGTGTCGTCGTAATGTACGAGCTATCAGAGTCGCGCAGTCGAAAGCGTGAGCTTTGGTAGTTAGGGTGTTACATTTTGTGATTTCGTAAGTCTTATGAATTGAATTGAGTTGCTTTGGATGAATGAGATTATTAGTTCGATTGATTGGTTGATCGATTAAGAAAGTTGAACATTCTGATTAGTTGACTGATGTTATTAAAGTGGTTTTCCTTGAATTATTGGAAGAGATTTAATATTGGCATTTAGTTTAATTTTGGAAACGATTTGATTTAATATTGAAACTTGATTTGATATTGAACCCGATTTGATATCGGAATTTGATTTTAAAAACAAATTTGGAAAGGACTTGATATTTGAAAACGGTTTGTTTATTGAGAATGATTTGCTATTTTGGAAACGATTCGAAAAGGGCTTGAGGAATGGTTTGGTTTGAAACTATTTGAGAAGACCAAAAATTCTTAATTATTGATTGATGCTGTTGATTGAAGTTGGTTTAAATTGCGATTTATAGGATTGGTTAATGGAATTCTGGATTTTGTAATTTCCTTAGGTTGAGTGTTGTTATTGTGATAATAGTAATTGGAAGTGATTTGAATGATTAACAGGTGTTTGGTTTGGTTTGGTTGGGACCCGGAAAGGGTGGCAAAGTCCGAATTTTAGGGGAGGTGCTGTCGAAATTTTTATGAGGATTTTATGGAGATTTTATTTTTGGTTAATTGGGATTTGAAGAATTATTTTAATTGAATGATTTGACTAAAGAAAATAGTATGGTTTGGGATTTCTGGTTGGATAAAAAATGATTATTTAAATTACTTTTCTACGGAATGAATTTGGTTTTGTTAATTACAAAGAGGAGTATGTTTTCAGGTATTTGATTGAACGGAAACGAATTTTATTAAATTAATACGAATCAGAGAATTATGGTTTAAGGATTTTGATGAATTTAAAGAAATGAGCCCCTAAAGCTTAGAGGTTTTGCCATGAAATTTGATTAATTGAGGAAGTGCGGAAGGTTGCGAATATGCCGAAGATGCATATATGAGTTAATGAATGTATGAATGGTTTATAATGAATTTGAAAATGAAACTGATTTTGAGCTTGACCTGGCAAGGATCGTGGTGATTTACCACTTGTCCAGTGTCGATATGTTGTGGGGATCGTGGTTAGTTACTGCCCACGTGTGTGTTGTTTTCCAATTGAAAATGTCTGTGAGGATCGAGGTGGTTTACTTCCCGCAGATGGTGGGGATCGAGGTGGTTTACCGCCCACCAGGTGAGGATCATGGTACTGTACCGCTCACCAGTTTTCAAGAGGACGATGCCCGGGTTAGCTACCGGACATGTCGGGTTGGCTATATAACCGATAAATGAGCTCATTAGCCATAGGACAGGCATGCATCATATGCATTTGTATGCTTTCCTTCCGTTTGAACTTGTTTTGCCTAATTGTTAAACTGTTTTTAACTGCTACCTGAACTATTTGCTGTAACTGCTACCTAAACCTGCGTTTTCCTTGTCTATTTTGCCTGTGTTTGTCCCGGTGTGCTACATTTGAGAATGGACTTTGGTGCTAAATTAATGATTGTGTTGATTGATTGCGTGGTTGGTTTCTGATTAGGATTTTCTCATAAGAAAAGAAAGGTTCTAGATTTCTGAAAGGTTAAACATTGTTTTTTTGAAAAGGTTTTGAATGATTAGCTATTGGTTTTTAAAAGATTCATAAGGCAATGATAATCACTGAGCTTGAAAACAGTTTTCTTATTAAATATCTTATGACAATTCTAAAACTCCGTGGTGAGACCGTGTGGTTGGGTTCTCACCCCCCTACAGCTTTACCTTTTCAGGAATCGGATGAAGGAGCATTATGAAGAGTTATACTGCGTTTTGGTTTATATGATATTGTATTAATTAGATAATCTTTCTTCCCTCGTCTTTGTTATTATAATTTTATAAGAGGGATATGAGTTGTATGTTTTATATGTATATTACAATATAAGCTATTATGTAAGAAGTCTTGTATATAATTCTATACCTGTTTGTTTTTTTTAGGTAATGTATTTATTTCTGGTTAAAAAAAAAATTAGCGATACGGTGTCGAGTCATAGGCTCCTATTTTAATATTAAGTATATAAAGTAGTCGTAATACTTCTTGCTATCAGAGTGGCGCAATTGGAAGCGTGACATTCTGGTAGTGTGGGTGTTACAGTTTGTAACTTGTTTTATGGGAACTAATTAATAATTAATATAATTAAAATATAATTAAAACATTAACTAATGAAATATATCTATTGAATAAAATATTTATTATCACAAAAAAATTAGGAAAAAGGTCATACTGTGAAATGAATATTTTATTAAAAGCACATTTAGTTAAAGGTATGACGGTTGGGTGGAACATATCAGCCAAGTATCAAATTATCCGTTTTATATTTTGATCATAGTGCAATAAGTATAATATATTTAGCACCAACGAACTATAACTCAAATGGCATAGTTTCTCTATACTCATTCAAGAAGTTGTGGGTTCGAGTCTTCCTATCTTCGATAAAAAAAAGGTATAGTATATTTAGTTATAGTCCAATTCTTTTATACTGAAGATGGTCGAAAGTATTTAGAAAGATGATATATTTTCGGCATTCGGGGTAAGGGTTAGCTTATATAGTTTAAGGTTTGAATGTATAGAATTTGGATTTAAGTTTAGAGTTATAATTAGGGTTAAGTACGATTTTGGTCTCTAACGTAGAGGTCAAAAATTTATTTTGTCTCTGTCTTTTTTTCGCTACAAATATGGTCCCGAAGGTTTCAGTTTATTTTAAAATCGTCCTTTTTACCAAAATTTTAATTTTTATTCCAAAAATACTCCTAAGTAAAAAAAAAAACAAAAACATTGAATAAGGGGGAAAGGGGGAAGGGATCACGCACACTGGGGGAGGGGGAATTGGTTCAGAAGAGGGGGAAGGGAAGGTGGGGAAGGGTCGCCGCCGCTGTTCCTCTCCCCTTCGCGCTAACCCTAGAGCAACCGCGACCCTCTCCCCTCTTTCTCTCCTTCCCTGTCTCGGATCTCCCCGAACCAGAGCTCCCCGCCGGTGAGCCTCCCCTGCTTCACCACTGCGCAGCAACGTGGAGCCTCCCTTGCTTCACCATTGCCAGCGAGCCTCCCCTGCTTTCCCTCCCTCAATCCCTGTCGCAGAAGGAACCAGAGCCACCACTGCCTGTTACCCTCCCTCCAGCCCCTTCCTGTCATGCCCAGACCGCCGGCGCTCCACCACTGCCTCCCCTGTCCCCTCTTTTCTATTTTTGGTTAGTGTTAGTTCCTTGATTTAATTTTGGATTAGTTTAGCTAGATTTTAATTTTCTATTAGTTGATTTTAGGTTATTGAATTGCTGAAAATTGCTGCTGAATTATCGTTGTTGTTGTTGAATTAGCTTAGCTTTGATAGAATTAGCTTAGGTTATTGAATTTCTATTAATGGTTAATTGTATACATAATTTTAGTAGGTTGATAGTCCAAAAGTGTTGTATGTTATTCTTATGAAAATTTGAGTTTCATTGAGAGTTTTCTATTATTTTTACTTAATATTTTGGACAATATTTTTACATCAAAGGAATATTCCACCAAGATGAAGAGTTGCATATGAAAGTATTGAATCCGATTCATCCTATAACTTCAGAGTTGTTTAACATATCTCTTTCAGAGTTTATCATTGAATATTTTATTTGTAAGTTTTATCTTTTTTTATTTCATTTCGGTAGGAAAAGGCATTTAAGTGAGACATTAAAAAAAAGTCATAGAGAAAAAAGACAAAGAGATACTTAGAGAAAAAAGTCAAAGTTTATGTCTAATTTTTTTTTATTGTATTTCTATTTTGAATCTTGTATGTGAGATGTATCTCTTATTAAGTTGGGTGAGCACTTAGTGTGTTGTGAGTCTAGAAAGTGAACCTAGGCAAATCAAGATTAGTTAGAAGTTTGGTTTGTTCTTATAGGATTAGATTAAATTTTTGGGAATTGGTGTTTATGATATTTGAAAAGATAGTGAAAATTCTACCACTATTGTGATAGAGACTGAATGTAGATTACATGGTACAAGATAGTTGAACTAGGATACATGGCTATGTCTTCTTCTCTTTCTTGTTTGGTTTTTGTTTTTGTTCTTTAGAAGATAAAATAAAATTATCTCATGCATAATCAATCTTACATTTTTTTTATTTGAGAATTAATTAATTAAGTTTAAAAAAAATATAAATTTAACTCCTTATTCTCTAGGCCTTAAAAAACCTTCATAACTGAAAGAGATAGTTAAATTAAAATAGAAGAAATATTTTAATAGATGTTCTTAATTATTACTGCATAAAAAAATTAGATAATCTTTTAATTTTTAAATATTACATTTAGTATAGACTATATACATCTATTAAATTATTTTTAAAATTTTTTGTTTGAACTCCACTTTATTATATTAAAACAGTAAAATTTTTATTTTATACAGTTTATTATATAATGTTAAATGTCCTAAATTTTATAGAATTAGAAATTCAAGTACAATCTATTTAATGAAACTCTTATGTTTTAATTTTTAAATAATTCCAACATCTCATTGTATATAGCATCTCCTTGTATTTTATAATAATAATAACAATAATAATAATAATAATAATAATAATAATAATAATTTATGGCCATGACTTTGGGAATCAGATCTCGCATCATTCTTCTACGCGATTTATACATTAAAATAATATTTTAGATGAAAGGAATTAAAAAAGTAATCCACATGATATGAACAACAACGCATGTTAAAAAAAATCACACATTTACTGTAGTTACTGGTCTATTAGGACAAGTAGGAGAATATGTAAAACGGCTTGGCTTGGACTCTTCAACAAGGCTTCACAAGAATTCAAACAACTTGATCAGAATCTTTAATCAGAATTTCTAATCATTTATTACACGTGTCGTTCAACTATGTAAATCTGTATAAAATTATATGTATACACTAGAATGACCTTTTTTTTAACATACACATTGATTCAGATGGGTTTCGTGAAAAATAGATTAAGTGAAAAATAATAGTTAAGATGAGAGATTAGGGGTAAGTAAACTTGTGAGGAAGACACTTCTATTAATGGCAAATAAGCAATACAAGAACTAATATTGAGGAAGAGAGGTGGAGAACAAGTGTTGAGACCTCCACTAATGTCACAAGAGGATGAATGAGCTTTGTTTAAAGTGGACAGGAATGGTTTACAGAGAAGAGAAGCTCTCAGAAGAGGATGAAGGTGAAGGTGAAAAAGTGAAAGTGAAGGTGAAAAGGGTTTCAAGGTCTGTGAAGAAGATGATCAAGGTGAAAGTGAAAAGTGAGAGTGAAGGATGAAGGATGAAGGAAAAGATAAAAAAGGTTGAAAGGTGAAGGTGAAAAGCGAAGTGCTTTACAGAGGTGGCTTGGGGTCCTTTTTATAGTGTAAAACCATGATGAAGAGGACACCCTTGGCCAATGGTTTTAGTCTGACATTTGGTTTACTGCTCTTTCCAAAATATCTTTAGGTATTTGGGATCACCTCAAGTCTTGTCCACTGAAAAGGGTAGGAAGTTGATTCCCACACGTTAAACTAAAGCTCGTGACATGTGACATTAGTGAAGGGACATCTAGTTTAGTTTTCTTTCAACTAGATGACACCTTTACACTCCAAATCCAACCAATCCACTTCCACCAATATAGTTCCCACTGAAGAGAAATTTAACTCCTCAAGGTGTTCTTTTTGGTTCCATCCTTTTAGCCCAATACCTTTAGGAGGAACTTAACTCTTTTTTGACCATGTTTGTAGGTCATTATAAAAATAAATTATGTACAAAAAAGGTTTATATTTTTAGTACACAATCATAAGCCCCCATGCAGTATTTGAGGGTACAAAGTATTCCCTCAAGCTACATTAAACTTTTTTGTACTCAACAGAACAAGAATAATAATTTTTTTTTAAGAAGCTAACATATCATAACTCTAAAGAATCAAATCTTCCATCTTTTATTCATTTTTTGTTATAATAAGATATGTATTTGTAAATATTATGATATTCAAATATAAATATGTCTGTATAATTTAAATATGATTATGTACTCATAAAAAATGAATAAAAGAACATTATTGTGCAAATATTTTAAATATTAATAAAATAAATAAATAAATAAGATTAGTAAATATATTCATAATTTATTTGTATGAAAAAAGAGGGATGATTTGATTTAATATAATAATTTAATATATAAGGGAATAAGAAGGGGAGAAATTCTTACCCTTTTAATTGGACGCGTTTTAAATTTGAGTACCTGAATTTGGAGAGACACATAAGGAGAGAGAACACCTGAAGGGTAGGGGAGAGGTGTTCCTCATCATCTCTGCTGGGCATTTTTTTACACAGCGCAGTATCATCACTACTATCACCACCATCATCCAAATCCTCTGTCTTCTTCAACAATTGGGAGTTTTTCTTAGGGCAAAGGACACTCCCACATTCAACTTCGTTCTGTTCTTTTTACTCTGTCTTCTTACTTGGTAAGACCCTTTTTCTTCTTTTTCTTGTTTTTGTATTAACCCCTCTCAGCCCCATGTATATTGGGTTGCTAATTTTGGAATTAGCTATAGGAATTTTTGATAAAGATCTTTCTCCTTACAACCTTGGATGTTATATCCTCATTTGTATACGTTTTCAATGAAATCACAAATAAAAAAGAAATTGAATTAAAATTATGAGCAATGTTCATTTGTAACCATAAATAGATATTTAAAAATAAAAATAATTTATTTTAATTAATTTTTTTTTTGCAGGGAGAGTGTATGATTTTAAGAAAAGCAGTAGCCATTTTTTTCTAGGCCAAAAAAAGGAAGGTACCCATAACTTTCTTGCCCTGTTTATGCTCGACTCTTTTTAGGAGCTTGGAGGGTGGGACACTTCACTTTTTCGAAACAGTTCCAAAAAAAAGGAAGGTACCCATAACTTTCTTGCTCTATTTATGCTCGACTATTTTTAGGAGCTTGGAGGGTGGGACGCTTCACTTTTTTGGAACTATTTTGTACTGCAAATTTCTTAAGATGCATCACTCACATTTTGAGTGTATGATTGCTAAAGCAGTTTTCTCATGCATTGCAGGATGCTTGCAGAATAATATAACATAAACATTGGCTCTTGATAAAGAAGCCTTTTGGAATTAAAATTCTAACTTCTAAAACTGAAATTAGGCATAGTACTATTTAACGTACTTGAAATTGATGGGGCCGATGGTTGTTCCATGATTTGGGTCCAGCAAGATGCGGTGTCCGTTGGGGTGTACCTCAGAAACAATGTAAGGACCCTCCCATTTGGGAGCCCATTTTGGCAAAGACATTTTCCTTATTACTGCGTCTACTGATTTTTGGTACCAGATCTCCCTCTAGGAACACCCTGGGCCGAATGTGCTTGTCATAAGCTAATGCCAGTCTCTGATGATATTCTTCCATCTTGCTTCCCACAACTTCTCTTTTTCCTTCCAACTCTTGTAACTCAGCTTCACGATCCCTTGACTTTTAGAATACGCGTCAACTATCTACAAGTAGTTGGGGTGTTCTCGTCTTCCTTTATATTCTCTAGATTCGCGAACAGAGGTGGTGAGGGAGTTCTATACCTCGTTTGATCTCTAGCCATCATGTCGAAGTGTTCCTCCCCAGTGGAGTCGCCAGATGATTCGGGTGGGTTTCGTGAAAAATAGATTAAGTGAAAAATAATAGTTAAGATGAGAGATTAGGGGTAAGTAAACTTGTGAGGAAGACACTTCTATTAATGGCAAATAAGCAATACAAGAACTAATATTGAGGAAGAGAGGTGGAGAACAAGTGTTGAGACCTCTACTAATGTCACAAGAGGATGAATGAGCTTTGTTTAAAGTGGACAGGAATGGTTTACAGAGAAGAGAAGCTCTCAGAAGAGGATGAAGGTGAAGGTGAAAAAGTGAAAGTGAAGGTGAAAAGGGTTTCAAGGTCTGTGAAGAAGATGATCAAGGTGAAAGTGAAAAGTGAGAGTGAAGAATGAAGGATGAAGAAAAAGATAAAAAAGGTTGAAAGGTGAAGGTGAAAAGCGAAGTGCTTTACAGAGGTGGCTTGGGGTCCTTTTTATAGTGTAAAACCATGATGAAGAGGACACCCTTGGCCAATGGTTTTAGTCTGACATTTGGTTTACTGCTCTTTCCAAAATATCTTTAGGTATTTGGGATCACCTCAAGTCTTGTCCACTGAAAAGGGTAGGAAGTTGATTCCCACACGTTAAACTAAAGCTCCTGACATGTGACATTAGTGAAGGGACATCTAATTTGGTTTTCTTTCAACTAGATGACACCTTTATACTCCAAATCCAACCAATCCACTTCCACCAATATAGTTCCCACTGAAGAGAAATTCAACTCATCAAGGTGTTCTTTTGGGTTCCATCCTTTTAGCTCAATACCTTTAGGAGGAACTTAACTCTTTTTTGACCATGTTTGTAGGTCATTATAAAAATAGATTATGTACAAAAAAGATTTATATTTTTAGTACACAATCACACATTAAAAAATAAAATAGAAATAATTTTTAATAAAATAATATAACAATTTTTCTATATAGGTGAGAGTATTTTAACAATTTCATCCTTGGTACAATCAACATGCATGGTTTTCTTATGCGTGCGTTTTTCACGTCATCACGTGGAACCAGCAAGGCAGCAAACCCCGCCCGTATAAACCGTGCTAATAACTTTAATAATCGTTCTGTAACAATTAATAGAGTCGCTCTAAATACAATAATATTGTCTCCCTAGCTCTAAATAATATAGCGGTCAATAAATACACAACATCAATAATAGAGCGGTCAATAATATTACTGAAAGATTTATCCTTAGCACTATTGTTGAGAGAGTGATGAAAACAGAGAAGACAAGGAACTCTGCAGAATCTAAAGTTATTTTATTTGTATTTTTAAGTAGGTCAATTAATAGATGTAAATTTATACAAAAAATACATATATTAGTAACACTGTTGATACACATATATTTATACACGTATATTTATACATATATTTTTAAAGATGTAAATTTATACAAAAAAATACATATATTTATTTTAATCTATACAAATTATTATTTAATAATATTAGTAACACTGTTGATACACACATATAGCTATTTTTCAACCACAAAAACATAATCTATACAAAATAAATTTTTACAGTAGTATTTTCTAATTAAGTATTATTTATTTTATTTTATATTTTTTAATTATTATTAAAGTAATTAAATAATATTAGATTAATAAATATATAATTATAAATGAGTTAAATAAATTAATAAAATATAAATTAAACTATATATATAAATTTATATATAAATACATGATAATTGTTTTTAATATATATACACGTAATATTTTTTAATAAAAAATACTACAACATCCATATTTTTTTAGATCGCATAAAAATATACAATATTGCATAACTCTCATTGTTAGTCACCGATTATAACATCCGAAAAATCTTCATAGTAATATCTAAAATTACTTAATTATACAAAATATGCAATATATTAGCTAGATATATAAACATATAATAACACTATTTCATAATTATAAGAAGTATCTACATCTTTCAAGTAAAAAAAGCTCAAAATATTTTTTAAATAGCTACATATTTAAATTTTTTTATAAATCAAATTCAACCAAATTATTAAACAATAAGACTTAGAATAATATTATATATTTATAATTAATTTTTATTAATATTAGATTAATTTAGTTAAACTTAATAATTAACAAAAATATTTAGATATATAACATTATTTATATTTCTTTTAATGTGAT
Source organism: Arachis hypogaea (assembly GCF_003086295.3). NCBI lineage: Eukaryota > Viridiplantae > Streptophyta > Magnoliopsida > Fabales > Fabaceae > Arachis > Arachis hypogaea. The sequence goes on from NC_092054.1 coordinate 145,661,845, forward strand.
TGAAGACAATGAAATTAAAGCGAAGATCACAAAAATATTAATTATCAGGATTTAAAATAAAAGTTTTTTTTTAAAATGATATATATGCATATTCGTACTAACAGACTAGAACGTTAAACACTTTATTTATCAATTAAATTCATAGGTAAATTTGATCAATGTTAGGTATATATTAAAATTAATTATTAAATTTAATTATTAACATAAAATATATATTAAAATAATAAATTGATTTTAATGATTGATTTTAGTGTATAAATAATATTTTAAATAAATTTTCATTTAGTTTTTAAATAAAAATAATATTTATATACTAAATAAAAAAATTGAAATAAATTAAAAAATAATTATTTTTTAGAATAATTTTTTTATCTTTATTTTTCGAAATCTATCCTTTTAAGCTAGAGAAAGTTTGCAATTTGTAGATTTTGTTAAAGATAGGCAAGTGCATGGACAAACTTGATTGAAACTAACAAGTTTGTTTATTGGTATTACGAACTTGCTCTTATTTCTATACAATTTAATCGTATTAGTATATTTTTATTTTTTTATTTAATTTATATAATTTAAAATTTTAATTATAAAATTTTTAATTTAGAATTTAAATAGATATAATTTAAATTAATAATTTAATTTAATTTGATAAAAATAAATGTAGTCGTATTTTTGTACTCATAAGAACAACAACAATTATGTTTAGTAAAATAACTTTTAAAAAAATTAATTTAACAACAATGGACGAACTTGTTAGTTTTAATGAAGTTCGCTGATGCAGTGGACAAATTTTAACAAAATCTACAAATTTGTCGATACAATGGACAAACTTGCTCTAGTTTAAACAAAAAACGGATTTTGAAAAATAAAGATGAAAAAATTTGTTTTGGGAAATAATAACTTTTTGAATTTATTTCAGATTTTTTTCTAAAATTAGTCACTAAAAATGAGATATTATGTATTTGTGTATAAATATATATATAGTTTAACTTATTTTTAATATGTATTTTATATTTTAATGTGTATTCTACTTTAATAGTTAATTTAGTAGTTAAGTTTACGATTATGCTAAGTGTACATCAAAATCAGCCACCAATATAAAATATATATATTGAAATATAAATACACATTAAAAATAAATTAAATCACACATACATATAGTATACACAAATATATTAGTGACTGATTTTAGTGGTAGAATTTAGTATAAAAATAATATTTTTGTTAATTTAATATACACCTAAAATAGCGTGATTCTTAAATAAGAATTATTCTCCATATCCAAACAATTTTAACATCTAAGTGATTTAGAGTCACGCGCTTCTTGTTTCAAATTCACTTCTTCTTCTTCTTCTTCTTATTCTTCTTCTTCTTCACTTTCGTTATTGTCATCACCAACACCACGACCTCCTCCTCCTCCTCCTCCTCCTCCTCCTCTTCCTTTTCTCATTGGAATTTCTTCTACTCCTTCTTTTTCATCATTCTCTTCCATCATCATCATAATCATTATCTCGCTATCGTCATTGTCGTCTTCTTCTAATACGTATCGTCTTTATCGTTATCATTTCATTCGGAATATAATTTCGGTTCATTTTAGATTTAAATAAGGTGCACTTAGTCAGTGCTTATTTTGAAACGAGTTTATATTCTAAATTTAATTTTCGATTCATTCTTAAATATAATTTCGGTTCATTTCTGAGTGAAAGATGCATTTGGTCTCGTTGTTCTGCAAAATTCAAAACTCTTCCTCCTCAACTTTTACTGCTTCTTCTTCTTTTTTATTTTTATCTTCTTCATCTTTTTCTTCTTATTTCATTTGTTATAATTTTTCTTATTTCACTCTTGAGAAGAATAAAACAAAAAAAAAGGAAGAAAAATCAAACAAAAAAAACAAGAATAAAAAATTCCTCATCGTATTCTTCTTCTTCTTGTCTTGTTTATCTAATCAAACAAAGAAGAAGAAACAAATAATGCTCTAAAATTATTTGATGAATTTGGATGTGTTTTTGTTCATGATTCAATTTTGTTTGTATGTTTATTTTCGAACTGAGTTTGTGTGTTGCAATTATTAAATAATTTTGGTTTATTCTGGATTTAAATAAGATGCATTTAGTCTATGCTTATTTTGAAATGAGTTTACATTTTATATTTAATTTTCAGTTCATTCTAAATATAATTTCGGTTCATTTCTGAGTGAATTAAGGTGCATTTGGTTTCGTTATTTTGCACAATTCAAAATTCTTCCTCCTCATCTTCTACAATCACTTGATGGATTTGGATATGTTTTTGTTCATGATTCAATTTTGTTTGTGTGTTTATTTTTGAATTGAGTTTGTATGTCTCAATCATTAAATAATTTCATTTCATTCTAGATTTAAATAAGATGCACTTGGTCTGTGCTTATTTTAAAACGAGTTTACATTCTGAATTTAATTTTCGGTTCATTCTAAATATAATTTCGATTCATTTCTGAGTGAATTAAGGTGCATTTGATCACGTTATTATGCACAATTCAAAACTCTTCCTCCTCACCTTCTACAATCACTTAATGGATTTAGATGTGTTTTTGTTCATGATTCAATTTTGTTTGTGTGTTTGTTTTTTAATTGAGTTTGTGTATCACAATTATTACGTAATTTCGGTTTATTATGGATTTAAATAAGGTATACTTGGTTTGTGCTTGTTTTGAAACGAGTTTATATTCTGAATTTAATTTTCGGTTCATTTTATTTGAATATATAATTTCGGTTCATTTTAAAGTGAATTAAGGTGCATTTGGTTTCGTTGTTCTGCACAATTCAAAACTCTTTCTCCTCATCTTCCACAATCACTTGATGGATTTGATGCGTTTTTCATGATTCAATTTTGTTTGTGTGTTTGTTTTCGAATTGAGTTTGTATGTCATGATCATTACATAATTTCGGTTCATTCTGGATTTAAATAAGGTGCACTTGGTCTGTGCTTGTTTTGAAATGAGTTTACATTCTGAATTCAATTTTTTCATTTTGAATATAATTTTGGTTCATTTCTGAGTGAATAAGGTGTATTTAATCTTGTTGTTCTATACAATTCAAAATTCTTCCTCCTCACCTTCTACTATTTCTTTTTTTTTTTATCTTTTTTATTATATTTTATTTTGTTATAATTTTTCTTGTTTTACTCTATTGAGAGAAATAAAATAAAAAAAAAATAAAATAAAAAAAACACTTAATGATATAAAATCATTAGGAAAAAAAAAGATAAAGAAAACACAAGCAAAAAATTTCGGTATGTGAATGTACCTGTTATCACACTCTTTTAATAAGAATGATTTTTATTGGTGTTAAAACCTACTTAAATAAATTTAAATGACAATAAAAATTGAATGCGTAGCAATTCCCTTGAATAACTATTATTATAGGAGGTTATTGCCACTACAAGATTTCTATTTATTTATGGGACTTTTTTTATGGAGGTTTTTTAAAATCTCCCCAACACATTTTGTTTATGGCAATTTAAAAAACCTCAATTAATTAAAACTCAAAATTATTAATGGAAAGTATATCGTGTGAAAATGGAATTTGAGCGTGGTTGCTTGATTTTCATTTTGTTCCATGCTCATTTTCTCTTTTTCCCCAAATGAGAGGCGCTGAGTTAGCCGAGAGAGAGGCATGAAACCCTAAGTTTTCTACCGCCATTTTTGCCACCATTTTCGCCGCCGTTTCTGCCGCCGGCACCGTTATCACTGCCATATCCGTTGCAGTAGAGAACTTCTAGATCGAGCCACCTCTTCTATTAACGCATCTATTCTCTCTATACTGTTGTTGTTGCCATTGTTGCCACCGCAGTTTTCACCGTCGTTGCCGCAATAGTTTCTGCCGTCGATGCCACCGTAGTTGCCGTGGTACAACGCATTTTCAGATCTGTTCACTTCGGAGCTTCTTCTTCAACGACGCTTTCTCTCACTCTAATTTCTCCTTTGAACTGCTGCTGGTACTTCTTTTTCTTCTTCTTCCCTATTAATTTGCTGATATTACTCCTTTGAATGACGCGTTGTTTATTATATTTCAAGATTGCGGTGTTCGAACAAACAGGAATTGAAAAGAATGCCAGCCACGTATGTTTCTTCAATTTCAATCACTTCTCGATGATTTGATTCTTTTTCACGAGGCTTTTTTTTTCTACAACGAAAATCATTGTTATTCTTTTTGAATGTTACTTAATTTTGTTTTCTTTGCCAAAGTCTCAATGCAATTATCTTATTGACTCAATGCAATGATCCTTTTGGAGCAGTCAGTAATCCGGCTGTATCAGACTACTACTTTTAAGCAGGTGAAGCTTTGATTTTTTGATACACACTGTGACATGAACCTTTCCAATGTATTTGTACATAAATGTGTCTAGATACATTATTTTTTGATGTACCGAAAAAGTAAGAGTGCTAATTGGAATGGAGGGAGTAGTTTTCTCTTGATCTCATTATGTTTATTGACCAGTACTCCTATTCATGCAGCCTAATGCAATAGAAAATGGTCCCTATGATTATACCAGAAGTGGAAATTCCACTCGAGATGCTTTAGAAAGGTTCACTATGTCCTATTAGTTGTGTTTATTTACCATTGCAACTGTCAATATTGTGGCATTAATGTTTTCTTTTCTCACCATGTTTAACCTTACATGATGTGTTCTCAGTTTGTTGGCGAAACTTGATAAGGCGGATAGAGCCCTATGCTTCACCAGTGGAATGGCTGCTCTGAGTGCTGTTTCTCATCTTGTTCAAGCTGGTGCCTTTTCTTTCTTCATTGTGCTATAATTTGGTTTTTCTTCATTTTTAGTTGTGAAATTTAGATTAGATTCATCATTGAGAATTTAAGAATATGAGTAGTTTCATGCTTTGGAGTCTCTGCATGCATTCACTCCTGCAGTGCCGTGTCATTACTATTGGTATTTTTCTTAGATTATTCGTTTGTTGGATTCATTTTTAAAACTTACCGATTAATGCACTATGGGACTGAAAGCCATGAATTCTCAAAGGACTGTTTTTTTCCCCTTTTTTGATGCAAAAATTATATTTTCTGATATTTGACGCTAATAATATAATATAATGTAGATGAGAAAATTATTGTTGGAGATGATCTATATGGTGGAACAGACAGGTTGCTGTCCCAAGTAATTCCAAAGAATGGCATTGTGGTCAAGTTAGTCTAACTTGTCAATTATGCTTGTTCATTTTTTTTCATAACCAGTGATTAATTATGGCAACAAACCAATCAAGTTTATTTGTTCCATGAAGTAAAAGACCAATTACTCTTTGGTGGTTTGATTCTTTTAGGCAAATTAAATGACAAAAACCAATTACTAAATAAGCAATTAAAATAAAAGATTGATTCTTTTAGGCAGTCGGAAAGATTGGCAACTATTAATTTTTAGGTGAATGATACCTAACTTTCTCTAAAATAACATGTAAGTTACCTTTTATGATATGTCAAATTTTAATTAGTCATTATTTTACCCATAGTTGAGTTATTTTGTAATTTATTATTTGATATGGATAATGGTATAATTTCTTCAAATATCAAAACCTCACTCCCGTTAATTGAAGCACCTTTCTACTCTTTCATTCTTTCTTCATCGCTTATCTTCGGTCCTTCCAAGTATCGCCGTCACCGTCGTGACAAGAAGCGCCGACGTCGTTGTCATCTACTGCCCTCGATCGCATGCAATTTCTCTTTTTTCGGTGCATCATCCCTTAACTACTCGTCGAATGTCCGTCCTTTCTAGTATAGGCAGCATCGATGTCATTGCTATCTCTTATCTTCTCATTCCTTATCAACATAATTAATGGTTAGTTTGGTTATTAAATTTTTTTATTAAAAAATATATATCTTTATTTAATTACATAATGGAACATATATTCATATGTAAAATATAATATAATAAAATAAATCTATATTCAGAGTACTTAAAATATAATTAAAATTATGAACATATAAATATAATAGTAAAATTTGTACTCTAAACAAATAAACATATGCTTTATTATACATAAATTATTTAAAAAAATTAAAAAAATTATTAAAATTAATAACACAAATTTAAAATGATAAAATCCGAATTTTATACCGTATTTTTATAATATTTTTATTCTTTTAATTTTTATTTATTAGTACTTTATTATTTAATTAATGATTAAATAAATTATTTTTATGAGAAATTATTTTTTGTATTATTTTAAAGAAGAGATCAATATAACAGTTTAAAAAATAACGTACAAATAATATTTTAAATAAAAAATATTTAATATTAAAATTTTTAAATACAAAAATAAATTGTATAAATATTTAAGAGATAAATACGAAATACATGCCTAAAATAAACAAAACATATAAATAAGAATACTCCAGAGAAATAGAGAATTATTTTGTTTGTTTTATTTATTTTATGCATGTATTTCATATTTATCTCTTAAATATCTATATAATTTATTTTTGCATTTAAAAATTTTAATATTAACTATTTTTTATTTAAAATATCATTTTTACGTTATTTTTTAAACTGTTATATTAGTCTCTTCTTTAAGATAATACAAAAAATAATTTCTCATAAAAATAATTTGTTTAATTATTAAGTAAATAATAAAGTATTAATAAATTAAAATTTAAAAAATAAAAATATTATAAAAAATACTTGTAAGAAAGTTGAATTTTATCATTTTAAATTTGTGTTATTAATTTTAACCATTTATTCATTTTTTTAAATAATTTATGTATGATAAAAGATATGTTTACTTGTTTAAAATACAAATTTTATTATTATATTTGTATGTTCTTGATTTTAATTATATTTTTAAGTATTTTGAATAGATTTATTTTATTATATTATATTTTACATATGAATATATGTTCTATTATGTAATTAAATAAAGATATATATATTTTTAATAAAAAAATTTAATAACCAAACTAACCATTAATTATGTTGATAAGGAGTGATCCACGGCAGGAAGAGGGATCGAGTGAGAGGATAGGAGATAGCGATGACGTCAGCACTAACTATATTGGAAAGGACGGCAAAGTTACGGACCACTAGAATTTAACGATATCGTTAAGAGATGATGACGACGACGTTGGCGCTTTTGTCACGACGGTGACGGCTATGCTTGGAAGTTGGAAGGACAGAAGCTACGCGATAAAGAAAGAACGGAGGAGTGAAAAGGTATTTCAATTAACGGGAGTGTTTTGATATTTTAAGAAATTATACAATTACTCATCTCAAATAATAAATTACAAAATAATTTAAATATGATTAAGATAATGACCAATTAAAATTTAACACATCATAAATGATAACTTATATGTTATTTTAGAGAGGGTTGGATATAATTCACCTAATTTTTCACATTAATGATCTTGACATTCTACCCCTTTACCCCTTAGTCACCGCGTTTAGTGAGTTAGAAGGATAGGAACATTTTCCCCCTTGTTAATGTCTTTTGCAATTATTGAAAGGCTGTAAGCCACTAGTATCATGCTTAGAACTAGAACTTCTGGATGCATAACTATTATTCTTTTTCCCCTATAAATACACGAACAAAATCCCAATGCAAATCGTCAAAACCATCCCAGAGCAATCTTTTCGGTACATTATTCAAGTATATACAAAAAACGAACCCTCGCTCAAGTGCTCTCCCTCCCACCATGAAACCATTTTGTGTTTTACTTACTTTCTTTCTCTTGCTAGCAGCAAGTAGTAAGAAGGTGAACTCAGCCAAAACCGAAACAGTTTCCTTCAACTACAACTCTTTCAATCAAGGTAACCCCGCAATAAGTTTCCAAGGTGACGTCACTGTTCTTTCAGATGGCAATCTCCTACTCACCAACCTCAACAAGTCCAATAGCGTCGGCCGGGTTCTGTATGCCACGCCGGTGCGCATTTGGAGCAGTGCCACCGGCAATGTCGCCAGCTTCGTCACCTCCTTCTCTTTCGAGATGAAGGATTATAACGATTATGATCCTGCCGACGGTATCATATTTTTTATTGCACCGGAAGATACCCAGATTCCTGCCGGCAGTATTGGTGGTGGAACCTTAGGTGTCTCTGACACCAAAGGTGCGGGTCACTTTGTTGGCGTAGAGTTTGATACCTATTCCAACAGTGAGTACAACGATCCACCCACTCATCACGTTGGAATTGATGTAAACAGTGTGAAATCGTTGAAGACCGTACCATGGAATAGTGTGAGTGGAGCAGTGGTGAAAGTGACTGTGATATATGACTCTTCATCAAAGACATTGAGTGTTGCCGTGACCAACGAGAATGGCGATATTACCACCATTGCCGAAGTTGTTGATTTGAAGGCGAAGCTTCCGGAGAGGGTCAAGTTCGGTTTTTCTGCCTCCGGCTCCGCTGGCGGTCGTCAGATACATCTCATCCGTTCGTGGTCGTTTACTTCGACGTTGATAACAACAACAACTACAACAAGCATCAACAACAACGAAAAGAAAATAATGAATATCTTAACTGCATGATTTGGTCTCTACGCTACTTAGTACTTTAAATAAATAAAGACCAGATCACACACACATATATATATATATATATATATATATATATATATATATATATATATATATATATATATATATATATATATATGTATATCCGTGTTAAGAATCAACTTTCTGTGTGCTAAATAAATGTTGTATGGTTCAATATTTCCACTAATTAACTCTTGTATGTGGTCGGACGGTTGATCATTTAAATAAAACGGAAATGTTTCAACGAAAATTAGTCAAAAACAGGACTCACTTTATTTAATTTTTATTAATTATTATAATAATTAATTAATATTTAAAAAATAAATAAAATAAAATCTGACTTTTTTTTTCTTTAGTATTATTAAAAACTAAAAAATAGTCCGATCTTACTTTATCTTTTTATTTTACTTTTTCAATATTTTTGTCAAATATTTTAGTCTTTAATAAATTTCAATTATCAAATAAATTAGTTTCAATTTTTAGTTCATAAACAAATTATTCATTGAATTATATTGTTTTTCTATGTAGATTAATTAATCTAATAATTTCATTCTTAGAATTTTTTTATGTTTTTTATTTAAAAAAATAAAAACTGGTTTGCCTAGAATTTTTTGAAAAATTTGACATATAACGCATTTAATTTCTCAAATAAAAAGGTTGAAAACTAATTTAATAATTAAAATTTATTAAAAAATTAAAGTATTTAATTATTTTTTTAATTGAATTAGAAGATATTACTCGAAAATAAAATACTAAATAAGGTTGGGAAACAAAAGATATTCTAAAGAGATCGAAACAGACTGTTGAGACTAAGATAAGATTTGCATACAATGCATATCTTGGTGTTCAAGACAAGAGCAAACCAGGGAGATTGAAACAGAGAGCAAGAGATTGTCAAAGTTGATTTCTTATTCATTATGTTACTCTTTTTCACTTATAATGTGAGGGATATATACATGCCAACTACTTAAATAAAGATGGTAAAAATATTATTTTATGAATATATTTTATTTAAAAATATAATTTATTTATTTAGTTACATTTTAAATAAAGACAACACTTTTATAAATATCAAAATCCAATCATATAATTCATCATCCAAGAGTAAAAAAAAAAAATATTTTTACATAAAGACAATTATAAAATTTTCATTGTAATATCTACCTATATATTACTCTCGCCCTTTACAGCCTATTTGACGAACAAGGTGCTGGCTTCTTTCTTTTTCTTTTTTTTTAGGTGGGGAGGACGGGGAAATAATTAATCCGCATCTTTTTCTTTTTTTTTTTAGGTGGGGAGGACGGGGAAATAATTAATCCGCACCTTGATGAGGTTGTCATGCTAAAAATTACAAGTAAAAATTGATTTAAATTCACACTCATAATTACGTTCGAATTTGATAGAAATTCTTCTTATTACTTGTGTCAATGTAATGTTAGATATTACGAATATAATGCCAGAAATTTGGAATAATAAATAAAAGATGCTCTGGAACTCATGATAGACAAACGAATGGAGAATAATATTTATGCGAAGATTTTTGGTATTCGAGAACACATATTCTATATAATTTTTTTGAAGTTGGTATGTGATGAATGTGTAAATCGTCAAGAAAATTAAATAGATATGTAGATATAATATGTATATAAATTATGTCAGGCATATACAAAAAACATTAACAATTAAATCAATTATTATGTATTTATATAATAACATATAGATTTACAAAAATTTAGTAGTGAAAATAAAAATATACAAAATAAAATTTAATTAAGTATGCATTTTTTTTTGTTTTTACGATATTTTTCACTCCAATAGATTAAAGATTATTTTGTTACGAATTTGAGTTCTATTTAAAAGTCTGTCACTAACTAATGAGTTGCTATATATATAAGACAAAATTCGAATTCTGAAAATAGTCTAAACAGACAACTGAGTTAACCACTCGATTAACCCAAATTAGTTTAGATATATTTAAAATTTTAAATGACATATAAATATGAACAAAAACTAGAACTATACGCAAACACATACACACATACTCACCTATTATAGTATTTAAAATAATAAAAGAATAATTTTACACATCCATTATAGTAATTAAAATAAAAAAAGATAATTTATAATTATTTTTTATTTTAAATATGATTAAATATTATTTTTTATATATATTTTTAAACAATTATTTAACTATTCATTATCTACTGTTCAATTATAAAATTCACTTATTATAGTATTGATGGTATAAATAAATTTTTTAATCAAAATAATTACTATAATAAAAATATTTTAATAAAAAAAATTAATACATGCAGTGTGTTAATATATGGTTAATATATTTTTTATCTTAAATAATTTTTTAAAAAATATTAATAATTTAAATTATATTTAATTAGAAAACTAAGTTTCAATTTAATTATTAACTAATTATTAGTCAATATTGTAAGTTAATTATCACTAATTTTTAGTTTGATTTATTTATTTATTTTTAATTTTTATACTAAATTAAATTTAACAAGATAATTATTATTGAATATTAAGTTTAATAAAATATTTTTAACATAAAATACAACAAAATTATATTTTATTTTAAAAGCAAACATAATATAAAAAAAAGGATAGATATATACATTTATATATAATAATTATTTTTTTTCAAAATTTTTGCAGGAGTAAATTCTCCTCTTCCCTCAATTTAGGTCTGTGTTTATATATAATTTTTTTATTTTTTACAGTATCTTTTAATTTAATAGATCAAAAATTAATCTATCATAAATCTAAATTTTATTTAAAAATTTATATTTGATCAATATAAATTATTATCACATACACAATATAAAACTTAAACTTTTAATACTAATTTAAATAGATTAATAAATTAACTACTAAACTAACTTAAATTAGTTAAAATATATATAATTTAATTTATTTTAACGTATGTGTTATATTCTAATATATTTTACGTAAATCATAATTTATTTTAAGGTACATGATCTATCTCACATGATTGTACTGTGTAATTGTGTATGGTATAATCTCGAGGGAGAGGAGCCTAGTACGTCGATCTAAGCGTACAACAAATAAACAAGTGTTGTGTATTGTAATGAGTGAACTATCAACATAGTTTTTGTCTATTTTTTAAAATGATAACACAACTCTTTAAGATAAAAATAATTTAATTTTGATTTCTATTTTCTATTTTTTTAATACAATATAGTTTTTATGGATGTTTTTTTATCAACTTTAAATAAACAATATTGATGTCAGTATTTTTTGTTCACGATGAATAGAAAAACATTCACAAAAATTACGTTATGTTATAAAAATAGAAGATAAAAATTAAAGTGAATCATTTTTATCTTAAAAAATTGTATTATTATTTTAAAAAATACACAAAAACTAAATTAATAATTCACTCTATCGTAATTTTGGGGAGGTGGATGAGATTGTTGTAAAATAACTAAATAAATAAAGAAGAAGTAACAAATATAAAACATGGAAATATAATTAAATAACTCAAGTAGTAATATTCACTAGGATTACTATATCAATATAGTAGATATAATTAATAATATTGTAGTAAAGAATATAAGAGAAAATAGTATAGGAGAAAGAGAGAGAGTGTGAAGAATATTTTAATATTCTTATTGCTATATGTTTCTGAGGCTTTAGCCTCCTATTTATAGATACAAAAGTCCAAGCATTCAAAATTTCATTTATTTTCATTTTGGCTTGGGAGCTTCATTTCTCATAGGGAAAATCAAATCGTCCATATATTGAATGGGCATCCACGTACTTTGAACTTATCACAACACTCCCCCTTGGATGACCATTCAAGATTATGCCTCATTAAAACCTTACTAAAGAAAAACCCAGTGGGAAAAAACCTTAGTGAAGGAAAAAGAGTACAATATCCTTTGTGATGGGAACTGCCTCATTAAAAACCTTGTCAAGAAAAATCCAATGGAAAAAAAAAACCTGACCAAGGGAAAAAGAGTACAGTCTCCCCCTCTTGTCGACATCATTTAATGTCTCGAAATCGGCGCATCCCAATCTCATATACCAATCTTTCAAAGGAGGATTTTGGGAGTGACTTTGTAAATAAATCTGCCAGATTATCACTTGAGCGGATCTGTTGGACATCAATTGTCCCTTGATTTTGAAGATCATGAGTAAAGAAGAATTTGGGAGAAATATGCTTTGTTCTATCACCTTTGATGTATCCACCTTTGAGCTGAGCAATGCATGCTGTATTATCTTCAAACAGGACAGTTGGAGCTATCTTATGATCAATGATTCCACATGATGACAGAATATATTGGATCAAACTCCTGAGCCAAAAACACTCGCGACTTGCTTCATGTATCGCTAGTATTTCAGCATGATTAGAGGAGGTTGCTGCTATCGTTTGTTTCGTGGACCTCCATGATATAGCTGTACCTCCATATGTGAACAGATATCCTGTTTGAGATCTCCCTTTGTGAGGATCAGACAAGTATCCAGCATCTGCATAGCCAACTAGTTGAGACTTGGATCCATAGGGATAGAACAGTCCTATATCAACTGTTCCATGAAGATATCGAAAGACTTGTTTGATTCCACTTCAATGTCTTCTGGTTGGAGAGGAACTATATCTTGCTAGTAAATTCACAGCAAATGATATACCGGGTCGTGTATTATTAGCAAGATACATTAGCGCTCCAATGGCACTAAGATATGGTATTTTTGGACTAAGGATATCTTCATTTTCTTCTTTAGGATGGAATTGATCCTTTTTCACATCCAAAGATCTTACGATCATTAGGGTACTCAAGGGATGTGACTTATCCATATAAAATCTCTTCAAGATCTTTTCTGTGTATGTTGTTTGATGAATAAAGATCCCATTTTTTATATGCTCGATCTGCAGGCCGAGACAAAATTTAGTCTTTCCAAGATCTTTCATCTCAAACTCTTCTTTTAGAGTTTTTATAATTATTGGAATCTTTTCAGGAATCCCAATGATATTTAAATCATCAACGTACACAGCAATTATCACTACAAGAAAACAGCTCTATTGCCACGCTTTTTGAGCTACCGCCATGCTTTTGAAAGGGTGGCCTCTACAAGCGTGGCGGTTGCTCAATCGCCATGCTTTTGGTGACCTATCGCCACGCTTTTTCTTTTGCCACGCTTTTTACAAATGGCCACCCGTTAAAGTGTGGCCGTATGTGGGAGATATGGTCACGCTTTAGAAGCGTGGCCATATGGGAGATATGGCCACGCTTTAGAAGCGTGGCCATATGGGAGATATGGCCACGCTTTTGAAGCGTGGCGATAGAGAGAGATATGGCCACACTTTCGAAGCGTGGCGATAGAGAGAGATATGGCCACACTTTTGAAGCGTGGCGATAGCAAGATATGGCCACGCTTTTGAAGCGTGGCAATAGCCTTATAAAATGTAAAAAAAAAAAATCATTTTTCTAATTTTACCTTCATCGATACAAAATATAAATTTTACAGTTCTTTTTTATTACCAAACTTATAAATATAGTATACAATTTTTATTATAAGACAAATCAAATAATAATTAGTGACATATATAATTTTTGCTATAATTGTTTTATACATTAAAAAACTAATACTCAAATACAAAATAAATCTCGAGTTCAAATTCCAAAACTAAAAACTAAAGAAAAATACAAAAACAATACAACTTAAATCCTAAGTCCTTTGCTGTTCCTCCTTCTTCTAGCCCTCTTAAACTTCCTTCCCTTAGATCATACATAATTGTTCAACTTGTTCACTCCCTAAACCGCTCTTCATGATCTCTTCCTTCCCTCGCAAGATCCCGTCTTCTTCCTTCTAAAACCACACAAACTGATTAAACAAGAAGCAATAATAATTAAGGTGAAGAGAAAGGCTTGTTTTGTGTACCATGGTGGGAAAATAGTGATGAAAATGCATGGTAGGCATGAAGGTGAAGCTGTTGTTTTGGATCGGAGAAGAGAAAAGTGTTTCGGATGAGTTTACAACTACGTTGCCTCCCATTGTAGACATTACTTGGCAATCCCCATACATTCTTGCTGCTTCTTCTTTCTTTCTTTCTTATGTTGAGGAGAAAAAGTTTCTTCAGTTGAGGCAAACCTATTTTGTCACCCCAAAGAAAAAGTATCAGAATCAGAATCCAACCAGCAGAAACAACAGCTGAGCTAATGAAGAAAGCTAACGGGACATTCTCATTTCACCAACCCAAAATACAACAATAAGGGAAGATTCCTTTCACAGACAAATAGGCAAAATCTCAGGAGTGTATGAAAGGAAACAAAATAGAATAATGTCCCTCACAATCTTTGGAAGATTTATTTTCTTTTCTTTCTTTTATAGCACACATGTAAAAAATGTAAAAAATAAAATAAGCAAAAAGAGTAGTAAATATTATAGAGAATAGAGAGCATGACCATGGGGAAAGGTTGGAAGCTATGGTTTTGTGACGTTCACAGAAGACACACCCACTACTAGAAGAGTGTGGTGGAGTTGTAATAAATCGGTTATAGTGGTAGTAATTTATTTTACTGGTGGGAAAAGGGTAAATGCGGTTGGACAGAAACCGATCAGCGCCACTTACTGCGTCGGCTGTTACATTCCACGTGCTTCTTTTTTAATGGGTGGTAGTTCTTATTGGCACAGATCAATGGGGCAAAATTTTCATATTAATGGCAAATTGCACCATGCACATATTATATAAGGTCAGCTGGTAGTAGTAAGGACGTTGTTCTCACTAGTTCTTTTTTATGTGAAAAATGCAGTTTATGATAAAGTTCTATTTTTTACATGGAAAATGCAGAGTATTAGGTAAGAAAAAATCAAGTGAGATTTAGTTTGCTGCTAATATTGACATGTTTGAATGAAAGTTATAAAATTTCTTGAAGCAGTTCTATGTTCAAGTAATGAGATGCATTTGAATTTTCTTTTTTCCTTTTTCCATTAATGAGATATTTTTTAATTCTAAAAACGACATCTAAATGAATTTATACATTTGCTATATATGATGAATACAACTTGTTCTTGTATGGATACTTGGAGGGAGAGCTCAGTCTCTGGGAGTCGACGCCGAGCTATTACTTTCGGTGCCGACCTTCAGGCCTTATGATAATCCGAGCTTTACTCCAAGAGGGTGTCCAATCGCGTAGAGCTTTGAGCAAGAAACAGGGGGGAGTGTACCTGCAAAGGCACTCCAAAGCTTAAGTTAGTATTGAGAATTCAATGTGTCTTCAGGATAGAAGATCATACCTTTTTATAGGTGATAGTGTATAAATCGGTTATGTTCCTACTTTATTGCCTGTATTAAAGAGCAATAATAAGGGTTTGGACGTTTCACTTTTGTGAAGCAGTCCGTTAAGCTGATTTGTAACGTTACTTTTTAATAAATGACATTGATTGTTGATTAGTAACTATAACGCCGATTAATAACGTAATTTGCCGAGTAATGACTAAAATGCCGAACTACAATGCCAATTATCTGGGTAATAAATGTGAATAATGGCGAGTTATGAATGATAAAATCAATTTATGATGTAGGATTTGTGATGGCCGGACCACAGCCCCAAGCTTAGCCTGAGAAAATATTTAATGAAGCAGGTTGAGCTTTTAATTATGTATGAGTCGGCTACTGAACAGTTCGGCGTGTGTTTCTATCTTGTAGCCCCCAGGTCAAGGTGCTTTATTGAACAGTTACTGAGACGATAGGCTTTCATGATTAGGATAGAGAAATAATTAAATGAGGGTATTAATGAGTTTGCGTGTTTCCAACGTGGGCTTATTGGGTCTGACGTGACTTATTTGATGGGAAGTAGAAGCGAGATTTTGGGTTAAAGTGTGTGAATTAAAGCTTAGGAATTTCGAAGGTTTGCATGCTTGCTGTTTTGTGTTTTCTCAAGCGTTTTCAACCAAAAATGAGTAAAAGAGGTGAGTGCTCTTAGTTCTATTTGGTTTTTCTGCATAATCATGTTCTCTTCTTCTCCTTCTCTGCTTCTGTTTTTCAAATGGGTTATGAGAAAGAAACAAAAGGGGAGGTAGACTGGTCTTATGACTGGGTGAATGATGATGTAAGGGATCGTATTTCTCTATTTTTGGATGTTGGTGCTGTGAGTGAAATAGATAAGTCTAAGGTTGCTAGGGTTAATTCTGGGATTCGATTGGAGTTGCTCCCTTGTACGAGTGATGATAGGGTTTTTCATAGAGGGGAGGGTTTTGAGCACTTTTTTATGTATAGTTGTGTTTTGGAGGAACTAAGGGTGAGAGTTCCTTTCAGTGATTTTGAGTGTAAAGTTCTGAAGCAGTTGAACTGTGCACCCTCACAACTTCATCCCAATGGTTGGGCTTTCCTTCAGGCGTTTGAGATTCTTATGGAAGTTTTGGAGGAAAATCTGTCAGTGGAGTTGTTTTTCTCACTGTTTCAGGCGAAGGGTGTTTGGAAGGGTGGTTGGGTAAATTTGAACAGCTCTCCGGGGTTTGCTGTGTTCAAGTTGTACAAATCGTCTTTTAAGAACTTTAAGGAAATGTACCTTAAGGTCAGTAGCTGTGAGGATGACTTTTCATTCTATGTGGACGAGCATTTGGGGGAAAAATTTCCTCTCTGGTGGTGTTCAGAGCCTCAAAATATTTTAGAGCCTGAGACTATAAATCCAAAAGATGAGTGCATAATTGAGTTTTTGACTGAAGTTGTTGATCGCAAGGAGTTGATTTCTGGGAGGAAAATATGGCTGATGTGATAGATTATCTGGGTAAGATTTTGAATTGTGGATGTTGTATCATATCTGAGGTTTTTTGAATAGGTTTTTATTTTTCTTGTTTTTCAGGTGGTAAGTACCCCGGTGTATCTGCAGCGAGTTTGAGGTCTCGGGTGAAGAGCAAAGGTTTGGAGAAGGAGGTATCCTCGTCAAAGGCGGATAAGGTCGGCGTTGGCGAGGTTGATCAGCCAAGGCCAGGGAGGAGGAAAGTTATTGCTAAGAAGAGAAAAGGTGATGTGGTAGATTTGTCTGACGTTTTCTGATGATGAGAAAGATGATGTTCCAATGGAAGAGGTTCATAAGTTTTGTGATAACTAGAAGAGGTTGCATGGTTTTGTTGAGCGGAGTGATGGGTCGTCGCTCTGGGAAAAAGATTACCCCTTTATGATTACTGCCGATGAAGTTTGCCAAACCCCTGCCGATGTTAATTTGGCTGAAGAAGTGGGAGATGTGGCAGTTGATCAGTACATGCAGGTAATCTTTTATCTTTTGTTTTGTTGTGGTTGATAATTTTGTGGATGATCTCGTTTAATTCTATATTTGTTTGTGGAAGGTTGTGGGTCTGAGGCTTGCCAGTTTAGGGCAGAGCCGAGAAAAGAAACATCGTCAAGTAGCTGAGCAAAAGTTCGATTTGAGATTGGAGGAACAATTGAGGTTGAAGGCTGCCAAGGTTACAGAATTGGAGAGTAAACTAGCTGGGGTTGAGAAAGATTTAAAATTGATGAAGGAGAATTATGCTAAAGAGGTGGAAGATGTTAAAAAGAAGGAAGCGGATTTGTATAGTATGAGTACTCGGGTAGTGGAGTTGACTGCTGAATTGAAAAGCTTAGAAAAGAGTAAGGAGACAGCGATCCTGGACTCTTTCATTGAGGGGTTCGAAAGAGCTTCTCTGCAAGCCAGGTTCTTAGCTCCTAATGTTGATCTTGATCAGATGGACCCTAGTAAGATTGTTCGTGATGGGGTTATGGTTGAAGATGATGGCGCTGAAGAGGAGGAGGATGAAAATAGTTAATTTAGTGTGTATGTTCGGTACTATTAAACATGTATTTTGGTGGGTTACTTTGCTCCTGTAGTGAGCTTTTGACTGTTAAATTTTTTGTACTGTTTATGAAACAGTTTATTTTGTTTTTGGTTATGTTGACTTTGCAGAAAACATATATATATTGATAGGTGAATCTTGCCTATTTTGTCTGTTTGGTAGTTTGTTATTAGCTCTAGGCAGTGTGATTGGAGATTATTCTGAATGATATGGCTTTCGATTAAGATTGAATGTTTGTATGCTAGATAAATTTTGAATGAACGCGTTTTGAGCAAAATTGGAAAATTTTGGCAAAGTTTGAAATATCGGCTTCCAATTTGGATTGGAGTTTTGTGTGAATGATCAAATTCTGATGTAGATCGGGCATTTGTTTAATTTTTTTAATGATTGGCTTCCGATGTAGATCGGAGATCTGTTGGAATGATTGAATTTCGGTTGAGAGCGGTAATCGGATTGACTGATTGCATCCGGTGATCGGATTCCGTTTTAAGGTCGGCATTCAGATTGACTGATTGCTTCTGAGTTAATCGGATTCTGTTTTAAGGTCGGTAGTCGGATTGACTGATTGCTTTCGAGTTAATCGGATTCCGTTTTAAGGTTGGCAGTCAGTTTGACTGATAGGTTCCGAATGACCTATTTTATTATTTGATCAGTGTTAATAGTATCTGAATGGTCGGGTTGATAGTATAGGTTGACATGATATGTTTATAGATTGAAACGGAAACTATGAAATGGAAAAATATTGATTTGATAAAGTAGGGAATCTACTTATTAAAGAACCCTTGATGTCAAAGGCCCAGGTAGGCTAGCCTCGTTAAAACCTCTCCAAGCAAAACCCTTGTGGAAAAAATCTTGGCAGTAGGAAAAAGAGTACTTGCCTGTCCCTGGTATTAGCTGTAATATAATTTTAAGGAAGATACATTCCAAGTGCTAGGGAGATCTTTACCCTCTAGTGTTTGTAGTCGATAAGCTCCATTGCTGATTACTTCTGTGACACGGTAAGGGCCCTCCCAATTAGCTGCTAGTTTGCCATCTGTTGGTGGTTTCCTAGCTTGTTCTGTTTTTCGGAGTACAAGGTCGTGGACTTGGAAAGACCTTGGTTGAAGTCGTTGGTTATATTTTCGGGCAATGTGCTGTTGCATGGCTAAATGTTTAATTGCTGTGGATGATCTGAGTTCTTCAATGAGATCAAGTTCGGTTTGCCGGGCTATGTCTTGTGTAGTTTGGTCGGCCAATTCTGTGCGTAGTGAGGATTGGGAGATCTCCACAGGTATCATTGCGTCTGAGCCGTAGACCAAACGGAAATGTGTCTCCTTTGTGGTTGAGTGAATTGTTGTATTGTACCCCCATAGGATTTCTGGGATAAGCTCGGCCCAGAGGCCTTTTGCATCATCCAGTTTCTTTCTTAGAGCATGTAATATTACTTTATTTGTGGCTTCAGCTAACCCATTTGTTTGTGGGTGCTCTACTGATGAGAAGTGGTGTTTGATTTTCAAGTTCTGCAAGAAAGATGTAAATTTTTGATCGGCAAACTGGCGACCATTATCTGTGATAATGTGCCGAGGAATGCCGAATCGACAAATAATATATTTCCAAACAAAGGAAAGTATTTGTTGTGATGTAATCTTGGCTAGAGGCTGTGCCTCTATCCATTTGAAAAAATAATCAATTGCTACCACAAGGAATTTTACCTGACCTGCTGCTGTTGGAAAGGGTCCGAGGATATCTATGCCCCATTGGTTGAACGGCCAACTAACCTCGGAACAGTGTAGGAGTTCGGCCGGGAGATGTGTAATCGGATTGTGTTTTTGGCAGTTGTTACAGCTTTTGACTTTTGCTTGACAATCCTGTCGAATTGTCGGCCAATATAATCCAGCTCTGAGGATTTTTGAAAACAGACTTCGGGCTCCGAGGTGTGTACCACAGATCCCTTCATGTGCCTCAGCAAGTGCAAGCTCGGCTTCTATTCTGCAAAGACATTTGAGTAATGGACGGGAGAATCCCCGTCTATATAGGCAATTATTATAAATTGTAAAAAAGGAGGCTTGTCGACGGAAATGCCGAGCATTTTCGACGTCGCCTGGTAAGACCCCTGTCTGGAGATACTGTATGTATGGGGATCTCCAATCTGCTTCCTGTGTTACACTTAAGACTTGTGTTAGTTCAATGCTTGGCTTGAGTAGTGTTGACTGATAAAGTGATGACCTATTTGGTTGAGTACTAGTGAGCTTAGACAGAATGTCAGCTCGGCCATTGCTCTCCCTTGGTATGTGCTGTATTTCATATTTGGAAAATTTTGAAAGTAAATTGTGTACGACATCCAGGTATTTAGAGAGCAAAAGGTCCTTTACTTGGTATAGGTTGTTTACCTATTGGACGACAAGGAAGGAGTCGCAATATACCTTAAGTTCGGTGATGTTAAGGTCGGCAACGAGTCTAAGGCCGGCAATTAGTGCTTCATACTCACTTTGATTGTTGCTTGCTTTAAATGAGAAGTTGAGGGAATGTTCGATGACATTGCCGTGACCATCATCAAGTATAATACCTGCGCCACACCCGTGTGGGTTGGAGGACCCGTCGACATATAAAGACCATTCGATGTAATCTTCAGTTGTATTCGGTACTGAGAACTCGGCAATAAAGTCGGCCAAAAACTGTGATTTGATGGATGCTCGGCCCTCGTACTTGATATCGAATTTCGATAGTTCCACCGACTATTTTACTAGTCGGCCAGCCAGTTCAGGCTTCTGCAGCACTTGTCGCGAAGGTTAATCTGTTCTAACATGGATTTCATGGCTCTGAAAGTATGGTCGGAGTCTTCTGGTGGAGAAGACAAGCGCAAGTGCCAGCTTCTCAATGCTCGGGTATCAAAGCTCGGCATTCTGTAAGGTTTTGCTGGTAAAATAGATCGGGAACTGTTTCTTTGCCCTTTCTGCAACAAGAGCGGAGCTTATAGCCCAGTTAGTAACAGATAAATATAAGAATAGTGGCTCCCCTTGTAGGGGTGTGTGTAAAATTGGTGGTTTTGAAAGAGTTTCTTTTATAGTTGTAAATGCTTGTTCACATTCATCAGTCCATTGGAAAGCTTTTTTCATTTTTAAAGTTTGGAAAAAACATGAAGATTTAGAAGCTAGGCAATGTAAGAATCTAGAAAGCGCCACAAGTCTCCCTGTTAACCGCTGGACTTCCTTGATGGTTTGTGGGCTTGTCATGTCTAAAATAGCTCGGCATTTTTTAGGATTTGCCTCAATACCTCGGCTGGTGAGCATGAAGCCGAGGAATTTACCGCTTTGAACCCCAAATGCGCACTTTTCGGGATTTAACCGCATGTTGTATTTTCTTAGCTGTCCAAAGATTTCTGTGAGGTCATCAAGGTGGTTATTGCTGATCTTTGTCTTGGTGACCATATCATCAACGTAGACCTCAATGTTCCTGCTGATTTGTTTGGCGAAGACTTTGTCCATTAGACGTTGATATGTCGCACCTGCATTCTTAAGTCTAAATGGCATGACTTTATAACAATAGTTTCCATATTCAGTAATAAAGGCTATCTTATTTTGATCAGATGGATGCATGTGGATCTGGTTATAAACAGAATATGCATCCATAAAGCTGAGTTTTTCAAAACCAGAGGCATTATCAACTAAACAATCAATAAAGGGCAAAGGGTAGGAATCTTTGGGGCATGCTTTGTTGAGATCGGTGAAATCAACACACATGCGCCGTTTACCGTTATGTTTTTTAACCATGACGACGTTCACCAGCCATGTTGTGAATCTGATTTCTCGGATGAAATCCGCGTTGATGAGCTTCTTGGTTTCTTCTAGGGAAGCTTGCTTTCGGTCGTGGCCGAGATTTCTCTTTTTCTGTGCTACAGGTCGGATAGATGGATCTAATGCTAACTTGTGTGATATGATGGATGGATCGATGCCTGGCATATCAGCTGGGGTCCAAGCAAACAGGTCGGCATTTCGTTGTAAAAATGCTCGGAATGATGATTTTTCTTCTGAAGATAATGTTGAGCCGACGTATGTGAATTTGTCTGTGTTTTCTGTGAAATAGATTTTATCTAGGTCTTCTGTTGGAGTCGGCCTTTCCAGTGTTCCTGCTCTGGGATCAAGGTCGGCCAGCATGTGTTGCTTGTTCATGTTGCCGATATTATGGACCTGGGCTTTTGTGTTACGGTGAGGTCTTTTGAGACTATTGTTGTAGCACTCCCTGGCTTCTCGGGCATCACTGTGAATGGTTGCAATTGTATTGTTCTGCAAAGGGAACTTAACACAAAGATGAATTGTAGATACTATAGCGCCGAACCTATTTAAGAAAGGTCGGCCAAGTATAATATTATACGGACTGAAGCAATCAACAACTAAGTATTGAATGTCTGAAGTTTTTGACGAGGGAAACTTACCGAGTGTGGTTTGTAACCACACAGAGCCCATAACCGGGACTCGCTCACTTGAGAATCCTACCAAATCACCAGTGGAAGGTTGGATGATGTTATCACTTAGTTTCATTTTCTGGAATGTTGAGTAAAAGAGAACGTCGGCGCTGCTGCCTGGATCGAGCAACACCTTTTTAACTAGGAGATCTCTGAGCTGTAGGGAGATTACGATGGGATCATCCAGATTTGCTACGCTGTTGTCATGATCGGCTGTCTGGAATGTTATCTATGGAGATGTCGGCGGTGGCTACTGTTGACTTTGATCGGCGTTGATGGAAAGTATAGCTCGGTAAGATCTTTTTCTTGCCGAGCTTGTGGCTCTGCCACCTGCAAAACCTCCGGAAATACAGTTGATTGTATGCGTTGGTAGTTCAGGATGGCTATTGTTCGCTCGGTCTCTATCTCGGCTATGTTGTATAGCCGAGCTTTGGTCTCCTGAAGGAGGTGCTCGCCGCTGCATGTGGCCGCTGATGAATTTGTCCAGGTGACCCTGCCGAGCTAGTCGCTCCAGCAGGTCTTTGGCGATGATGCAGTCGTTGGTATTGTGTCTGTGCTTCTGGTGGAAGGAGCAGTATTTTGATCGGTCAGTGCCTTTTGAATCTGGGTAACTGCCAGCTTTTCGTGGTGGCTTGATTAATTTCGAATTCAAGATCTCCTTGATGATGTCATCGCGCTTGGTGTTGAATTTGGTATAGGTTTCATATCGTGGAATTGGTTTGAAATTCCTCTTGCTGTCCCGTGGCTTGTCATCGTCTCTATAGTGAGGCTTTTCTATTTTTCGAGCTTGTCAGAGCTCTTCGATGTCAATCTGTCCTTTAGCTTTTTCATGGAATTCGGCCATGGTTTTTGGTTTGGCCACAGCAATAGTTTCCTGGAATTTTCCTGGTCTTAATTCGCTTTTTATGGCGTGTAGTTCCACCTCGGGGTGAAGGTCGGGTATACTTATGGCTATCTTTGTGAAGCGCGTCATGTAGTCCTTGAGGCTTTCGTGCTTACCTTGCTTGACTGTGTTCAGGTAGTCGGAGTCATGTAGGTAGATGGCTGATCCAGCAAAGTGCTCCTCAAAGGGATTTGATATGTCTCAGAATCGAGAAATGGAACCTGCAGGCAAAGAACAAAACCAATCAAGTGCAGGACCGTCTAAGTAAGATGGAAAACAACGAGATAAAACTTTATCAGATGCACCGTTTACTATCATTATGGAGGTGAACTTTTTTATGTATTTCTTTGGATCACCTAACCCATCATAGGGAATTAGGGTGGTCGGCAGGGTAAACCTTCGGGGTAGCACGAAGTTCATTACCTCCGCCGTGAATGGTCCAGGGGAGCTTTCCTGATCGTCATTTGCTCTGTTTTCCTGAGCTTCCTTGTTATGTTCGGGTTGCTCCTCTTCCTGTCGAGCAATGTCTGAGACATGTGTTGGTCCTGACTGCTGCTCGGCTTCTTCCGTCCGTTCTTGTCGGTCATTGTTTTCGGTTCGAGTGTTATTCAAGTTGGCAATTTGATTTGCCATTCTTTGGTTCTCCTCAGCCACGACTTGCCACAACTCGGTCACCATCCGGAGCAATTTGGACGGTGAGGGTGGAGGTTGTTCAGCCATGACTTCAAAACGGGAACCTTGAGGCCGATGATATGTAGAGAGGTTTATATTTTCGGCCCCACGGTGGGCGCCAATTGTTCTTGTATGGATACCTGGAGGGAGAGCTCAGTCTTTGGGAGTCGACGCCGAGCTATTACTTTCGGTGCCGACCTTCAGGCCTTATGATAATCCGAGCTTTACTCCGAGAGGGTGTCCAATCGCGTAGAGCTTTGAGCAAGAAACAGGGGGGAGTGTACCTGCAAAGGCACTCCGAAGCTTAAGTTAGTATTGAGAATTCAATGTGTCTTCAGGATAGAAGATCATACCTTTTTATAGGTGATAGTGTATAAATCGGTTATGTTCTTGCTTTATTGCCTGTATTAAAGAGCAATAATAAGGGTTTGGACGTTTCACTTTTGTGAAGCAGTCCGTTAAGCTGATTTGTAACGTTACTTTTTAATAAATGACATTGATTGTTGATTAGTAACTGTAACGCCGATTAATAACGTAATTTGCCGAGTAATGACTAAAATGCCGAACTACAATGCCAATTATCTGGGTAATAAATGTGAATAATGGCGAGTTATGAATGATAAAGCCGATTTATGATGTAGGATTTGTGATGGCCGGACCACAACTAATTTTAAATTGTCATTCTCTCAAGTAATCTTTTCTTTTGTTTTTCTATGTATTTTGGAAATGATTTGTTTTCAATTTTATTTTTATATTCTTACATTCATCTAGATGCTTTATTTGAATTGTAGGCTACAACTATGATTTATACAGCTTGGTTCTTGATTATAAAAGCAAAGTTTCATCCAACATATATCAAGCACAAACAAAAAGCTTAATAGAAAATAACTTCAGCAAATTGAAAAAATATAAATTATAGTCACATTCAGTTTTTATAAATTTTAATCAATTCACATTGGAAAATCCAAGAGTAACATGCATTGATCTTCATCTGTAATGCCAAGTCTCCATCTTGTTCTTTGTTCAAATAACCTAAAAGTCACAATGAAAGAAATAATATTACTAAAAGATTTGCCTAGTGAAAGCAATAGCTTGAAGTGTGAATGAGTTGATGGCTTGCTTACATATGGGGGCTGAGATGAACCAGTTTGGCTTCGTTAATATCATTACTCGTAAGCTTGAGAGATAGCAGTGACAGAAATATGCTTGATATGCTTAAGTTGTGGCCAGTGACGGACCCTGAAAATTTATGTTGGGGGGACAAAAATAATACACATTACTATCAAAAGATATATTAATTTAAATTTAAAAAATATAAAAATGCATATTAATTATTCGAATACAAAAAAAAAACAAAAGTTATATTAGCCGCTAACTTTTTTCGCTTCAATTCTAAGAACTTCTTTTTATTAGAGACTAATGGAGTGACTTTAGATTTTAGTGGTAGCTTTCTTTTGAAATATTTTTTTATTATTATTTCTAAAAATAAAAATATATTTTTTAAATTAATAAATTGATCAATTCACTTTAAAAATTTATATGCAACATAATTACATATAATAGAATAGAACGAAAGATAAACAAATAAATAATAAGGATCACTAAATTGAAAATAAAATAATATATATAAATTCATTAAGAGAATAAAAAAATAGATTAATACCTAAACTATAATTGTTTGAATTAAAATTTACAATTGAAAATATCAAAAAGAGAAACAATGAAATTGAAAAATAAATAAAGTCATAGAGAGCTATATAAAACAAAAATAGAGAATTTAAAATTTACCTTTCGATGAAGAGAAAATGACCACTAGATAAGGAATAGAAAAGACGGTTGAAAATATGAAACTAAGAAAAGGGTTTAAAAGAATAAATGAGTGACGGCTAGGATTTAAGAATAGAAGACGACTAAATTTGATTAGGTTAACTAATAGTCAAAATGATAGAAAGATAAAATGGGTTTGAGGCTTTTAACAATTGGACTTTGTTATTTGTAGTGAGGTCATTTAAAATTTAAAATAGGAGCATATTATATATATATAATTTTTTTTTTGTTGAAAAATATGAAATGAGAGTGGGGGCAAGTGCCCCTCACTACTATGCATGGGTCCGTGCCTGGTTGTGGCCAATTAAACAAGAATAATAATAATAGTAATAATAATAATAATAGTAAGTTAGTAACCAAATTAAACAAGAATAATGAAAAATAAATTAAATATGGAATTATCAAATCAAGTTTCTAAGAAAAGGAAAAGGTAGAATTCAATCTAAGATATGACAATTAAAAAAAATAATAGTAAAAGAATACAATTTGAACAGTCCACTTCGATCAAGAAGAGAATATCAACTTTGAGTAATTGAATTCATAAAAGTAAGACGTACTTGGCATGTGGCAAAGGTATCCTTACAGTTTTGAAGACTGCCAGAAAGAAAGAGCCACAGAAAGAAGTTTAGGCTCAAATTATATCCTCACAGCAACCTGAACACAGTACAACTAAGATTTCGTTATACCTCTTACGAAGAGACAATATCATTCCAGTGGTTACACCAGAAGCAGCTTCTTCAGCCTTTGATTTTGCCCGAACCAATAACAAATAGAACAGAGTACAATTTTAGAAAACAAATATCCAACCTTCAACGAGTCACGTACAATTGACGAACGTATTCCATTTTCCACATAGAACATTCTAATTAGAGAACATGTAACGCAAAATCACATAGAATAAACTCTACTATAGTGGATTATATTTGATTACCTTCTTGGGTGCGAAAGGGTCATTATCGTAATATTCGTCGTCATAATCAGAACACGTTCCGGAAAATCCGCCTTCAAAATTGAAGTCTTGCTGCGTTTGACAAAATTGAAGTGAGGGCCGAGATTCATAGATAGAAAGGGAAAAGAAAAAATAAAATTCAAAAAGGAGGAGTATTTTACATCATCAAAATGAGGAGAGGAAGCCATTGGTTTCAAAAACCCTAGATAGGGAAGGAGAAGATTGTTCACAACAGGTGATTCAGCAGCTAGGGTTCCTGAATTTGACCCCTTAGGAGGTTTATCTGAACTCTTCATCACGCCGCGTTGTGATTCAGTTTCGCAAGGCGATTCGCTAGCTCGTTCTTAATTATACAATCAAAATGATCATGGTTACATCAATGCAATGAGTTTAATCAGAAAACGTGTACAATACCATGTACACTGCAAAAAAGAATCAAACAAATCCAACGCCTAAATTCAAATAAGTTGGTAAGAACATAGATCATGTTCCTTATTCCTACTACTATTTCTTTCATTTAGGTTCTAGCCAACAAAGTAACAAACCAAGAAAGCCAAGTTATCAGATCCAATTGCCATAAAAAACCAAATCCCTTTATATCAAACTCTAAATCAGAAAAATTATCAGTTTAGTTGAAATTGAAACATACCAATCCATAAGCTCCCGGAAATCCAGACCTGCGCTTTTCGTCGTTCATAGATCCCGAAACCTTGGCGTCGGAGTCAACGTGCACCGCAACTAATTCCTTCTGCTCCTCAAGATCTGTGGAAGAATTCCCACTCTTGCCTCTGCCATCAACTACTCCCAAGTCCAAATAGAACACGAGACCAACGAAGAATGCATAAAACCCTACGAATCCAATCGCCTGCCACATGAAGATCTCCGCGCTAAGATACACGTAGAAGAGGAACATCGCTGCCGTCAAGTAGAAGAGCACGTCTCTGACGAAGGGCGCGAGATCGAGGGGGAAGGGAGCGGCGTAGATGGCGACGAATCCGACAACGAGGGCAGAGACGAAGGTACCGGCAGAGAGGATGGGGCCAAATCCGGTGCGGTACTGGCCGGAGCGGAGGGCAGCGAGGGAGGAGAAGACGTCGGGGGAGCCTGATACGACATCATTGGCTGCATGTGCGGCACAGACGCCGGAACTGCAATGCCACCAGCAGTAGAGGCGACGCCGGGAGCCATTGTAGCCGCAGAGCTAACACCAGGAGGTGGAATCGACAGATTCTGGTAGGCAAGGCTGGGCGGAGCGGCGCCTCCGGATAGATTTGGCAGCGGGGAGAAGTGCGGTGCCTGAGGAGACAGCGGCCGGAAGGAGGGGGCGGCGGAAGGCACGAAGGGAGGTCCAGTGGAGACCTGAGGCGGCACGTAGGATTAGGTGGGATGATGCTGCTGCAACGGCGGCGGGGCGGTGGCGCGGAGAGCAGAGTCGGATTGGGATTAAGGTTTGCGGGAGCTGGAGATTGAGATAGGGATGTGGAAGGTGGAGCGTGATGGGTTATTAGGGTTAGGGGTTGTGAGTGACGGAGACTGAGAGAGTCTCGAAGCTTTTGAAGTTTTAGGGTTAGTAGGATTCAGGGTTATTGGGTTTGGGGTTATTAGTTTTTTTTTTAAAAAAAAAACCTTTTGGCCACGCTTTTAAAGCGTGCCAAAAGAGTACCAGGATATGGCCACGTTTTGTAAGCGTGGCCGTAATGAAATCCTGTCGCCATGCTTTTAAAACGTCTTTGTTTCTCTCTATGGCCACACTTTTGAAGCGTGTCAGAAAAAAACGTGGCCGTTTCTCTAATCAATGGCCACCCTTACAAAAGCGTGGTCGTTGATCCTTTTCGCCACGCTTTTGAAGCGTGGCAAAAATAAAGTGGCCAAATCTCTAATCTATCGCCACCCTCATAAAAGCGTGGCCATTGCCCACTTTTGGCCACGCTTTTGAAGCGTGGCAAGAAAAAAGCGTGGCCATAGGCCTTTTTTCTCATAGTGTATAATGAACCCAGATGCAGATTTCTTTATGGAAACACATGGGCAGATATCATCATTCTTGAATCCGTTTTTGGCCAGATACTCAATAAGACAATTATACCACATTCGTCCAGATTGCTTTAGACCATATAAAGATCTTTGCAATTTGACTGAGTATAACCCTTGCGAATATTCATTGGACGGTTTAGATATCTTTAGTCCTTCAGGGACTTTCATATAGATATCCTGATCTAATGAGCCATATATATAGGATACTACCACATCCATTAAATGCATATGCAGTTTATGATATGCAGATAAACTGACCAAATAACGCAATATTATTGCATCCATTACAGGGGAATACGTTTCTTCATAATCTATACCGGGCCTTTGTGAAAAACCTTGTGCCACAAGTCGGGCTTTATAGCGCACAACTTCATTTTTCTCATTTCATTTTCTCACAAATACCCATCTGTATCCAATAGGTTTTACATCTTCTAGTGTACGGACTACAGGTCCGAAGACTTCACGTTTTGCAAGTGAGTCTAATTCAGCCTTCATGGCTTCTTTCCATTTTGGCCAATCATTCCTTTGTCGACATTCTTCGACTGATCTTGGCTCAAGATCCTTACTTTCATGCATGATATTTAATGCCACATTATATGCAAATATTTCATTGACAATTGTCTTATTTCGGTCACATTTCTCTCCTGTAAAGACATAATTTATCGAGATCTCGTCATTTTCACAATTTTCAGGTACCTGAACGTCTTCTGGCGTTAAAACTATATCAGAATTTTGGACAACTGCAGGTGTCTCTACTATGTCTTTTTCAACAGGAATATTATTTACCTCTTTTCGCTTTTGAGGATTTTTTATCTTTGGAACCGACAGGCCTGCCACGCTTCTGGCGTGAATTTGCTTCAGTGGCTACTTGTCCTACTGGGACATCAATTTGAATTGAGGTATTTTCCACTGGTATATAAGATTTGGTTATCCTCTTTGTATCGGAAAATGCATCAGGCAATTCATTTGCTATTCTTTGCAAATGTATAATCTTTTGAACTTCTAGTTCACATTGCCCTGATCGAGGATCTAAATGCATCAAGGATAATGCATTCCAATTAAGTTCCTTTTCAGGAAACTTATTCTTTTCCCCTAATGTTGGAAATTTTGATTCATCAAAATGACAATCTGCAAACCGAGCTTTAAATACATCTCCAGTTTGTATCTCAAGATACCTCACTATAGAGGGAGAATCATATCCAACATATATCCCTAATTTTCTTTGGGGTCCCATTTTAGTACGATTAGGTGGTGCAATGGGAACATATATCGCACACCCAAATATTCTTAAATGGGAGACATTTGGCTGCTGGCCAAAAGCTAGTTGCATAGGAGAGAACTGATGGTAACTCGTTGGCCTCAATCGAATAAGTGCTGCGGCATGTAAAATAGCATGCCCCCAAACCGAGGTTGGGAGATTTGTTCTCATAAGTAAGGGTCTAGCAATTAACTGGAGGCATTTAATAAGTGATTCTGCTAACCCATTTTGTGTGTGAACATAAGCTACTTGATGTTCAACACTTATTCCATTAGCCATACAATAAGCATCAAAAGCTTGGGAAGTAAATTCACTAGCATTATCAAGACGAATTACTTTGATTAGATTGTCTGAAAATTGTGCTTTTAATCAAATAATTTGAGCAAGTAATCTCGCAAACGCCAGGTTGCGAGAAGATAATAAGCACACGTGTGACCATCTCGAAGATGCGTCTATTAGGACCATAAAATATCTAAAAGATCCACATGATGGATGAATAGGTCCACATATATCACCTTGAATCCTTTCTAAGAATTCAGGGGACTCAAATCCAATCTTTACTGGTGATGGCCTTAAAATTAACTTTCCTTGAGAACATGCAGCACAACAAAATTCACTAGTTTTAAG
Organism: Arachis hypogaea; assembly: GCF_003086295.3. NCBI lineage: Eukaryota > Viridiplantae > Streptophyta > Magnoliopsida > Fabales > Fabaceae > Arachis > Arachis hypogaea. Next base: position 145,692,853 of record NC_092054.1, read on the forward strand.
AATCTTCTGGTTCTTTAGTGAATGTCCATGAGAGTTTTCAATAATTCTCCTCATCATGGTTGTTTTCGGATAACCCAATCTATCATGCCAAGTTATGAATTCATTGGGCTAGTAAACTTCTGGTTTACAGTGGCATGTGATTCAATTGTACTAATCTTGGTATAATATAACCCAGATGAAAGTGAGGGTAATTTTTCTAATATAACTTTCTTATTTGAATCATGAGTTGTGATACATAAATACTCATGATTTCCCTCATTCATTGTCTCAACATGATATCCATTTCTGTGAATATCTTTGAAACTCAACAAGTTCCTCAGGGACTTGGTAGATAATAGTGCATTATTTATTATAAATTTTGTTCCTCCAAAAAACAAAATTATAGCTCTTCCGGAGCCTTCTATCACATTGCCTGAGCTAATAATACTATTAACATATTCCTCTTTTGGCACAAGATGGGTAAAATATATATCACTTTTAAGAATGGTGTGCGAACTTGCACTATCCGCAAGGTATACATCTTCATTATATATCCTTGCCATTTTCTTCAAAGACAAATAATAAAAATGAGTAGTATGCGCAGTTAAATTGAATACTTGATCGGAATTATTTTTCTAAGAAACACTGTTCAAAATAATGTCATATACTGAAATTTTATTTTAAAACATGACACATTTAATGATTTCAAAATTTATAAACATTAATATTTCATTATTTATATACATCACATTTGAAACTTAAATACATAAAAAATAAAACTTAATAATAAGTTCTTTACATTATTTATTTACATAGATACTTCACAATCCCATATATTAAACTATTCCATCATTGATCAAATGACCAATATTTCCCTCAGGGTCCTCAAAGAAATCAGATACATCATAATGAGTGGTGGAATTTTCAGTATCATTTGAAACAAAATTTGTTTCCTTTCCTTTGTCATCCTTTTTCAAAGATGCCTGGTAAAGATCGACTAGGTGCCTTGGAGTACGACAGGTATGTGACCAATGGCCCTTTCCACCACAACAGAAACACTTATCCTCTGTTGAATTATTCTGCCCGATATTTCTTTCTTTATCCCACTTCTGGTGAGATCCTCTCTTTTGAACATAATTTATTTTCCTTCCATAATTTTTCTTGTTATTAAAACCTTGCCATTTACCTCTTCTGGGGTAATGATTTGCCGCATTTACTTCAGGAAATGGGGCGGCGCCAGCTGGACGCACTTCATGATTTTTCAATAGCAACTCATTGTTGCGTTCAGCAACAAGAAGGCAAGAAATTAACTCGGAATATTTTTTAAACCCTTTTTCTCGATACTGCTGCTGCAGGAGCACATTCGAGGCATGGAAGGTTGAGAAAGTTTTCTCCAACATATCATGGTCAGTTATCTTTTCCCCAATTAATTTCATTCGTGAGGTGATTTAAAACATAGCAGAATTATAGTCATTTATAGATTTAAAATCTTGTAAACGCAAGTGCGTCTGATAAACCCATATTTTATGATATATTTTGTGCTTAATTTGAGTGATTTATCCAATCCTTCACCCACTTATTCATATTAATTGCATGGTTTTACTTCTCCTTCCTTATTATGTGATGTATGTGAAAAACATGTTTCCTATGCTTTAAAACTAAATATTTTAATTACCTTTAATTCCATTCGATGCCGTGATCAGTGTGTTGAGTAGTTTCAGATCTTCTAAGGCAGGAATGACTTAAAGAATGGAAAGGAAACATACAAAAATGGAAGGAAAGCACAAAACGGAGTTTTTGGAGAAACTGGCATCCACGCGATCGCATGGGCGACGCAGACGCATGCCAAGCGCGAATCAATAGCGACGCGGCCGCATGACTGACGCGACCGCGCGCCTTATGCAGAACGCATATGACGCAGTCGCATGACTGACGCGACCGCGTGACAAGAAAAGCTCCGAATGACGCGGCCGCGTGACCCACGCGGATGCGTGACAGAGGCCACGCACTAGAAATTACAGAAAATGCTCCCAGCGATTTCTGAAGCCCTTTTTGGCCCAAATCCAAGTCCAGAAGGCATAGACCAGAGGTTATGAAGTGAGGGAATGCATCCATTCAGGAGAGCTCGCCAATTTTAGTTACTTTCCATGAATTAGATTTAGTTTTAAGAGAGGTTCTCTCCTCTCTCTTTTAGGATTAGGATTTAGGACTTTTCTTAGGTTTAGGAGTGACTTTCGATCCCAGGTTTAATGTTCCTTTACTTTAAGCTTCCCTTTTACTTTTATTCATTGCATTACTTTAGTTGATTATTCACTTTTGCCATTTAATTTATGAATTCTTCTATGTTACAGATTACTCTTTTGAATTAATGTTATTTGAGGTATTTCAGTTTAATATTGCTTTCTTTTATTTATGTCACCATTGCTTCCAATCTGAAGATAATTTTTATTCCAGCAATTTGGCTTTTTCCCCTTTTGGGCTTGGTTAAGAAATCAGTAACTCAGGAGTTATCTTAGCTCAACATAATTGATAACTGTTATCTTTGTTAGTTGAATTGACTTTTAATAATCCCAATCTTTTCTTAGGAAATAAATAGGATTCGAAGGTCAAACTAATTAGTCCCTTGACTTTCCTTTGCTTTAGCAAAGATTAACTAAGTGGAATTAATATTGAATCTTCTTTATTGTTGAGAAGGGTGACTAATTTAAACTTCCAATTTCTCATACCTTGCCAAAAGTTTGCTTTACAGTATTTATTTATTTTAATTGCCATTTAAATTATTTGTCATACTTATTCCTCACTCTCAACCCCGATTTACAACCTTTATAGCCAATAATAAGAACATACTTCCCTGCAGTTCCTTGAGAAGACGACCCGAGGTTTAAATACTCGGTTATCAATTTTTAAGGGGTTTGTTACTTGTGACAACCAAAACGTTTGTATGAAAGGACTTTTGAAGGTTTAGAAACTATACTTGCAACGAGGATTTATCCGCAAAATTTCTAGACCACGCAAAAGTTCCTCTCATCAAAATGGCGCCGTTGCCGGGGATTTGCTAGCGTGTGCCTTATTATTGGTTATTGTAAATATTTTTCTTTTACTTGTTTATTTATTTCTGTTTTTCCTTTTTAATTTTATTTGCTACTATGAACTCTCACCCTTCTCGCTTTGAGTTTGGTTCTAACTTCGTTGAAGGAAATAGAAGTTACAGCAGGAATATGCATCAAGGTCAGACCAATCAAGGATGGATGGAGCCAAGAGGATCTAATCAACCCTTTAGGCAACAACACCCTCCAAGATATCATGGACAACGACCATTCTACAATGCATACCCAGCTGATAGATATGGTGGACAACCTTGTAACTACCAACAAGCCCCACCACGTGCCTATAGACCATCCTCTCAACATAACCTCGAACCACCACACTCACAAGCTTCTCTTCACCATTCGCCACCGTATGATCCTTTCCTACCCCAGTTCCAATCCACTCACTCCCAAGCACCACCACTTTCCCATATTTCATGTCCAAACCCATCACCCCGAGAATCAGAGGTTCGCCTCAAGGAAACGATAAATAAACTTCAAACAACCATTCGACAACTGGAGCAAGCAGTAAAGCAATTAGCTGCTAGATGTTCGAACACCCAAGGACCCTCCACAACCCCAGGTGGACAATCTAATGAAGAGCGTAGCATGAAGAAAATACTAGAAACTCCAGTGGACAAGACAGAGCATGGCTTCGTACTGGAACAAGTAGAAGAAGCTGTTATTATTGAAGAAGAAGAGTTGGTTGAAGACTTAGGAGACACTGAACTTCCATGGGAAGCCAGAGTCGTGGAAAATTCTGTCAAGGACGTTACAACAGATGCTAAGGAGGATTGTGCACAATTCCCAGGGCAGGTACTTCATAAAGAACTAGACAGAATAACCCAAGAAGTAAGTTTCCTTGATAATGATAATCTCCAGTCAAGTCCTCCTAGTGATGGACTTGCATCCACAAGTGAATTCTCTGAGATAGAAGAATCTTCCCCAAGTGACTATGAAGATGATACGGAGGTAGATTTCTCTCAACCTCCAATCTACGACTTAAGTGACGAGGAAGACATAGATGGCTTTGATCAGGACATGGATACATTTGAAGAATCTTGCAAAGAAGTGGAGAAATTCACAGAAGAACACAAGGGAGTAGAACTCACAGAACCATTGGAATCACCTACCCCAAGGCCATTACCACCCAATACAAGCTTCAAGTGGGTACAATCCTTAACCTTTAACTGTATTTTTCCACTTGAATATGGTTTACTTGAAACAGATGGTCAGCTTAGAGTTCTCTGTGGCTTTAAGAGTAAGCGGGAAATGGCTTGTGCTCAGAGCTGGTGCACAAGGTTCAGTAAGGTTCCACGCTTCAACTTGAAGTGCAAGGATTGGTATCATATTCAATCGAATGGATCTCGGAAAATATTTGGTTATCCTGGTGAGAATCCAATTTCTAAACCGCCCAGATGGAAAAGTATGGATCAAGATGAAGGCGGATCTAACAGCAAAGTTAGGGATCCTGGAATCTATTCTGACATTCGTCACCCCGGGAGCCTGACAATCTATTTGAAGCTGCTCAGAAGCTTCACATGCCTAGTATGGGACCCCGGAGGCTATTGGCATTCCAAGCATTGGTGGAGATTTTTGGATGAATTTAAATATAAGCCGCCAAAAGAGGAAGCTCTTCCAATGTCCAACTTAAGGACTTTAACTAAAAGTGCTAGGTGGGAGACAACCCACCATGGTATGATCGTTCATTTTGCACTTTTGATTTTATTTAGTTTTTTTTGTTTTTGAGTTTTATTTTATTTTATTAAACCTGGAATCATGCATAGCATCTCATTCATCATTGCATTCTGCATTTTTCATGCATAAAAAAAAGGGGTGCGCGACGCGACCGCATCATCCATGCGATCGCATCAAATGGCGAAAATATACTTCCCACGCGACCGCGTCATCCACACGGCCGCGTGACCTGGAGATCGGCGTAAAGATCCAACGTCCAGAAAGTTAGGCTGGAATCGTGCGGCCATTGTGCGTTTCGCACAAATAACCCACGCGACCGCATCACCCACGCGATCGCGTCACTTGCACAATGCCAATCCCACGCGGCCGCGTGAGCGACGCGACCGCGTCGCATGGATTGTACGAACACCCCAAAGGAGACAGAGAGTTGCGCTGAAACGACGCTGGATTCGTGCGTTTAGCACAAATCCCAGCAACGCGATCGCATGCCCCAGGCGATCGCATCATTCGATCTTTTTTGCCCTCCATGCGATCGCGTCACCCACGCGATCGCGTCACGCCCCATTTCACTCCAGTCACGCGACCGCGTGCCCCACGCGGCCGCGTGGATTCAAATTTATAACCCCCCAACCACGCAAACCCTATCAGTCGCGCCCCCCCTGAAACCCTCTCCACCCTCTCTTCCCCTCCAATCCAACCACCACCACCCAGCCACCATCACTGCCAACCCCAGACGCCACCGACCTCCCAGACGCCGCCGCCACCTACCCCCCTTCCTCCTTTCCCCTTCTTTCTTCTTCTTTCTTCCTCTTTCTCCCCTCTCCGCCACTGCCCCCTTCGCAACCACCACCCACCGCCGCCGCCCGTCCCAGCCGCGCCCCCCATCCGCCACACACACACCTACCCCCTCCCTTCCCCTCTTACCCTCCTACCCCATTACCCATCCCTTCTTTCCCCCTGCCCCGAACAGCCGTCACTACCACCCCCAGCCACCTTTTTGCCACTATCCTTATTCGGCCTACCAGGTTCCGACGAACGCCACCCTTCTATCCTTCATAGTTATTTCATATTTTTCTGTTTCTGTTCATCATTAGGCTAGTTAGATATGCATGTTGTAGTGGATTTTAGGTTGTTAGGTAGCCTAGAATGTGGTTAGTGGATTTAGGTCTGTTTAATTGCGATGTTCGTGTTTCTTGTTTCATTATTTTCACAATTCTGCTGTTGCTGTGATCATGTTCATATGCTGTACTTTTCTGTATATTGCTGCTCTTTACACTGAATTTTCATGTTTATATTCCTTATATGTAATTGCAAGCTTTAATTTTAATTCATATGAACTATTTGACTGCTGTTTATTTTCCGGGACAATCCAATTTTAGCCGGAATGCTGCCCAAATTTCTCTAAAATGTTTTCATTCATGTTTTGGTTTTGGCGTTTTGAAAACTGCTTTCCTTTGCTTTAACCAAACCCATTCTTGAATGCCAGGGCAAGTTTTCTTATCCTTTTTAATTTCCCGGTTCATATATTGCATTTTTGATGTTTGATTCCAATTTTTGCTATTTCTATATCTATTTGAATCATCATCAACCTGTTTTTCTTGTTTGGTTATGAGTTACCTATCGCTTCTAATTATGAATGCTTGTTACTTAGAAACTTATCCTTATGCCACTTACCTTAACCCATTTTTCATTGACTCTCACTAATTCTAATTTCCTGAACTCTTTTTTTTTAATTCTAACCAAACTAACCTTTTAAAATCTTTTTTTTGGTTTTTCACTTTCTTTTAACCCTCTAACTATGGCATACTGATAATTTTTCCTACTTAACATGCCTTCTATTACATTTTGGATTGTGAATTTTTCCTTTCGAACTTTTAACTCCTATACAATCCTTAATGCACATTTACTTAACTCATTTACCTCATTCTAATTCTCCTTTGCCACTTTGTAATTCTTGTGACTATTTGCCTATTTGTTTTCCTATTTTTTTATATCCTGGTTCTCTGTTTTTCAGGATGTCAGATTCCCAGAGAAAAGGGAAAGGAAAGGCAACAACTGGCAAACGGAAAAGAGGAGAAGCCTCTATGTCCATCATAGATCTCATGCATGATGCCTCCTTGCGGGAGAAAAATTTTACCCCGCAGGAGAAGGCCGACCAGCTAATCCCTTCCACTGATCCAATAAAGTTTGCAAACCGATACTGTGAGCTGAGGTATCCGGTGTTTGCAACCTCCAGGAACTTATACCTGGAGAGGACTCTGAAGATCCCAGAAGAACTCCAGCAATACACCTCTGACCAGATCAAACAAAGAGGCTGGTTCTTCCTGGAGAGACCTCTGACTGAGGTCAATGCATCTTGGGTTAGGGAATTCTACTGCAATTACTTCAAAACCTCCCTAGATGCAGTGAACCTCAGAGGAAAGCAGATTCTGGTTACTGAAGAGGCAATTGAAGATGTTTTGAAGCTTCTGCCTAAGACTGATCAGCTGGATGGTTATCAGAAAGCTGAGGAAGACATGCGCTTTATGCGATTTGATTGGGATGCAGTCAAAGCCCGGATAGCCCTTGACTCGACCATTTCCTGGATCATGGGTCAGAACACCACGATGCCCAAGGGAATCAAGCGGGCATACTTGAATGATGAGGCTCGGCTATGGCATCAGATATTTAGCAACTACATTATGCCGAGTACTCACGAGACTGAGATACCAGCTGCTATGATCACCCTCCTATGGTGTGTGATGGAGGGTAAGGACCTGTACCTGCCACGCTTTATCCGGTACTATATGGCCAGGGTCCACGTCCGAGGCACTCTTCCCTTTCCTTACCTGATTACCCAGCTAGGCCGTCGAGCTAACGTGCCATGGGAGGATGCTGATGAGAGGCCACCTGCTGCAGATTGAAAGAAGATTATCCCGCACAGCAGAAACTTTCTGGCCTTGGGCTACAGACCTCCATTCCTCACTGCCCCTGGTGACACTGCCACACCATCTGCCGGCCCCTCTTCCTCTACAGCTACACCTGCCACCACCACTGCCCCTCCACCTGCCCCAGAGCCCATCTATCATCTAGTGCACCGCCTGTTTCGACGGCTTGACCAGATGGAGCGTCGTAACAAGCGACGCTATGAGCACCTGAAGTTGATGATACGATCTGGCGACATCCCCTCCGAGCCTGACACACCTTCTGAGGCATCTGAGGAGGAGGCGGATGCGCCTGAGGCAGAGACTCTTCCACAGAGGGAGGCTGAGCAGCCAGGCACCCAGCAGGCAGACACAGAGCAAGTTGCTTCACAGCAGGAGGCCCCACACCAGATCCAGGGTGCAGATCCTGAGATCCCTATTCAGACAGCACCTCCTCTGCAGCAGCCAGACCCTCAGCCCGCCACCACAGAGACACCAGCTACCCGTCCTTCCAGTGATGACACCCCTTCACACCCTGCTTGAGTGAGCATCGGGGACGATGCTACATTTTAAGTGTGGGGAGGTCGCCATCTCTGGCGTATATTTTTTGGTGAACCACTACATACTCTTTCATTTTATTTTGCTACTTTTCTGTATTTTTCTTTTTATCTTTATTTTTATTTTCTGATACATGGCTATTTTTTATGTATTTTTACTCTATTTCTGCATTTTGCATTTTAGTTCATATTATTAGCCATTTAGTTTTAGATGCAATTCTAACTTATTAGTTATAGAATTGTGGATTAATTAGTATAGTTTACCCTTTTTAGCATAAGATAACTTGGAATAGATTGAAAAAAAAGGAAGTAAACTAGAGACTTTAAACAGAATCAAAACAATCCACACACCTTGTATATATAGCATTACATGTTAGTTAGTTAACAAGATTTCATCAAGGAGAAACACTAGAACTTTAAAGCCACCTTAAGTTTTACATTGAGAATAATGAGAATTTTTAACTAAACCTGCATGACATACATAACTGATAAATGATTTTTGAGCTAGAGAACACATAGCCTGTGAGTTTTGAGCTTAATTGTATGGTTACATTCAAACCATAAATTTTATTCCTGTGTGTTCTGCCCTTCTTTTATATTCTGGTGTTCTTTACTTTGTTTTAATCTATATGTCCGATTATAGAATATAGATGCATACCAAAAGAGTGATTGAGGCCATTGTTTGATTTTAGCTCACTTATCCCAAAATAGCCTACCTTTCACATCACCCTTGTTAGCCCCTTGAGCTTTTAAATCCCCTTTTATTCTAGTAGCCACATTACTAGCCTTAAGCAGAAAAACAAAATAAAATCCCAAGTTGAATCCTTGGTTAGCTTAAGATAGAAAATCAGGTATAGTTTAAATGTGGGAAACCTATTGGGAACATGGATGATAGAAACAAAGGGTAGAAGGTTGAAAAAAAAAATAAAGATGTTTCAAAATAAGAATTTTTGGGAAACATGCTCATGTGAAGTTAAAGAAATTAAATTACCATGTGCAAAAAAAAAATTTATATATTTTTAAAGTCTTTGAATAAAGGGGATACAAAAGAATTCCCCAATTGCAACAATAAAAGCAATGCACATGGGATAAAAAAAAATTGAAACATGAGCATGTAACATCAAAAGTGGGAAAAGATGGGAAAATAGGTAAAGAAGTTTTGTTTTACTAAGTATGTATGTAGGTGAGATCTTAGTCTAATTAAGGATTCACTTATTAGCTCACTTAACCTTATACATATTTCCTTACCTTTACCTTGGGCCCAGTACAACCTTAATTAAAGACCTCATGACTTTTGTATGTCTATATTCTATAATTGTTGATTGGTTAGATGAAGAACAAAGTTATAGAAAGTAAGAATAAAAAGAAGAATAGAGTGATTAACCCAATAAACACTGAGTGATTAGAGAGTAAACACAAAATCCAGTGAGGGCTCAATAGCTCATTAACATTTATCTCTGTTTAAATTATTAATTGTCTTGCAAGTTTTTAAAATGTTTTTCTCTCCCATCTCAATTGTAAAGGCACTTTATCACTATCTAAGGCTTGGCTATATATATACATGACTCCTTGAGAATGTGAGTTAATTCAACTACATGCAAGCTTTATATGCAAGTGAATAAAAATTAGAATTGCATGATGCATCATTCATTTAGGTAGTTGCATTTAGATTAGATTGCATTACATGACATTCCATCACTTTAAACCTTACTTTTCACCTTGGATTTAGCATGAGGACATGCTATTGTTTAAGTGTGGGGAGGTTGATAAACCCATATTTTATGATATATTTTGTGCTTAATTTGAGTGATTTATCTAATCCTTCACCCACTTATTCATATTAATTGCATGGTTTTACTTTTCCTTCCTTATTATGTGATGTATGTGAAAAACATGTTTCATATGCTTTAAAACTAATTATTTTAATTACCTTTAATTCCATTCGATGCCGTAATCAGTGTGTTGAGTAGTTTCAGATCTTCTAAGGCAGGAATGACTTAAAGAATGGAAAGGAAACATACAAAAATGGAAGGAAAGCACAAAACGGAGTTTTTGGAGAAACTGGCATCCACGCGATCGCATGGGCGACACAGACGCATGCCAAGCGCGAATCAACAGCGACGCGGCCGCATGACTGACGCGACCGCGTGACAAGAAAAGCTTCGAATGACGCGGCCGCGTGACCCACGCGGACGCGTGACAGAGGTCACGCACCAGAAATTGCAGAAAACGCTCCCAGCGATTTCTGAAGTCCTTTTTGGCCCAAATCCAAGTCCAGAAGGCATAGACCAGAGGTTATGAAGTAAGGAAATGCATCCATTCAGGAGAGCTCGCCAATTTTAGTTACTTTCCATGAATTAGATTTAGTTTTAAGAGAGGTTCTCTCCTCTCTCTTTTAGGATTAGGATTTAGGACTTCTCTTAGTTTTAGGAGTGACTCTCGATCCTAAGTTTAATGTTCCTTTACTTTAAGCTTCCCTTTTACTTTTATTCATTCCATTACTTTAGTTGATTATTCACTTTTGCCATTTAATTTATGAATTCTCCTATGTTACAGATTACTCTTTTGAATTAATGTTATTTGAGGTATTTCAGTTTAATATTGCTTTCTTTTATTTATGTCACCATTGCTTCCAATCTGAAGACAATTTTTATTCCAGCAATTTTGCTTTTTTCCCTTTTGGTCTTGGTTAAGAAATCAGTAACTCAGGAGTTATCTTAGCTCAACATAATTGATAACTGTTATCTTTGCTAGTTGAATTGACTTTTAATAATCCCAATCTTTTCTTAGGAAATAAATAGGATTCGAAGGTCAAACTAATTAGTCCCTTGACTTTCCTTTGCTTTAGCAAAGGTTAACTAAGTGGAATTAAGATTCAATCTTCTTTATTGTTGAGAAGGGTGACTAATTTGGACTTCCAATTTCTCATACCTTGCCAAAAATTTGCTTTACAGTATTTATTTATTTTAATTGCCATTTAAATTATTTGTCATACTTATTCCTCACTCTCAACCCCGATTTACAACCTTTATAGCCAATAATAAGAACATACTTCCCTGCAGTTCCTTGAGAAGACGACCTGATGTTTAAATACTCGGTTATCAATTTTTAAGGGGTTTGTTACTTGTGACAACCAAAACGTTTGTATGAAAGGACTTTTGAAGGTTTAGAAACTATACTTGCAACGAGGATTTATCCGCAAAATTTCTAGACCACGCAAAAGTTCCTCTCATCAGCGTCCATTCATATCGGGCTTGAGGAAGTATCACCGTTTTCTGATGATTATACCTTTCTTCAAGGTCTTTCCAAAGATCTGCAGGATCTTTTAATGTGAGATATTCATTTTTCAATCCTTCGTCAAGATGGCGAAGAAAAATTATGGCTTTGGCTTTATCCTTTTGGGATGCATTATTTTCAGCCTTAATGGTATCTCCAAGATCCATTAAATCAAGATGAATTTCAGCATCTAGTATCCATGATAAATAATTGTTTCCAGATATATCAAGAGCATTGAATTCAAGATGAGAGAGTTTCGACATAATAAAATTTTGTTACCTGAGTCTTCCTAAACTTTGATAAGAGTCTCGTGCTGATAACGTGTTGTAAAATAACTAAATAAATAAGGAAGAAGTAACAAATATAAAACATGGAAATATAATTAGATAACTCAAGTAGTAATATTCACTAAGATTACTATATCAATATAGTAAATATAATTAATAATATTGTAGTAAAGAATATAAAAAAAATAGTATAGGAGAAAGAGAGAGAGAATAGAAAATATTTTAATATTCTTATTGCTATATGTTTTCTGAGACTTCCTATTTATAAATACAAAAATCCAAGCATTCAAAATTTCATTTATTTTTATTTTGGTTTGGAAGCTTCATTTCTCATAGAAAAAATCAAATCGTCCTTATATTGAATGGGCATCTATGTACTTTGAACTTATCACAAACTGGGTCCAACTGGGTCCATCTTTTATATTTTTCTTGGTCTACATTATTGCTAGTAGGTCCATCTAAGCCTAGAAGTGAATGAACAAGTGTTGTGAATCCTTGGGATTGGATGTCTTCTTCATCGTTATTATATTGGGGACCCAACATACACTAATAAAGTTTTATTATGTGACTACTTGTCCGGGTCCAGTTGCTTCGAACAAAATCTCTTTTAATTTGGACACACTTTTTAAAATAACTTTAATGTAAATAGTAATGTTAGCACGATAAAAAAAATTAACTAAAATTTATTTTAATTAATTTTTTTTATTATTAAATATTTTTGAAGGTCAATTATTTATATGAAAGTTATAATATAAGAAAAACGTGGACGAATATATGTGGTAAAATGATATCAGACTTGAAGAAGAAGAGTAAAGAAAGGAAGGAAAGAAGAATAAAGTAAGAGAGAGCAAGATAATTCTATTGTTGGGTCACTCTACCGTAAAGATCAAAGTTGGGAAAGATGTAAAGATATTGTGTTTTCTGCCTAGAAATGAAACACGTGTGCCGTTGGGTTTGCATAACGGAGGAGGCTGCGAGTAGGCTTAGATGGAGTGAGCCTAGCCATTTTCATAAAGATAGCTTGAGCTGTTGATTCAGGGCTGGTTGGGCATCTGGGTTTTTGTTGGGTGTGGGCTTTGGAGAAAGCAGATTTTTGGGCAGCCTCCAACCTCCCAAAATATTATGTGTTAGTGAGTGGGGAGAGATGTATTGTTTCCACTATCCAGTATGATCCTGGAAAATGGGGCAGCCCAAAAATATTAATCTAGTAGTGCCATTATCAGGTATTTAATATTCGTTCTCTTGTCGAAGAGTCTCAGTTCAGGTAGTATTTTATCCTCTCCCCACCACTAAAGTCTAGAATTCAAACTCTAGAGGTTGCATTTGAGGGAAAAATATGATAAATGTGTGAGGAATGTGTGAGTGTGTTGTGTACCTAGGATTGGAGGTTGTTCAATCCATTGGGATACTTAGAATTGGGGGTTGTCCAATCACTGACAAAAAAAAAATATTCGTTCTCTTTATTCATTACTTTTTAAGTTATACGAAATTAACCTATAACGAATACATCACTAAAACAACTACTTCCTGCTAAATAAACTAAAAATGTGTTTGATAGACCCGTCCGAAAAGAAAAAGCACGTTTAACTTTTTTGAAAGTTTAACTTTTTATTTGGCTAATTTTTTATTAGGCAAACGCAGAAGTGATTTTGTATTCAAAACCACGTTTACCAGAAGCAACAATTTCTAACTTCTGCGTTTCACTAACAGACTTTGAGCCATTTTAACTAAACATCTATTTTTCCTTTATCAATTTTATCCTTTAGACATGTTATTAGGCTTTTTTACTGAAATGCGCATGAAAAAATCTTTAATTCCCAATATACGCACGGTTTGATTTTTCTCCTCAAATACGCACGGCCATTTTACTTGGGTCAGCCACGAAATGGTTCTAGGCAGCAAGTCAAGCATGGTGAACACGAAATGATGCATTAGGTCTGACACAGGCTATATCTTCTGTAGCAGGCACGAGATGGGAGACCTCACCTATGACACACACGAAATAGTGGAATTCATATATGAAGCACACGAAATAGACCAACTCAATGCAGGCACACACGAAAATTTTTTTAAAAAATACCCAATAGCAAAAATTTTATTTTTTATTATTAAAATTTGTTTATTAAAATACTTTTTAATAAATTATTCTTTTATTGATTAAATTGTATTTTTTAAAAATTAATAATTATATTTTTTTTAAAATACCCTTCAATAATTTTTTAATTATTAAATTATAATTTTACCAAAATTTTCATTAACAATTTTTTTATATTTTACTATTAACTTTTCGATATCTATATATATTATTTTAACATTAAATAAAAAATTTTAGTAAAATTATTTTCAATATCAATATATATTAATTGTTATACATATTAATAATGATAAAATTTTTTATTTAATGCTAAAATAATAAATATTGATATAAAAAAAATTAATAATAAAATATAAAAATAATTGTTAACAAAAATTTTGATAAAATCATAATTTAATAATTAAAAAATAATTGAAGGTTAGGTATTTAAAAAAAAATAATTTAATTATTAATTTTTTTAAAAATATTTTAATAAAAATACAATTTAATCAATAAAAAATAATTTATTAAAGGATCCTATTTTCCCTCGTTCATCTCCTTCCTGTCAAACATTAAAACACTAATCAACAAAAAATTTATAATTTGTATCTAATTACGTCTAAATACGTTTTTGTTGCAAAAATCCTAAAAAGAAGAACACATTTAAATCAAGCTCATTCTTACCATTCTCATGTGATATTTGTCGGTGGGATCATGGTTTTCTTCACTCTTTTTTTTCCCTGCACTCACCATCCTAAAACTCTAGTTCCTTTTTCGTTTTTGTTATGCGAACACGTGAAACTCTAATTCCTTAAACCCACTCCCAATCCATACACACTAGGTCCAACTTGTTTTCTCCATTCAGTGTACAACAACGGTTACGAAACCCACATCCAAAGCCCATTACGGGCTTCCCTCCTTCTGGCCACTTAGCGCGGCTTCCAGAACACCCAGCCCCGACAACGCCTGCAACTGTTCTGTCGAGCTGCTCCCCTCCAAAGATCCACATGCCACTTGTCACCGCAACATTCAACATCAGGGAATCTCTTTAAATCTGTATAACTTTACCTCTGTACGCTATAATTTTCCTTATTGAGATTATAAGAGAATAACGAAAAGTTAGTGAAAATAGTTGGCAATGAGTTACTTATAATAATGAGATTAGCCAGCTGTCATCTTGAAAGTCACATAAGTTAAAACAGGTTAACTAACAGATTAACTAGTAAATGATGAATGTAAGCTAACTAATGTAAGCTAACTAACTGAGTTAAAGCATGTAAGTAACTAGCAGTCATATTTAACTGACTAGCTTACTTTATCATGACTCCTACTACTCAATTTCTTTTTTGGTGCTTTAAATTTGTTAAGCTCATTTATTGACTTACTGTCATGACCCTTACTGTTCTGTAGTTATGACATTTATTTGAGAAATTATATCACGGCTACTGCTGCTGTTGCTACTCTCCTCTGTTGCCTTTTCATATTGTTTTGAGATCACCTTTTTCTTTGACTCTTTTTCATTCAGCCTGATAGAGGGAGACCTGTATTGCTTCAGGTCTTCTATCATTAGTTTTTTTCTGAATTCTGAAAAAGCAGTACTTGATAATGATTTTATCAACACATCAGTCAATTGCACAGTTTTAGATACATGACTAACTTGAACAATCTTTTTAGTGACATAGTCTTGGACAAAGTGAAGATCCGTTTTAAAATACTTTGACTTTAAATGCAAGATTAGATTTACTGCCAACAACACTGCACTGAGATTGTCACAATATATTAATAGAGATGTCGAGAGTGGAACTTGCAGTTCAACCATGAGATTTTTTATCCAGGTCAATTCAACAACTAGATCTGCCGTAGCTCTATACTCAACTTCAGTGCTAGACCTTGCAACAACACCTTACTTCTTTGAGCTCCAAGACACCAGATTTTTTTTCAAGGAAAACACATAAACCCCAGTTGATTTTCTATCATCTGGATCACCTCCCTAGACAGAATCAGTGTATGCTCCAATACTTTGGATACTTGTTTGGTGTAGGTGCAAACCGAAGCTTGCTGTGCCACTCACATATCGCAGCACTCTTTTTACCAATTTTCAGTGCTCATCCAGAGGTGTATGCATGAACTGTGACACCTTGTCTACAAAATATGCCAGTTCTAGGCGAGTGACAGTAAGATACTGTAGCAATAGGATTAGTCAGTTGTCATCTTAAGAGCCACACAAACTAAAACAGATTAACTAACAGATTAATTAGTCAATGCTAAATGTAAACTAACTAATGTAAGCTAACTAACTAAGTTAAAACCTAATGTAACTAACTCACAGTAATACTTAACTGACTAACTTACTCTATCATGTGAAATATCCACTTCCCTTAAGAAAGTCATTTACAGTTAATTTGATTTATTAAATATAACTCGTAGAGTAGATCAATAGGCATAGGCGAACATTAACATGTTTATTCATCTATCATTTTTTTTAGTAAATATGTGTAATAAAATAAGTGCGAAATAAATTAAAATGTCAATATTTGTAAATTTTTATATTATTTTTTTAAATTTAAATCTATTAAAAAGTTTTTTTAAGATTTTTTTTATTGATTTTATACTGAAATTTTTTTTTTTTGAAAGTCAATGATGAAACTCTAAAGTTTTATTAGGTCATAGAAGTTTGAATGTTATACTATAATATATCATTTTTTTTTTAATTTAAGTCGATAGAAATAGATACATAAGTTATTATATTTTTAATAAAATAAAAATTTATAAAGGTAATTTTAAAAAAATTAGACCGTTATTAGCTTCTTTATGTACAATATATGTTTTATTTGTATACTGTTATCGAGTAGATTGTCCAATGCAATGAGCTTTTCACCAAAACCTAATAAATAAGCAAGCACAGGGAAAGAACAATTAAGTTCTAGATCCCCACGCTTTACCCCTCTAATCTTTACTGAAGTTAAGCCTCTCCTCAACGTTTTCTCACTCAATAATTGGATATCACTAATGTCAAGGTTGAGACTTATTATTAATTTGGCTTAGCTTTAAATAAGTTGTTGGTTTTTATAAAGTCTTTTTTGGTCTTTGTAATATATTTTTTGGTGACTCGGTCTTTGTAATATATATATATATATATATATATATTGGATTTTAGTATGATAAATTTAACAATGATTTGTTTTTATCATTAGTTTATTCTATTAAATAGCGACATGACGTGAAAAAGCAATTAGAAAAGTTTAAATTTTAATGAACTAAAATCAATTTCTTTCGATAACAATCAAAATAAAAAGAAAAAATAATATTATAGAGAAAAAGCCTTGTTAAAACCTCTAATTAAACTTATTTACTTGTAATATAGAAGTATATGCATTAGTAATTATCTTATTCACAAGTATCAACACAATTTTAATTAAAAATATGTTTTTTAATAATATTTTTTTAATATGATATCAAAATTATAGTATTTTTTTTTTCGCTCCTCAAAACTCTTTTATATATGAGAGTATTATTTATATTTTTGTTCTAATTTTCTTATTTGTACTTAAGTTTTTGTAATTCTGTTTGTAATATATTTTGTTGGTGTTCCATTCTGATAATTTTGTCTATATTTTATTTTAGTAATTTTGTCTGCGCTTTATTTTAATTTTCGATAAATTTATCTGTCTCATTCCAACAGTTTTATCTGTATTCTATTTCAGTAGTTTACTCTATTTTTGTCTGTATTTCGTTTTAGTATGTAGTTTGCTCTATTTCAATAATTCTATTTGTGTTTTATTTTGACAATTTCTTCAAATACATTTTTTTTAACTTAATTAAGCTTATTAAATAAATTACTTTTATTTTTATTTATCAAATATAGTGATTATAAGTAAAAAAAAGTGTCGTTAAAAAACCAACTTTAATAAAGTATTTTTAAAAGTTAAAATTTTACCAAATAATCTAGCCAAAAGATCGAAAGCCCACTACTCTTTGGCTTATTATATGGCCTATCGTCTATATACGTACATGTTTCACAAAGAAATGGTGCTGGGAAAAATATAATAGAGACCAAGGGGATATTCCAAATTTATGTATTGATTTGGCGACACCAAGAAGCAAAAGGTACCAAGGCCAATCCAACGCACTCTAAATTTGTTTGTCAAGCTATCCTTTTCATATCATATTATGAAATCACTTATTTAAAAAATTTAAATTAGATCGATAAAGACATTATATATCCAACAATATTAACCCTGTTTGTTACCGTGATAAATGGTGTATGTCAGTTTATGTGTGGGGGTGAAAGTGAAACATCTGCAAAATGGATACTCTAGAAGGCGATAACAAAAGTAATAAAGTTGACGACACTTGTAATAAGAAGATAACAAACTCATACATTATTCATACAAAAGAAAGTTGGTTCTACACGCACGCCCATGGCTTTAACATTACGAAATAAAACTTAGACCGTGGACAATACTTGTCCTATTATTTCCATATCTTACATGCATGAAAGGTAGATTTGTGATATAGAGACGATTATTCTTCCATATCATATCATGAAGCGTCCAAGTTTAAGGTAGTGGGGTGAAGTGTACAACAAGGTTGAGGTGAAGGACCAAGATTGAAGCTCATGAGATTGGTATTGTTGTCCCGAAGCAGCTGAGAATCCAACCCTACCCCATTCTGGAAGATAGTCCCTCAAGTCAACGTTATAAGATACCTGATAACTTTGACCATCAGGGTAGCTAGCAGTCACTTGTAGGTTTTTAGAGTTAGCATCATAGCTTACGAGAACATTTAGGGTTTGGCCATTTCTCCTCTCCCACTTGGTGGTTGCAGCGGATTTAATAGAGTTCACATCAATTCCGATGTGTTGGTAATTGGGGTCCCAACCATTGGAGTCTTGAGCATAGAAGGTGTCAAATTCAACGGCGAGAACTTGGTTGGCCGAAGGGTTCTGGGCAGTTGAAGGGTCAAAGAGCCCTAAGGTCCCTCCGGCCGAGTTGTTTGGAATTTCGCTATCTGGTGCCGCGATGAAGAAGGCTATGCCATCGGCACCATTGTCAATAGGCGAGTTGATAACGAAGCTGAACTGTGCTTGGAAGTTTGTGAGCCGGTTCGTGCTCTTCTCCCAGAGGCGCACCTGGGTCGAGTGCAAGACTCGACCCACAGTACTCTTTGCAGGGGTTCCGTTATCGTCTACCTTGGTCAGTTGGATTCCCTTGCTTGCTGAGAACGTTGCATCACCTTGCAAGATTAGGTTTCTTTCATCGTCTTGTTCAAAGTTGTTGTAGCTGAAGGAAAGGGAATCTAGTGAATGGGCTTTGTTTAGGAGCAAAAGGAAGATGGTTGCTATGGAAAGAAGAGGGAGGATTTTCTTGGAGATAGCCATGGTGATGATTAATTAGATGAGTGTGTAGGCTCACTCCTTTGGTTTGTGTTGTGTGAAGAATGGTTTGAGGCTTATGCCTATTTATACTTTCAAAATAGGACTGTTCCATTATTTTTCAAATTATCATTCATTTTTATATATCTTGAAATTAGTATTATGATTTTAACTATATTTATTAATAAAAATATATTATTAAATAGAAGAGAAAGAGAAAGAGAAAAAGGTATCCACCACACTAAGTTCCTGTTTTGTTATATTATATTCTTTTTAATAATAACAATATTATTTAAATTAATTTTATTTTAGTTTAACTAAATGATTCCAGAAATTTATTTTTAGTTTACTCCTCAAATCAAACATATTTAGATTCTCTTTAAGTTAATATCTATTAGTGTAACTTATTCGAAAGGTTAAATAATATTAGTTAACTTTACTATCACAGTTACATTAATAATATCTTTAAAAATAATACTTAGTTCTATTTTAAAAAAAAAAGTTCTCCTTATATATATTAGAGTAATATTATATAATCAATAAAATTACTTTTTTTGCTAACAATTAGTCAATTTTAAACTACTAAATTTTAGATCTTTTTCAATTTAAATTTTAATAATATAAAAATAAAATATTCATCTAAAATATTGATAAAAATTATTTGGTTTTTTTAATATTTTTCTACGTTATCTTCTTGTCCGCTATTTTAAATTTCCAATCTATACTTTTGTCTCAACCCCAAGTGTTATCCATATATCAATAGTATCATATTATATATGGCTCTAACTTCCAAGAGAAATAATTGTTAACCGGGGAAACAACTACACATGGAACGGCCAGGCATCGATCTGTGTTTTTTTTTTCCCATGACGTACATGAATTATGATTTATGAGTTAGAAACTAGAATATCTAAAATTTAGATGTTTTAAATTTTAAATTTTTATTTTAAAAGATAAAATAAAATCTACCATACAAGTAATTTGAAAATAAATATAGGAAAATTTGCATTGTATCACATATATAGGTGTTTTTTACGGTAAAATTAATGGTCTAACACACATATAAATACGTAGGCTAGGAGTTAGGATGCAGTTATAAACGAAAATTAATATATTATTATTTTTATATTTATTTTTTATTTAAAAATTCACATTTGTTAATACAATAATTTCTCCTAAATTAAAGTACAGATTTCCTATATATACGAATTATTTTAGCTTACAAGTTGATATAAATTAGGCTAAATTTAACAAAAATAATCCTCACAATAATTGCGTGTAAACACGCGCTTACTCAATCGTTTCAATAGCGCACTTAAATTATAAAAGACACTTCTTCTTCTTCGATCAAAATTCCAATCCTAAAGATTCAAACGACGCTCGAAATCTCTCAAGAAACTGTCAAAATCGTCGCGAAACTCAAGGAAACCTATAAAAAACTTCAAAATCTCCATAAAAATACAAAAACAAAAGAAAAAAGATTATTCAAGGTATTATTTTACTAATCGTCCAATTTTTTCACTTTTCTCTTTCTCATTTCGAACGCAAAATACTAGATAGTTGTATTTCTATTTATTAAGTAGATTCATTATGTATTCTTGATTTAAAATACATACTATTATTCTCGTCATACTATTCAATCAGTGATAACTGTTTTACATACTGTTTCGTGTCTAGTTTAACATATATTTTCATGTTTTTTGTGCATATTTGGAACTGAGTTTCTATAAATAGAAACTTTCATTATATTTTAAGTAAATTCGAATGTAACTGGTGATGTTGTTCTTGAATATTGTTCTTGTGCTTCTGGTGTCATTTTATGCATGTTTTGTTGACTTGAATATCATTTTGAACTCATATTATGTCATGTAATCTACAAAATAATAAAGGTATATATGGCTGATATTTCGGTATATATCAAGCGAATTCGACTGTAACTGGTGCTATTGTCCTATCCCTAGTGTAACTAGAAACAGAATATTGTCCTTGTACTTCTAGTGTAATTTTATTTGTGTTTGATTGATTTGAATATTATTTTTAACTCATATTATGTCATGTAATCTAAAAGATACTAGAGGTGTATATGGCCGATATTTCGGTTTATATGAAACAAATTCAACTATAATTGTTGCTGTTGTCCTATCCCTGGTGTAACTAGAAACAGAATATTGTTCTAGTGCTTCTGGTGTCATTTTATCCATGTTTGGTTGACTTGAATATCATTTTGAACTCATATTATGTCATGTAATCTAAAAAATAATAGAGGTGTATATGGCTGGTATATATTTCGGTGTATATCAAGCGAATTCAACTGTAACTGGTGATGTTGTTATCTATTAACCTTATTTTTTTATTCCTTACAATAAAAGTGACAAATAAGAATCATGCTGCACCAAAATATAATGTAAGCACATATATCTTATACCAACTCAATTGTTTTTTTGTATAAATATAGTTTATTTAAATGATTCTTGTTTCGTTTGTTTACAAAAAAAAACTCGTGATTTGAGATGCTCGACAAGACTCCTGAATGAAAAGTTACAAAACATGAGCAATGAAAAGAAGGCCATCATCCAGGAATTGTGATTTGATGGTTTGATGCACATCCCTCCAATAAATGTGCCGCATAAGCTCTTGAAAGAGTTGGCATATTCTTTTGATTTGATAAGAAACACATTGGACACCTAGTACGGTGTGTTGACCATCAACCAGGAAAATATAGAAGCGGCCCTCAGCTTGAATGCATCTTGTAACACCTTCACTATCAGAATGTCACGCTTCCGGCTGCTCTACTCTGATGGCAAGAAGTATTACGACGACTTCATATACTTAATAATAAAATAAGAGCCTTTGACTCGAAATCGTATCATTGTTCTTTTTTGAAAAACGGAAAAAAATACTTTTTAAATAAAACAAAACAAACATATACATATACAAAATTAATTTATTTTTCAAAATCAAACCGCTTCCAAAATCAATTCATTTTTCATATCTCAAATTATTTCCAAAGCTGATTCATTCACATTATTAAATTAACTCCAAAACCATGAAAAAAAACCATTTTTTCATACTATTCAACTAAATACTCTACAAACCAATTTCTCGTCAATAACTGCACACCACTCAAATAATCAGTAATTCAGTCCAACAAACAACCACGTCCATAAGGAAAATAAAATGACAGAAATATATTTTTCACTTCATTATCTATTTATAACAATTCTGTAATATAAAATAAGTTTTAAGAAAACTCCTACCTCGACAAGTCGAAACACAAACCTTTTTCCTCGGCCCTAAAACAAAGACAACCGCGACCTTAGCTCCACTCGCTTCCGCTACAACATAAGCAACCTTAATCGCAACATGTGGCCCCGAAGACTAAATCCTAAAACATTAACATCGCAAGAATCTTAACAACATACAATAGAACAACGACTAAAAGAGTTCAAAACTGAAACATGGAATAGCTTACCGTACTAAAGAGGAACGACTAAACCGAGTAGCCGCAACGACAACAACACTCCCTGTAACAATGGCTCAGAGCAAAGACGGTAGCAGTGGGATGGTGGCTCCGACGGCGGCGTACAATAGGAAAACTCGCAGTGACTGTATAACCTGACGCAGACAACCTCAGTAACAACTTACGGTAGAACCAACTTAACAGAAAAGAAGATCTGAGGCAAGATTAGAGCTTACCAAGCAGACCTGGGCTTCAGTGGCGGTTTTTGGTGGCAGCGGCGGCGGCGTGGAGCTCTGGCGATGCAGCAGCAAGCATAAATGGCGGCGAGCAGATCGGTGAGGGCGGCCATCCTTCCAGCAGCGGCGGCCATCCTTCCAGCAGTGGCGGCTGGACCCAGCGACGGTAACTGAAATGGCAGTGGATCTCGACGGCCGTAGAAGCTCGGCCACCCACCTCCAGGAGTGGCGACGGAGCAAGCGACGGTGGCTGGACGCGGTGATGGTGGCAGAACCGGCTCCCTCTCTCTCTTCGTGGTTCTATTGCTCGACAGCGGCTCGTGGGCGGTTCGGCGGTGACGGCTCGGTGGTGTGGTCTCCCTCCAAGGTCCGAGGACGACGCGAAGATGGCGTTGAGGCGTGGTGCAGCGGTGGCACGACTTCTCTGCTCCCTCAACTCCGCGTTCTTTCTCTTATTCCCAAATCTCCTCTCTTCTGTGTCAGTAGCAGCGGCAACGGTGGTAGTGACGCCCACCGCGCCACCTTCCCTTCTTCCCCCTCTCCTTGCTCTCCGCGGTCCCCTTCCCTCTTCCCCTTTTCTTTCTTTTTCTTCCTTTCTTTTCTTTCTTTCTTTCTTCAGTTGCTGTGTTATGTGTTGAGTGTGTGTTGTGTGTGTGTGACCGTGAGTGAGAGAGGGTGCGGCGTGTGTGTGTGTGTGTGTTAGTGTGGGTAAGGGTAGAAAATTAGGTTTAGATAAAATTAGGGTTATGTTAGATATTTTATTAAAACTTTAGGTGTAGTAGTGTAATTTTATAAAATAAATAAAAGATAGGATAATAATTAAAAATAAAATTAAATATAAAATATTCATCTTTAAAATACCTTTCAATTACAAATTTGTAAATTAGTTTCAATTAAATGCTAATTAAATAAAAACTGGAGATAGATAAATTAATTCTCCTTTATTTATAAAATAAAGTTAAAAATATAAATATTTAAAATTAAAGCATATAAAATATTCACTATTTTTCAATTATAAGAACTCTAAATAAAAAATAAGAGTTTACTCAACTTTTATATAAAAATCTCTAAAATATAGTCTTAATAAATATAATGCATCATAAATAATTAATTAATAACTTTTAAAAATTTAGGGGTCTTACATCCTACCCCACTTATAAAAATTTTTGTCCTCGAAAATTGACTTAATATACAAATTACTAAAATAGTTTTGAATACTTTAGAAAAGCAGAGGTCTTGGCAGATATATGTATATAATTTTCCCAAATATCAAATAATTTGTAAAACTTAGGTGTAAGGAAAAAGCGTGGTTTAAAGTAAAAGTGCCAAGATGGTTCAAAACAAGAATGTCACACGGGTTACTAACCAAAACTTGAAGCACAAGAAGGTACAAGTGTTCCAGTTAGGTTTTTGCAAAAACAAAGCGGTATCTAGATAGCAAAAGTTTGAAAACAGGTTGACATAAACAAACAGGATAACGTCTGCATACAGACCTCGTACCAACTTCAAAACTTCAACCTCCCAACTCCATCAGTCACTTCACAACCTCCTAACCCGTCACAAGCCTAATCATCCGTAACTTTTTTCAAGGAACAAAACTCTCACAACTTCTCATAATGTTGCACACTTACCACTTCACCTTCCATATTCTTAAACCACTTCTTAAAGAACCAACGCATCGCATTACTATCTAAAGGTTGCACGTGACATTAAATCAATCCCCGAGTTTAATCAGAAGGGTACTAAATCTTAGTAAAAGGACAAGCGACCAGGACAATATCCACAAGAATTTGAAAGAATTGTTGGGGTCACAAGTAATCGAGGATGTACAAGGAATGAAGAGGGTCGGAAAGAAAAATCAGTTTGACAACCTCAGGAACGACCCTCGAATCAGAGAAGACCGATAGGAACAACAAAAGAAAAATCAGTGTGGTAGTTTGAAACAAAGTCAAGCTGAGTTAAAGAAGTATAAAATCATAGAAGAAGATTAACTAGAGTCAGTGATGACGCTCACAAGGTTTAAAAATTTATGATTAAGAATACCTTCTAATACATTTGAATATAAAGAATGAAAAAATTAAGGAAGATCACCTCATGCTCTAGAAGAAAAGGTATACAACCCACATTTTGCAAAAGGATGACAGAAACATATATCAAAACTGCAATATGGCTAAAAGAAAAATTAAATTGTATTTCTCCGAATAGTTTCCAAGTAAAAGGCAGAATAGGTGAGGCTTGAAAAAATGAAATTCAATTGTGTTAAGGCCAAAATAATGTCTCACCATTCTCGAAAGACATGTAGGTACTAAATCAAATAAAGTTGTGCAATGGAATCGCGGCAAGGTTGGAAAGAGTCAAATTTTGTTGGAAAGGAAAGTCTGGGGTAAAATTTTAAACTACACAAACTTTCAAAGTTCATATTCAAACTCCATTTAGAAAAGAAATTTCGAGGTAAAGTTTTCTTATAGGTTAGTAAAGGAAATAAGTGATGCGTTGTAAACAAACAGGTTTCTGCTAAATAAGGAAGCTTTTTAAAACTTCATTTAAAATAGCGCATGCCAACTTTAAAACAACTTTGTCCAATTTAAAGAATAGCTATGGATGGAATTAAGCGAGAAAAATTGATTTAAAATTTCTTAAGAAGGGACTCCAAAATTTGTTTTTAAAAAAAATTCACATCAAAACTTCAAGAATACACTTGAAATTGCCATCACCTAGGGACATTCAAGCATATTAAGGTGTACCGAAAAAGAAATCAAGTTATATGAGAAAGAATCTTAAATCAAGGGAGTTCAAACAAGATCCACAAGGCATGAAACATCAAACAAGCTTTCAATCGATCTAAAAGAATACAAAACTCGTAAGGAAAGACAACTCAATCAATAGTGAACTTTTGAGAAAGAACCACTGACTAAACAAAGACAAATAAGAGGATAAACGGTGCACTTAATGGAAACGAATTTAAGTTGACTTGGATGAGTATGAGATTCACAAGAAAAGGAAAACTAAGACTAATGGTGACGTTCACAAAAGTTAGAGAGTAATTAAAAACAGAATCAAATATGACATTCACAAAAATGAAAAGCTTAAGAAGGGAATTGGTCCGTTCATAAGAAAAAAGACACGAGTCCAACATTTTCAAAAGAACAACAATTGTATAGACAATGTGTTATACTATACTAAATTCAAATTAAAAATAAATTAGGTGAAGTTTATTAAACGAGAATCAACTGGAAAGAGACAAAAATCTTTCTTTAAAGAATATCTAAATACATAATCAAATAAATATATTTGTAAAAGCTATAATATAGTTGTTGGAAAATCAAGTTGTATTTTTAAAATAAGTATATTTTCACAAACTAATAAAAGAACTGGCGAGGTATTGGGAGTAAATAATTTTTAACTGCATAAAGAATTTTCAAAGTTTTATTCAGAGAATGTTATATCAAATCAAAAATGATTTTATAAAGGCTTTAAGAATAATGGTTGTAAATATAGTCAAGTAAGAGAAAAGTTAAATCACAACTCTTTTAAAAAGAACTCGGAATAGGGGCTTAAAGGAATACACTGCATCAAAACAAATTCAAAATTGTACCAAATAATACATGGATCAAGAAAAGAGTTCAAACAAAGAAAGATAAACACACCAAGGACGTTAAGCAGACATATGCGTCTAGGATCAAACGAGGGAGCATATGAACAGAAGAATAAGATTGAAGAAACATCAACTTACTTCCCAAAAGAAATAGCAATTGAGGACTCTAAAGTAAACTTATAAGAGAACAAGTCACATGGCATCAGTAGAAATAAGACACTTAACCGAGTAACTTTGAGAAATAGTTTCTAACGTTCTCAAAACCCACGATTCGCATTATCTGTGACTCGCATATCATCTATGATAACCCATTGGTACTTCCATATACATAATTCACTAGTGTTAAGCCAGCCAAACTTAATACTAGGAATTATGTAAGGCAAGATTAATGGCATTAATCAATAGACCGTCATGTGCATAAATCTCGAATTCTCGTTATCTGAACGAGACCTATTACATGACAAATGCTCAGAACATGCAATTAAAGCATAGTCGGTCCATTCCTCAGGCTCTACAGGAATGACCGCTCTGATACCATCATGTAACACCCTCACTATCAGAATGTCACGCTTCTGGCTGCGCTTCTCTGATGGCAAGAAGTATTACGACGACTTCATATAGTTAATAACAAAATAGGAGCCTTTGACTCGAAATCGTATCACTGTTCTTTTTTGAAAAGCGGAAAAAGAATACTTTTTAAATAAAACAAAACAAATATATACATGTACAAAACTTCTTACTCAAATAACTTATACATATTATATACATACAAATCATACAACTCCTATCCCTCTTACATAATATAATATTGATGGCAAGGGGTAAATAAATAAAAACTAAATATCATTATCGACTAAGCGAAACGCAATACAACCCTTCGTGAGCTTTTTCATCCGTCTCCTAAAAAAGATAAAGCTGTAAGGGGTGAGAATCTAACCACACGGTCTCACCACAGAGTTTCAGAATTGTCATAATAAGATATTTAAAGAGAAATCTATTTTTAAGCTCAGTGATTATTGTTCGCCCTTTGAATATTTTAAAAACTAACAACTAGTCATCTAAAAACCTTTCTCGAAAATCAATATTTAAATATCTAGAAATCTAAAACCTTTCTTTTCTTATAAGGAAATCTTAATCATAAACCAACCACGCAATCAATCAATACAATCATCAATTCAGCACCAAAGCTCATTCTCAAAAGTAGCACACCAGGACAAACACAAGCAAAACAAACAAGGAAAGCACAGGTTTAGGTAGCAGTTACAGCAAATAGTTCAGGTCGCAGGTAATAACAGTTTAACAATTAGGCAAACAAAAACAAATTCAAACCCATGCAAAGCATACAAATGCATATGATGCATGCCTATACTATGCCTAATGAGCTCATCTGTCGGTTATACAGCCAACCCGACAAGCCTGATTTGCTAAACCCTTGGACTGTCCCCCGACGTGCATCCCCATGAGTCTATGCATAGTTTTTTCTCATATATATATCAAATCGCTCAATAGGAGTACCATTCCCGGGAGTTTATAAGTGCCCGGTTACCCTTACGTCGTAGGATCAACAGAGTATTGAGTCTCAACCTGGAGTAAGTGGTGGCAAGCCACTGCGTCTATCCAGGGAAACTCGTGTCTCAGATAATTCAAATAAATAAGCCATATGAATATTTCAATCATAATTCATCAATATCCATATCATTCTCAATATTATCATCATTCATCAGTTCATATCTCATTTCCAAATTCATTCAAGAATATACTTTAAAATCAATTCTCATAATCCTTCACTCAAATTCAATCATCATCATCCATCCTCCCATTCCGTTCTTCAACAACCCCAACTCAAAATATAATTTGTTCTTTTCTAAATAAATCAAATTTAAAACTTATAATCTTTAAAACCAAATCTTTTTAAATAACTATTCCAAACGAAACTTTCAATTTTTATAAAATTTCGGCAACATTTCCTCTAAAACTCGGACATTGCCACCTTTTTTGGGTCCCATCCAAACATTCCTCAACCATCCTCAATCATTTCCAAATCTCAATCATTTTCCAAAATTCAACCAATTCTAATAATAAATCTTTTTTCAAAGTCAAACCAGCTCCAATATTAAATCATTTATAAAATCAAACCAACTCAAAATCAAACCGCTTCCGAAATCAATTCATTTTTCATATCTCAAATCATTTCCAAAGCCTATTCATTCACATTATTAAATTAACTCCAAAACAATGAAAAAAACCACTTTTTCATACGATTCAACTAAATACTCTACAAACCAATTTCTCATCAATAACCGCACACCACTCAAACAATCAGTAATTCAGTCCAACAAACAACCACATCCATAAGGCAAATAAAATCACAGAAATATATTTTTCACTTCATTATCTATTTATAACAATTCTGTAATATAAAACAAGTTTTAAGAAAACCCCTACCTCGACAAGTCGAAACACATAAACCTTTTTCCTCGGCCCGAAAACTGCAACAATGACAACTGTGACCTTAGTTCCACTCGCTTCCGCCACAACAGAAGCAACCTTAATCACAACATGTGGCCCCGAAGACTAAATCCTAAAACATTAACGTCGCAGGAATCTTAACAACATATAATAGAACAGCAACTGAAATAGTTCAAAACTGAAACAAGGAATAGCTTACCGTACTAAAGAGGAACAACTAAACTGAGTAGCCGCAACGACAACAACACTCGCTATAACAGCGGCTCAGAGCAAAGGTGGCAGCAGCGGGATGGTGGCTCCAACGGCAGTGTACAAAAGAGAAACTCGCGATGACTGTATAACCTGACGTAGACAACCTTAGCAACAACTTACGATAGAACCAACCTAACAGAAAAGAAGATCTGAGGCAAGATTAGAGCTTACCAAGTAGACCTAGGCTTTAGTGGCGGTTTCTGGTGGCAGCCGCGGCGGCGTGGAGCTCCGGCGACGCAACAGCAAGCATAAACGGCGGCGGGCAGATCGGCGAGGGCAGCCATCCTTCCAGCAATGGCGACTGGACCCGGCAATGGCAACTGAAATGGCAGTGGATCTCGACGGCAGTAGAAGCTCGGCCACCCACCTCCAGGAGCGGCGACGGAGCAAGCGACGGCGGCTAGACGCGGCGGTGGTGGCAGAACCGGCCTCCTCTCTCTCTTTGCACACTCTCTCTCTCTTCGTGGTTCTGTTGCTCGACAGCAGTTCGGTGGCGACGGCTCAATGGCGTGGTCTCCCTCCAATGTCCAACGACGATGCGACAATGGCATTGAGGCGTGGTGCAGCGGCGGCGCGACTTCTCTGCTCCCTCAACTACACGCTCTTTCTCTCCCTCCCAGATCTCCTCTTTTCTCTGTCAGCAGCAGCGGTGATGGTGGTAGTGACGCCTACCGCGCTGCCTTCCCTTCTTCCCCCTCTCCTTGCTCTCCGCGGCCCTTTCCCTCTTCCCCTTTTCTTTCTTTTTCTTCTTTTCTTTTCTTTCTTTCTTTCTTCAGCTGCTGTGTTATGTGTTGAGTGTGTGTTGTGTGTGTGTGACCGTGAGTGAGAGAGGCTGCGGCGTGTGTGTGTTAGTGTGGGTAAGGGTAGAAAATTAGGTTTAGATAAAATTAGGGTTTAGGTTAGATATTTTATTAAAATTTTAAGTGTAGTAGTGTAATTTTATAAAATAAATAAAAGATAGGAATTTTATAAAATAAATAAAAGATAGGATAATAATTAAAAATTAAATAAAATATAAAATATCCATCTTTAAAATACCTTTTAATTACAAATTTGTAAATTAGTTTCAATTAAATTCTAATTAAATAAAAATTGGAGATACATAAATTAATTCTCCTTCATTTATAAAATAAGGTTAAAAATATAAATATTTAAAATTAAGGCATATAAAATATTCACTATTTTTCAATTATAAGAACTCTAAATCAAAAATAAGAGTTTACTCAACTTTTATATAAAAATCTCTAAAATATAGTCTTAAATAAATATAATGCATCATAAATAATTAATTAGTAACTTTTAAAAATTTAGGGGTCTTACACATCTGGTAACTGATTGCATTAACTGTTATAATAGAGGTGTATATAACTGTATTTCGGTGTATTTCAAGTGAATTTGAGTGTAATTGGTGATCTTGTTTTGCTACTTTTGTAATAGGGGTGCTCTTTCCAAGCAAAGTTAATTTTAAAGAGTTTACTGAGGAGGACAAAGAAGTTTATAGAAGCTTCTAAGGCAAAACATTGAAGCAATTAACAGACTTGATGATGAAAATAGGTGTTGACCGTGATGAAGATCAACTTACGTTCAAGAGGGCATTCATCCTCCTCATTCAAATGTCGTTCTTATTGCCGATAACAATAAACAAGATTTCTCCCATCCACATGCCTCCGATTTTTTGTGTGGACACCATACGGAATTGGGGTGGCCATATCTTCGACTT
Source organism: Arachis hypogaea (assembly GCF_003086295.3). Classification (NCBI taxonomy): domain Eukaryota; kingdom Viridiplantae; phylum Streptophyta; class Magnoliopsida; order Fabales; family Fabaceae; genus Arachis; species Arachis hypogaea. The sequence continues at coordinate 145,723,819 of NC_092054.1, forward strand.
CCTCATCAAGGGCATAAGTGAGCACGTCTTAAAAAGGAAAAAATCAGTTGATAGCTACCTCTATGGTATGATAATTGTATACTTTCACGAATCTAAACACAAAAACAAGACGGCATATGCAATCCCTGGATTACCCTAGGTGATGCATTGGACTAAGGAGTTACTGCTTGAGAGGATAGAAGCTGAAATTAAGGGTCATACGGTAGCTGAATAAAAACATTTCTTTAATTCCGATGTATTTCTTTTTGTATATGATGTAAACTAATGTTTTACCTTTTTTAGGGCATTGTCAAGAGGGCAAAGCTGAAAGAAAAATTGACGAGAATAAAAAAAAAGAAGGAAAAAAGGAAAAGACACAAAAGAATAAGGACATTTCATCGGAAAGTGATAGTGGTACTTCCTCTTAGTCTGATTCTGAACAAGATTCAAAGGAGCCACCAAAAGCAAGAAAACAACCAACTATAAAAGCAAAAAGGTAAGTATTATTTTTAAGTTTATTTCGTCGTTTTTACTATATTTTTTGCCTCATGACTGTTTGTTGTCCAGAATGATATACAAAAAGAGGAAGCAAATTGTTCAGGATTTATCTTCTGAAATCCAAATTGAATCTGATGATGAGTAAGATTCTCAAATTATCATTGGAATGCTATATTTTCTGTTTATATCAAAATTTTATGTATTAACAGAATGTTTCCAATTTATTGTCAGAAGTGAAGAATTGGAGCGAATAACAAAAGAAAAATCGAAGAAAAAAGTTTAGATTCCTACAAAAACGTATACATTGCTTTAGGGGGGTATTTAATCAATTTTGTTGTGTTTGTTTGATTGATAATTCTTTAATTTTCAGGATGCAATAAAAAAATCACATTATTGAGGATTCATCTTCTAAAAAAGAAATTGAATCCGATGACGAGTAAGAGACATTTTAAAGCTATCTTTTCTTTTTCATCAAAATTTTATTTGTTAACATAATTTTATTTGTACTGTCAGAACTGAACAAACACAAAAATTTTTAAGAGAAGCAAAAAAGAAGAAAACAAATGACAAACCTGCAAAAAGGTATGTTGCTTTTCGATGTATTTTGGCAATTTTACTATATTTTTGGTGGCTGATGATTGGTTGCTTTCCCAGGATGCAGGAAAAAATGACAGATATACCAGAAGGTGGGCTCTGCTCCACAGAATCTCACTATGATTGTTCCCAAATGTAAGATCCTTTATTTGATAACATTTCTTAAATCCTGATGTAACTAATTATTCTAATTTTACTGAACAATGTTTATTTTGCCTTAGAATGCTGGATGTGTACTTGGTAAGTAAAAATGATCCTGTCTTTCAAACACAAACAAATCAGAGCAATATAAATAAACCAAGTGATAACATATAATTTCTATTTCTATTGTATTTCCTTAATTCTTGTGTTACCATGTTCTACTTCTGATTCTGTATATATTTTTTTTAGAAAAAAAAAGCCCTTTAATGATTTATTCAAGAAAAAAAAAACTACAACTATGTAAGTTCTCATAAAACAGAGGTTGTGTTTCTATGCTTGAGGTGTATTCTGACATGATTTCAGTGTATTTAAGGTTGGGGGAACAAGAAGAATCGTACAATGACCCAGCTCAAGAAAAAATAATTGTTCTTCAAAAAGAGATACATTCACAATCTGAATTGCTCGATATGTGAGTTTTCCAACTTAATTTCAACCTTCTATTCTTCTATTTTAAAAAAGTTTATTAACTTTTTATTTTTCTCTTCATTAGACTTCCACTTCAAATATGTGCACCTCCATCAAAGACAACGACATCAAGCCCTCTGCAAAATCAACCAATCCCTGCAAATTCTCTCAGCGAGGAATTTAAAGAAGAAAAAAAATTAATGCGTAAGAAATAATGCTTTTAATGTATTTGGTTTGTCTTTGGGTTTATTTGTTCATGGTTTAAGGGTTTAAATATCTTTTATATAGAAGTGTATTTGGTTCTTATTTTAGTGTATTTCTTTTGAATTGAGGTGCAATTATTTTTTTAATTTAATTCTTTTTCTGTAATTCTCCAACACTCCACAATTTCATCAACCTGCTGAAAACACACCAACAGAGCCAATAGCTCCTTCTAAAATGTAAATTCTACACAATATAGCTCTCTTTCAATATTTTTGTCTATTCTTATACTATGTTATATGTTACAATGCAGTTATCCACCCCCTCAATTCACTACAGCATTAAGGGAAATTTACTAAAATAAAACATTTGGCCTCTAAATTTAACAGAATATAACTTTTGCATAATGGATACCAAAATAAAACTTTCCCATAAACCTTGTAAACCGCAACAGGAGACCCACAGTTTACAAATGAACGTAAACCGCTACAGGGATCTCGCGGTTTACGTTGGAAGAGCAAATGAACAGAATCCGCGGTAGGGGTGTCGCGGTTTCTGTGTGAATGGTGAATGGGCAGAAACCGCTACAGGGGTCCAGCGATTTATGCTTTGGCATAAATACGCGTTAGGGTGTCACGGATTATTCAGTTTGAGTCACTTTCATATCTTAGAGAGAGAAAGAGACGTTTTCTAGAGAGAGGGAGAGAGGAAAGTGTGGGTTTCTTGATTTTGTTGGGGGCGAGACTATGGCGGACGAACGCAGTCTTTACGGGCTCAACAGTGTTGTGCACGTTGCCGGCAGCAGAAACAAAGATGTTAGTTTTTTTTAGTTATTATATTTCATATAATATTTTGTGTAGTATCCGGCTGCGGTAGTTAGGATAAGAAAAAGGCCCACGACTCTGCATTCTCCCCCTCCACAAGCGCAAATGCAACGGGCAAGATATTCGAGTTTCCATCTTGCACAATAGCCAAAAGCAAAGTCCTGCCATACTTCCCATACAGATGAGTACCGTCAATGCTTACTAGTGGCTTGCAATGCCTAAATGCCTCAATGCATAGAGGGAATGTCCAGAAAAAATGGTGAAAGTACTCCGTAGACTCATTAACCTGATCACCTACACTCACTGGAGAAGTCTTCAACAATGCAACGGTTCCCTCCATCGTTGCTTGCACCCCAAGGATCCAACGAGAGGCAACTCGGCATACGACTCTTTCCAATCCCCGTAGATCTGCAACTGCCTTCTGTTTTGCCATCCACACCTTCCTATAACTAGGCCTGAATCCATAGGTTGACTCAGTAGCTTCTTACAACACCTTCATCGTAACCGCAGCATCCGCCCTAACCAATGGAAAGATCCTCACACAAATTTTGCGTGGTGATCGAGCTGTCGGTGGTCTCTTGAAATCGACGTGGCCAAGTAAGTGTGAGGTCCGTTGTACTTTCTAACTTTCCAATGACCCTTGTGCTACCGACGTGTGATGCCAATCATCCACGTGCAGCCGTTACCAAACTCCTTGCATCTCTCATGATACTTCAGATGATCTGACTCCATCACCCGATACTGAACTCCACGACGGATGCTATAATCCTTAACACTTAACACAGCTTCTTCCTTAGTCTGGAAAGATTGGCTAATCTGAAATTTTCCAGAAGGATTTCCTTCGTGTAATCCTTGGCCTTCGAAGGTGGGATCTATGTCCGGCTACTGGCCCACTGCTTCCAAGTTCAATGCGGAGAAATGTGGCGGTTGTTGGTGCGACCCAAAGCTGGATGGCCCCTGACGTGCTGGTGCCCCCTCCCCCCGGAGTATCCTCCTCACTATCCTCCAATATGTGATCGGGCTCATTGTCCGAATCATCTTCCGGCATCACCTTTTCAACATGATCTGGCTCACCATCACCAAAAAGACCAGTAATCAAACTAAGGGACCTAGCTGTCGGTGGTGGAACAGATGGAGGTGCAGCCAACAGACAACAAGGTGCAACGACAGGAATCAAAGTAGAAGTACCCCCACCGTCATCGACTGAGGATTTGGCGCTGAAGCCCCAGAACTGTCAACACCATCTTCCAACTTGGCATACAACTCGTGTATTCTCACCTCCGGAAATCTGCATGTCTTCGTCCAACCCTATCACAAATATTTCGTATTGTACACCACTTGACACAATCACAATCGGAATCTTGTAGAACACCTTCTTTACCCACTTGGCCCCACACAACCCTGCCTTTTGTAATATACTCATCTTTAGATCTGACAAAGTATTTGTCGATCGGATAAAAACGCTCAATGGTTCTTTATCCTTGAACTTAACACCATGCCTTTTACTTTTTTTTTTTTATTTTACTAGAATAGTGGACTAGAACAAAAAAACTCTCCTCACTATCCATTTGTGAAGGTGTGAAAATGACTCTCTACAAATGCACCATTCCCTCTTGTGGGGTATATATATATAGGCGAATTTGCCAAAGCATAAACCACTGGACCACTGTAGCGGTTTATGCCCATTCACCATTCACACAGAAACCGTGACACCCTACCGCGAATTCTATTCATTTGCGCTTCCAACGTAAACCGCGAGATCCTTGTAGCGGTTTACGTTCAATTATAAACTGTGGGTCCCTTCTTGCGGTTTACATACTTTATGAAAAAATTGTATTTTGGTATCCATTATGTAAAAGTTGTATTCTAGTAAATTTAAAGGCAAAATATTTTATTTTGGTAAATTATCCCAGCATTAATAATGATTACTAAGATAGCATCATTTGTAAAGCATGAATTTCTTGCGTCATCGTTCAGCCTTGGTTTTCTGAATTGAGCAGGAAGATACACTGACTCAAGAGGGTCAACCACAGTTGAGACAAGAAAAAAAATAATAGTAAGTTATGTCAAATATTTTCAAGCAGATGGTTAAGTGTTGGTTTAAATTGAGTTATTTGAGCAAAAAAAAAGTATTTTTTAAAAATAAAGTATTTTTATTAAATTTTAAATATATTTAGATATATTTTAAAAAATATTTTTATTAAAAAATAAATTATTTATTTATTTTAAAAGTCAATAATATCTTATTTAAAAAAATAGCATAAGCAAAAAAATTTTTAATGTTAATTTTTTTAAAGCCAATCTAAACTGATCCTAAATTTAAATTAAGATCACTTGTCACTATCCTAATACCTAATCACATATATTCACATATTATTTAAATTAATTTATTTTATCTTAATTAAAATGATTTCAGAAATTTATTTTTAATTTACTCAAATCAAACATATTTAGATTCTCTTTAAATTTAATATCTATTAATGTAACTTATTCGAGAGGTTAAATAATATCAGTTAACTTTACTACAGTTACACTAGTAATATCTTTAAAAATAATATTTAGTTCTATTTAAAAAAAGTTCTCCTTATATATATTAGAGTAATATTATATAATCAATAAAATTACTTGTTTTTTTGCTAATAATTAATCAATTTTAAACTATAAAATTTTAAATTTTAAATTTTAATAATAAAAATTATAATAAAGTCGGGTTGTTCTAGTGGTTAGCTCACTAGTCCACTTAATCAAATGTCACGGATTAATCTTTATCGATATACTTTTAAGTGGAACTCAGATTCATAACGAATTAATTATTGGCCTGACTTCTTAAGTTAAGAGAAACCGTGAAAAATAAAATAAAATATTGATAACATTATTTGTTATTTTTTTATATTTTTCTATGTTATCTTCTTGTCGGCTATTCTAAATTTTTAATCTATACTTTTGTCTCAATTATTGTTCATAATGGCTCCAACTTTCCAGAGAAATAATTGTTAACGGAGAAACAACTATGCATGGAACTAGATGACGAATCCGAATTAGATAATGGCGAGGCAGCGATCTGTTTTTTTGGTCCCCATGACGTACATGAATTATGATTTATGAGTTAGAAACTAGAATACCTAGTGCCACGCACAAGTAGTTTGAAAATAAATATAAGAAGATTTGTATTACATATATAGATGTTTTTTACCGTAAAATTAATTGTCTAACACACATATAAATGCGTAGGCTTAGGAGTTAGGATGCAGATATAAACGAAAATTAATATATTATCATTTTTATTTTTTATTTAATAATTTACATTTTTTAATGCAATAACTTTTCTTAAATTAAAGTAATAATTAAGGAGTCACTCAAATAAAGACGTTTAAAATATTTTTTTAAAGATATTTTTAGTAATTAAAATTTAATACATATAATCGATTAAATTGTATTATTTTTGTTAAAATTAGGCCAGACAAATTAATTTGACCAAAAAAATAGTGAATCAAATCATAAACTGATCTAAATTAATATTATTTTTTTTATAAAAAATAACTACAATACCCTTATTATAAAAAATGACTAAAATACTTATTTTATATATATTAGTTTTGAGAATCTTAAATTCTAGCCATTTACTTCTCTGTCGTCATAAAGTTAGAATTTTGAATTTTTAATATATATATATATATATGATAAGAATATTTAGTCATTTTCTATAATAAGAGTATTGTAGTCATTTTTTATAAAAAATAATATTAATTTAAACCGATTTAAGATTTGATTTACCATTTTTTCGATTTAATTAATTTATTTAACCTAATTTTTAACAAAAATAATACGATTTAATCGATTATATGTGTTAAATTTTAATTATTAAAAAACATCTTAAAAAAACGTTTTAAACGTCTTTATCTAAATGAGTCCCAATAAATTACGTCAAATATTTTACAATCAAAGCAGAAGATTAAATTCAAATCAGCGTTACTTGTGAGTATATATCCTAATACCTAATCACATATTCATCTTTACAAATATTATTTATATATTAAAATCAATCACTAAAATTAATCATTAATATATTTATATATAAATATTAATTATTTTTAATATATATTTATATTTTAACATATATTAGTATATATTAATAATTAATTTTAATATTAATTTTAATATACACATAATATAATTATTTATCTTGGTCACCAAAAAGTGTAACCATCGTATATGGTACCCAAAAAAAAAACGGTTTCTTTTGATATATATTTTTAAATATTTCCAAAATTACTCGGACTACTAATCTATTTGTAATAATTATATGGCGTGTGCTATGATGACTATTATGTTGATTATAATAGCTATACAATTTTGACAATATTTAAGATGATTTTTTTCTATTTCAAAATATTTTTTAATGTAACGAAACAAAAGTAAAAGGTAAATATTTTTATGCGTTACTAAATTTTTATCGGAAACTTTTAATGATCTATTGTAGTATTACTAAAGTTGTATCTAATCCAAAATGCCATCCAGATACCTTCACAATCGTCCATTTTATCTTAGCTTTCCGGACCGGTTCCCACCTTACAGGTAATGCCATGTGAATTGATCGACACTGTCGTACAACGACCATATTAAATTAGTACTGCTATACATAATAAATGATGAGAAAACAACATTGATTGTTTTTTTTTTCTTTTTTTTCGACAAAAGAAGAATTAAATCTAAGATTTAACTAATTTTGTGCCTTAAAGTACATTTTAAAAATATAATAATAGAATAATTTTAATGTTTTCCCGACAAAAGAAGGATTAAATCTAATAGTAATAGATAAGAAAGTTACACTTACAAAGATGAAACAATTAATGGGCATCCTCAAGTGAGGGCTCATTAAAACTACCTCCAGAAAATCCAATTATTGATGATATTATTAGAGGTTTACACGAGTTAAATTAATTCGGGTTTAAGAGAGAATGAAAACTAACATGATAAAATTTGATCGGTTTGAATAAAAGTTTTTGTGAGTAAATCTGAATCAGTCTAGTTCAATTAAATTAAATTAGATCGATTCAATAATTAGATATTCGATTAAAAATTTAAAAATAAAAAAATTAAAAAGAGCATATCTTTTTAAAAAAATATAAATATTAAATAAACAAGTTATTTTTAACTAAGTTTTATTAATTATCTCTAGCCATATTTTTTAATTGACATTATTTATTTGTTTAATTTTAATTTCAGCATCTTCTCTACCTTTTTTTAACTTAATTAATTTAGCTGTCAAAAATACTTGTATATATAATATTATTATTGTTATACAGATTTTTAGCAAAATATGAGTTGGTTCAATTTTTAATGAATTTAGGAGCGAAACCTACTTATTTTTAAGGATTTCAGTTTTTAATTGTGCATCAAACATTTTTGTTGGACTAATGATAAAAACAAAAGAATGTAGAAACTAAAGATAAAAGCTACAAAGTTTGGAATAAAAAAGATACAAGAGAAACAAAGTAAATAGCAAAGTTGAAAGAAAGTAATAAATCGCCTTTGGCATGATCAAAGGACTTTAAAATTCAAATACATGGAAATCAAAGAAAGAAAGAAAAAGACGTTGAAGAGAAAATAAATTGCTGGAAAGAAAATTTGCAAAAGGAATTGAAATGAAAGTGAAGACTATGGAAGGAACTCTACAGAAAAATGAACTCTAAGCAAGATCAGAAAGTTTCTGGAGATGTGATATTGCAATAGCTTTTTCTGAAAATGAATTATAACCTCTATTCCTTCTAAGCTGTGTCTATTTATAGCCATTTTCAACCAATCAAAATTCTTTCACGTGCTCCACATACAAGAAAACCAAACATAACTGTTTCTACCATAACGATAGTGTGATAACCGTCTTCAACTGCCTTAATTAGTAGCCTCCCCATTGCTTCAATCACAGATCCTCATTTTCGATATGCATCTTTGATCAACCTAATTTGCTCATCGATGATTTTCCTTCGATCACCTTGAGCACCTTCTCGACATAGTCCAGACAAATGTCTTCGATTTGTTCATTATTATTTTTAGCCAATAAATTACCCCCTTGAATCAACGATTCCTTTCTTAAAACAAAGAATGTGTCGATTCAATAGAACTTTCCTTCTCTTTTATTTAAAACATAAAGAGAATAAAATTTAAACACAAAATGTTTAGGATCCCCAATTGATACCAAATTTTGGAAACCACTTCATTTCGTCACACCCATTAAATGCGTGTCCCATCATGCACACTTTTTCATTAATTTCGGACGTTGATCCTTTTCAATTCCAAATTATAAATACCACTCCACTAGCTTTTAACACTTTTTCAGAAAATTCCCCGTTGCGTATCTTCTCCTTCCTAGTGCCATATCCTTTCATCTTTCTTGTTCAACATCCGAAAAAAAAAACACTTTCTCTATAAAGTTCCTTACTACTCGTGATATTCAAACCCATCTACTCTCTTTCCTCAAGGTATTTTCATATACTTACCATTAACGTTTGAGCTATCAATTACATATATTTATTTCTATAAAGGAGTATTTTTCATTTCACTTATCTCGCCGCTGCTTATTTTCTAGAATCACTATAGCTACAAGTAGCAATCTTTCTCCTTCCACAAAAGGGAAAAAAACCATGGAGGAAAACCCATGCAATTGAAGATTCTGTTGATGCCGTCAATGCACAAAAAATTCTTTTCTCTTTTGGTGTTAAGGACTAAATGCATTGGTTCGTGAGCCCTTTACTTCCCCCTCTGAGATTGATCAAGTCCTTTCTTTTTTTTCCTTCTCTCCTTAGCCAAGAACTGTTAATAAAAAAGGACATTTATATGGCTCCCTTTGATGATCATACAAAACCATTTCGAAATAACTCCAAAATTTCTTCGAAAAATATTAACTATATGGCCTGGTTCAAAAGGATTGAACTAGAAAATAATGATTTTTGGACCTGATGTGACATATATGACCTCCTTCGCCTGTCTTAGTACCAACTCACTACTTATCATTGGATGATCGGAGCTACGTTATACTTTTGGAGTCAGTCGACTAATAACCTTCATTTGCCATGCGGTATGGTTTGCTCTACCCTTTTCGATGTAGCCATTATCACAGGGCTAACTCCTTCGGAGATCGATATTTCCCCTAACATGGAACCAACAAAGAAGTACAAAATCAACTGGTAAAGCTCTTCTTACGTGAAATTTATAAAAAATAACATGGGTCAAGGTAAAGACCCCATTTATGATTATGAGCACGTAGTCTTTTTATGTTTTTGGTTGAATAATGTTGTAGTTTTTTGTTCTCGAAGTGTCACCATGTAAGGATTCTATCAATCTTTTGCTGAACTGATCCACAAGAGTTGATCGACCTTATGTCTTTCTAAACTACTCTTAGGTAACCTGTATGATGAGCTTGGTCACATGGTAACAAGACTCGAAAATCGATCTCCTCTCAATGCAGGGGGGACCACTCTGGCTCCTTCAATTGTGGGTGAATGCAGTTTTTGAGAAGTTTATGGAAGTTGATGGCGTCCTTATTTCAGCTAAACAAATCATTAAAGGCATCCACCTTACATCTTTGAAACCAACTTTTCCTGGTCCCAAAATTAGAGATCTTTTTTGGGGAGTCTTTACCAGATTTTACCATGCAAAAATCTTTCAGAACGGGAAGCTTAACTTTGCATCTTTTTCCGATAAAAAATGTGGTCCTACTTAATTTCGAGCACCAAGAATTTCAAAGGACAATAATGAGAAGGTGTAATGTTCAAATGACAGAAACTGGAGCAATTATATTGCCATCCAAGTTTCCATTACTGGCATTCCTATGTACAAAAAGGACCAATATTGAGTCACTTTACATGCTCTTCATTTTGTGGCTCGACAAATAAAATTTTCTTAAGCCTTTCCAGCTCCATTCGGTTCAAAATTATCAAGTCAACTGGGCCAAAAAATCTACAGCTCCATGTCACTTATAACTCGAGAACTAAAGCACAACAAAGGTCATCGATCTGAGTACGAAGCAATTGAATTTGTCCCGAGTCGATATGTGACCAAATCTTTTCTTGTTTGGTGGAAAAAATATTATTCTCAATACAATCGCAGCCTTGAAGAGATTCTTGAAGGTATGTTGATTTGCTCAAGCATGGGTGAAAAGTCTGCCATCATTGCTGTCTCGAAGAGGAAAGCAAAATCCTCGAAAGCTCCAAGAAAAAAATTGAAAGCTTCGAAAACTTCTTATGCAGCATCAAATTTGGTAGAGGTATCAAAACAAACTATTTCTATTACTTTCTTACTTATATTTGCAATTAAGGTTATCTAAAAAACTTTTCATTTTCTTAGGCTAAATAACAACACATCAGCAAGTCTGTCGAAACCCCTTTAGAAAATTCAAATACCAAAACTTCTCCATCGAACACTAGAGGTTTCGAAGCTGACTCTGAAGATATCTCTTCCAGTTCTCACAACATTGCAGATTTTGAAGCTACCAAGATATTTGCGCTTTCTTTTTTCATATATGTATAAAAAGAAAAAACTACAACCTCTTTATCGAAAAGTTTGTATGCAGGAAATGACTCCTTCTCCCAGGAGAACTAGTACCAGCGTCCCACCATTCATCAATTATCTTTTACATCTTCCAGAACTAACTCGATCCCACCAATCAATACTGAGCCAAAGAAGACAAAAGATGTTTAGACAGATTTGTTACAAACTGGAGTTGTCATCGAAGCTCCATCGACCACACATGATGTCATCGTGGATACTCCTTCTGACAGGGTCAAACTCATACCCTTTGCACAAGACCCAATTCCCCACATGCTTCAAACTGGAGGTGCAGAAGTCAATAATCAAAGGGAAGAAACTATCAATCTCAGTCAGGGTGATGACGTGTTGAGTGAGCTTTTTGGAGTCATCTCGAAGATCTCCAAAGACAAAGAAACCAAGCTATCGAGTTCTGAGAACAAATTAGTTCATTTAGATTAGAATCTACAAGTTCCTAACCCTCTTGAAGGCACACATGATCCAAATGTGACAAAAAATTCCATTGATCCTAATATTCTTGATCTCCTTCAAAAACTAAAACTTTTGCTTGCCAATCCTGTTGATGCATGGTTCTCACAAGATGGTCTTGATGCTGCACTTAACTAGATTTTGAGTCCAATATTTTCCTTCAAGATCCTTCTGATCATATCAAATCACTTGCATTTTTTATCAATCACATAAAAAAACTTTTCTCGTGTCAGAACGAGCTTGAGTTCCATCAAAAGGAAATGAAAGAGGTTAAAGATCGAAGTGACAAGGTTGAGATTTCCTTAGCTGATAGACAAAAGAAAGTCTTAGATTATGAAACCCATCTAACCGAGACTTTTACCGAATTGAACCAATGATTAATAGGGCAAATGAATTCGAAAAGAAACTTGCTAAAATCAGGCAGAATAATACCCTTCTCTAAAAATTTCTCAAGAAGCCCCAAAGTATAAAATAATTGCTGGACAAAAAAAGTCCTTTCTCCAAAATATAAGATTGATCGTATCTATTTATAAGTCCCATAAATTTTGGCCTTTAAAATTACATAACTTTTTAAATCAAAGTCTTATATTCTTACTTATAAATAATAATTATCATGATTATTAGATTGTGTTCTAACTCTAAGTTTAATATATATAAAATAAAAAATTATTTGAATTTTTTATTTACATGAATTCTTTATCTTTTTTTAAAAAAACTTTTTTATAGGTACGATCTTATTAAAAATATAACATAACACTTTAGAAATTAAAGTATTGGTTGTTTACTTGTTTACAAATGAAATGTGCACTTACATTTTTTTATAAATAGTATTGAAATATTTACTTATTGTATTATACTTTTTTTTTTAAATTTAATTACCTTGTGAATTTCTTTATTTTATATCAATATTGAATATTCATATAAATACCAAAAAAATATACAAACTTGTGTTATGTAAATTAAATATATTCATAAAAAATATTTAAAAGCATTTTAGACATAAATATTTAAAAATAGTCCTTTCTTTTTTCATTACACGGGTACATAACCCTAAGAATAATAAATAATAATTAATTATGCTACAATCCAAATCTTTTTAACAACCAAATTTAATCAAGTTAGTTCAAATCCAACAAAAATTAGTTTCATTAGTGAGAGCGTATAAATACGCTCCAACTCTCAGTAACGGCATCACGCGTTTCTTTTTCTTCTTTGGATTCTTTCTTCTTCTTTGCGCTCTTCCTCCTTTTTCTTCGCATTCTGCATGCAATTGCTGCATTTTTTTCTTTTCCTCTTTCTCTTCCTAGTAATTTTGTAATATTATATATTTATTTTTTTCTTTATTTGATTTTTTTTCCTTATGATGATGATGAGGAGGAGGAGGAGGAGGAGAAGGATGATGATGATGCTACATAAAGATACCAAACTCAAGCCTATAACAAGAATTACATTGAATCTAAATAAAAATAATACCGAAATTTTAAAATGGTGACCCAAAAAAAAAACTGAACTCAAAACAAGTACAAAAACATGAATCACATTGAATCTAACTCATGATAACACCAAAATTTGAAAACGATGACACCAGAAAACTCATCAACATGGTTTAAATCATATAAGAAATACTACAACTACATAGATATTCCAAATCCAAGCCTATGACAAAAATCACACTAAATTTAGATCAAAATAATATCGAAATTTTAAAATGGTGACACTAGAAAAAACTAAAGCCAAAACATGCATAGAAACATGAATCATAATAAATCTAACTCATAATAACACTGAAACTTGAAAATGATGGTACCAGAAAACTCATTAACATAGCTTAAATTACATAAGAAACACTACAATTACATAGAGATTTCAAATTCAAGTCTATGACAAGAATCACAATGATGATGATGATGATGATGGAGGAGGAGAAAAAGAAAAGAAGAGAAAAATATCAAATGAAAAGGAGGGAAGAGGGAGAGGTGGAGATGGCGATGGCGGCAGTGGTGGTAGCACTACAAGAAAAACGTTGAGTACTGTCAAATTCATTGAATATATTTGACGGTAATTATTTTACTGTCGGATTTACCGTCGAAAAATATCAGCTGGTATAAACCTTTTCGGTAAATATTTACCGTCAGATTTTTGTGTCCGACAAAATTTACTGTCGAATTTTCCAATGGAATATATTAACAATAAAAACGGATCATGGTCGATGGTACTGTCAGAATAATCTTATGGTAACATTTGGCACCACTTCGTTTTGCTTTTCCTGCCATATCACCGGTAGATTCATCCTATGCTATTTTCGACAGAAAAGTTATTTGAATTTTTTCTTTAAAAAATATTACTGTCGGAATAGTCCAACGGTAATTCCAACGGTAGAGTTCTTCTTTATTTAAATTATATTTTTGCATCCATTTCTAGTGTACCTTGATAATTAATAATTGAAATACTGCTTCAAATTTGACGTGAATTACGAAAAATTTAAAATACAAATACCGAATAATGGTAATTGAAATATCTAAAAGAATGCTAACTATATTACATTCAGAGAACTATGTTTACATTCACTGAAACATATATTATAAATATGCAAAGTTTCATAAAGAAATACATATCACAAAACTATATTTACGTTAACCCTAATCAGATTCAGCATCTTCTACCTCTGATTCACCATTCTCCTCTTCCGATGTAGTTTCCTGATTATCATCGAACTCATCTTCCTCTTTTTCGCCGCCATCGACCCCATCTTCACTACAAAAAAAAGGGGTTAAAATGACGGTTTTTTAAGGTAATTACGGCGGTTACAACCGCCATTATTGCCGAAAATGTCACCTCCAAGAAACGCCGAAATTCTGGGCGCCATTCTGGTTATTACGGCGGTTTTTTGGCAGTTAAAATGGCGGTTTTTAACCGCCATTTTAACCAAATAAAACGGCGGTTTTGTTGTTGTTTAAAATGACGGTTTGTAACCGCCGTTTTTACCTGGGTTTAATGGCATCCTCCTCGTTTAAAATGGCATTTGTAACTGCCGTTTTTACCTGGGTTTAATGGCATCCTTCTCGTTAAAAATGGCGTTTATAACCGCCATTTTTACCTGTATTTAATGGCATCTTTTTCGTTTAAAATGGAATTCTAAACGCCGTTTTTACCAGGGTTTAATGACATCCTTTTCATTTAAAATGGCATTTTTAACTGCCGTTTTTACCGGATAAAAATGATATTTTTTATCTTTTAAAAATGTAATTTTTACTATTATTTTTATCTTGCTAAATAAATAATTTTTTTATTAAAATTCTACAATAACAAAATCATAATCCATAGACAAAATATTATATAACTCAAAGTATTAAACATAATATATGATTTTTTAGTATTACAAATAAAAAATAATAATTCCTATACAAAGTATCAAACTATTATATAACTCATAAACAAAGTATTAAACATAATATATAACTTTTTCGTATTGGAAATAAAAAATAATAATTCATATACAAAGTATCAACTATCTAACAGGCCTATAAGCAGTAGTTATCCACAAGTTCTGATTTAATTCAATAAATAGTCCATGGTATTATGATTATCACTGGCTACTTCTTCTGATTATTCCAATTGCCACTTCTACCTTCTGGGATTCTTTGGACGCTAAACATGTACTCATTTGCAGTTGTAACCTGATAAAAAATTGCCACTTCTACCTTCTGGGATTCTTTGGACGCTAAACATGTACTCATCTGCAGTTGTAACCTGATAAAAAAGAAAAAAAAGAAAATACAATCAAATTCGTGTGTAGTTTCTTTTACATGAAATTGAATAGTTTTGAGTATATATAATGGTACTGGTTTATTTAATCTTATCATTGACACCAAGATAAACTTTCATTGGAAATCTTTTCCTAAAAATTAAAAGTAGAAAAGATGAGAAAAAATGGAAGAAACAGAGAAACTCGACCTATAATCAAGTAGAAGAAGATTGCGAGCCTTGTCCAAGAACTAATGACATGTGTCTGATAAATGATGTTTTATGAGTATCTGCATGTGCACACACACAAGTGTCATAGATGAATATAACTAAATTTAAGAATTTGACATATGAATATATTCATCAAGTGGCATAGATCACAAACAAAACTATATTCATCAAGTGGCATAACTGTCATGAACCTGGATAAAATGTCTAACCTGGACAAGCACCAATAGCAATCAGCCTCTATTAGAAATTTTCTCTGCAGATAGATCAAACATTGACCAATTATCGATACCCCTTGCAAGTGTTCTGATAGGAAAACGACTAAAAATGGTGTAACAAGATCATTTATCCCCTGTACATATCCACTGGCAGGATGCCGAATAGCCCTGGCAAAAGAACAATAAGTCATATAAGTAAATGACTAAAATAATAATACAAAAAAAATTAGCATTAAAAAATTAGTCAAAACAAAGTATGATCCGGAGTATCAACCAGGGATAAAGTTTGATATACTTAAAATCGGAAAAATAAGAGCCTAAAACAAAAAGATCTATTCTGGTTATAGGTTCTTTTTCCTATATACTTTTCCTAAGTAAGCTATTGCTCTGAACTGATAATCAAAAGTAAAGGTACTCTAGAACAGAGCAATTATTCCCAACACCTTCTGAAGTATACACTACAGATGAGCTCTAGCAATCAGCTTCAGACTGTTTGTATGATTAAATTGTTCAGATATATCCTGAAAGGACAAATGTGATCAATAAAAGGAGTTAAATTTTATATTACATTAAGCCATCTTAAATTATCAACAGTAGAGCTATAACAAAATCATAACTTCCTAGAGCAAATTAAATAAGCAAGCAACTAACCTTGCTTTCATCATGGAGACGAAATTTCAAACTATTTACTGCTTCAGTGACTCTCTCTTTATTAGCTGACATTAGGTGTGTGAATGCTGCCTACAAAACAGCTTTTACCTTCCCTTCATCATCCTGATCACTGGTTCGTAAGACCAGGTCTGTATTTTTAGCCCCAATCAATCGTGCAACTTCCGGAACAGTATGAAGCAAAGCCTTAAGCTCCGAAAATAAAACACAACACACCGCTGAGTTAGCCCATACTGCATAATTTTTCAATGATGCATTAGAATAATCCTGCCAGCCAAATATGGATAAGAAAACTTCTATTAGATACACATAAAAACAGATTAAATAATCAATTAACAACAATCCAGTATGATGATGTACATACCGAAACTTTGTTCCCACTCTTGACCTGTATTCGAATACTAAATTACAATGAAATAGAATGACAAAAAGGTCGACCATCTGAATATGCTATAAACATCAGAGTTATAGGCTGATTACATGTACATACTTTTCAGAATAATGAAGGAGGTACAAGTACATGAGCTTCTTCACTTTCAATGATTGAGAAGCAACATTTTTAACAACCTACAATTTCTCGTTCAATGAGTAAATGGAGGGAGAACAGAACATGAGAAAGAGTAAATGAGCAGCATATCATTTTCTAAAGCTACACATCATATATATGCATACTCTAATTATTTCCCAAGCAATCAAGGTACTCTTTGGGTTAACTGTAAGGTAAAATCCTGCTATATTAAAAAAAGAATAACAAATTCACAACAAAACTAGTTCATTATGTAGTTTCAACTCAGCTAAACAAAAAGAAAGCCATTTAAGGTATGTTTGGTTGAGGTGCAAAAAAGGCCTGGAAGTTTTTGCGGATGACTTTAGGTGAAGTTAAAAAGGGAGCTCATCCATGGACCCTAAACCTTCAACCAAACATATCTGTATTGTCAAAATTTCAACAATACCTAGAGCAGCATCATACCCCTGCTTGGACAGCAATGGAGGGGGCTTTTCCATAGGCTCAGGATCGATCATTTCGGTCTTCACAGCCTTTCTTACAGCTATAGCTGTAAAACCAGAAACAGAAAGTATAGCCAGCCATCCTCCAACTGCACAGCATTAACAACTCTCACCATTACATAGTAAACAAAAACATCAATTACACAAACAAACATGAAACCAGGAATTTTGGCTTTGGTCCAAACTGTGTTCTTTTCAATTCTTATTTCACCCTACAACCATCCTTAATCCAATTAAAACCCCACACTTTCTCCCCAGATATAAGTTTATTCTAACCATAACAAGAGTTTAACCAGTTAACCGAACGATACAAATGAAATATTTCAATTGGAGCATATTTTCTCATTTTCAGATTTTAAATAAATTTCTCTTTATCAATCGAGGTACAAAAATAAAATGAAATTTGCTATGGTTCAAGATCAAAATCAAGATGTAACTGAGTGCAAAATGAAACGAGAGAATAAATGAAAAGCGCAACAAGCTACTGAGAAACTATTCATAAATAACCGATGGAGAAATCAACGCTTACAAGTGAACAAAAAATGAATAATGGAAATTACATTCTTGTGCTTATTTTCCTTCCCCTACCAA
This sequence comes from Arachis hypogaea, assembly GCF_003086295.3. Taxonomy (NCBI): domain Eukaryota; kingdom Viridiplantae; phylum Streptophyta; class Magnoliopsida; order Fabales; family Fabaceae; genus Arachis; species Arachis hypogaea. The sequence continues at coordinate 145,741,991 of NC_092054.1, forward strand.
AACAAGAAGATTATAGTGCCACTTTAAAAGCCTCAAACTTCATCTAATTGGCTTGGCTAAAAGAGATTAGAACAGAACCAATAGGAACATATGTGACATGTAACAATGAATCAAAGAAAAATTCTCCCTATAATTTATATTTACATTGCATTTGGAGAGGCATAGCTTTCTAGTGATAAGGATTAATCCCCTCACCAAAGACTAATAAAAGCCTTTCTAATTTTATACCTGAATAAAAGATCAATTTTATACCTGATTGACATAAATCACCACAGGAAAAGGATAATTATCTTACTCTCCTTCTTGGTTTCTTTTGAAAGTTGTTAACAGAGAAGAGCTTCTTCAAGACCTTCACATTCACCACCATGCTAGGCCTATTGATATTCTTAGTTGCTAGAACTAGTGCATCATCATTATTGTTATTATTGGCAAATCTTGATGAAGCTGGAGTAGCACATCTGAAATCAACACATATTCTATTATCACAAAACTTAATAATACTTTATCAAAAGCCTAGAAACCAAGGAAATTAGATTCTTAATTCGATAGTGAGCAAAAACAAACAACCATTGATAGAAAATTAGGAATTTAAAAACCCTAAATTTCAGTAAAAAAGTGAAAAGAAGAAAGAAAGACCTATGTGGCGCTGGCGAATGAGGACCATGGCGTGGTGGATTGACTTGGCCACGCCGAACTTGAAGACGAAAGTCTGGAGGCGGTGCTCAAGGAAGTTCTCGACGGTGAGAGCGAGGACGTAATCGCGGAAGTTACAGAGAAGGCGGCACCAAATCACAGAAGCTCGCTAATGGCAGTAACAATGCTGCCTGCGGCGGCGAGGTGATAAACAGAGCAGCAAGGAGATGATAGGCGATGGCTAACCTTCAGATCGAAGCCAGAACAAGATCGTAGAAGCTCATTGAAGGCAGCGGCACGATGTTGATAGGTGTCGCGAGGGGATGAGCAGCGGCAGGGAGATGAACGATGGCGGTGAATTAAGCGGCAGCAACAAATATTCAGATCGAAGCCAGATCGAGAACCAGATAGAAGCTCGATGAAGGAAGCAACAATAGCGTTTCTTGCAGCGGCGAGGAGATGAGAAGCGATGAGAGGATAAATGATAGCGAGGAAATAATTGGCAGCGACGTGAGGTGAAGGACAATGGCGTGAGATGAACGGTGGAAAAAGATTAGGGTTCGTCATTTACATTACCCACAAACTTCTCATATATGCAGCAACACATCATCCAAATTAAAAAAGAAACTGAAAATGATAGGGGCGGTTTTAAACCGCCAGAATCAACTAAAACCGCCACAAAAATATGAAAATTCTGGCAGAGACTAAAAACGCCGAAATTGGCAAACAAAACGGCAATTTTGTGTAACCGCCATAAAACTATTGCCATTTTAATCTACTTTTTTTGTAGTGCTTCTTCTTGAAGATCGTCGTCCTCTGGTGGAAGTACATCGGCATCTAGTCCAAGGTCAATGATGTCATCATCCATAACAGTAGATTGAAGGGAGATTGGCTCACCGGTATCAACCACCATTTTTGGAGGAGTTGGGTTATCAATTTGATAAGGTTTCTGATGTAACACCCTAACTTTTAGCACCTCATGATCACACTAAAAGTCTGAGTGCTAATTACCTCTATTCCTTTAATTATATACTATGTTTATTTAATATTGAGTCTTTGTGAATACGAACTGAATCTTTAGTTAAGAAAACGGAAAGTTTTTACTTTAATCACTTAATCACAAAGATATATATATATATATATATATATATATATATATATATATATATATATATATATATATATATATTCACATAGCATTATTTACATAGACTTATTTCAAGATACTCAAATACAAGTCTTATCCCCTCTAAAAGCTAAAAACAATAAACGACGAAGGGAAAATAAAATTTAAGAACTTAACTCGTAAACTCAATCTTCTATGCTCCTGTAGTTCCGCACTAAACCTTCGCACCTGTAGCTGAAAGGGGTGAAAATAGGGGGTAAGAATTGGGAAGTTCTTTGTAGGATCGGTGTTAGAAGTTAAGTTCGTTTCATTATGTTTCCAGTCAATAACAACATCCAACAAAGTATAATCCAAATGAACAATTACAGAACATAGAAACCCGATCACAAACACACACAATCATAGAAAACACAATCACAAACAAATATATGCAAACAAGTATGATGCATGTCTAGTCCTACGTAGGCCATGAGCTCATGTGTCGGTTGCCTACCCGCTCCCAACATTACCTGGGCCCAAGTCCCAAATATGATTTTTCAGATGCATACAGTGTGCATATAAGTCTTACAGCCAGACCGCATACAGTGTGACTTTTAAGGGTATTTCAATATTCTTACATATGAAAAATAGTTCTCAGTGTGTGGGCGTCCCCACTATACATTCGATACTAAGGCCCAAACAAGGTCGCATCTGCTCTCCTGTGGCAGACAGTCTTTTAAAGTCTTTTTATCTGTGTCCTCTGCTCTGTTGTGGCAGATATCCCTTTAGTTAATACATTTTTTTCTTTTCTGTGCTATGCTCTTCTATGGCAGAGGTTTGTTAGATTCTTTTAATCTTTGCTCTCTACTCTCCTGTGGTAGAGATCCCTTTAGTTAATACATTCTTTTATTCCTGCTTTTTGTTCTCCTGTGTCAGAGGTTCTTTAGATTATTTTAATATTTGCTCTCTTCTCTCCTGTGGCAGAGGTTCTTTAATATTTTTCTTTCCTTTTCTTTTCTTTCTCCTTCTTTGCTTTCCTATCATTCCATAATATAATTTATCTTCGCATTATTCCCTTGCCTTTCCCTAAGTGTCTTATGAAAAAGAATTATAAAGTACTTTAATTAAGTCTGCGTTCTCTAAAATTTTTAAGATTACTCTGCTTACTTGCTTTCTCATTAATATTACACATTATAATATTCTTACAAAGTAATATATTTGATAAATACTAATTATAATAATGATTTATTTTAATATAAATGAGTAATTTTAAAAAATTATTTAAAATAATATTTATAATCTTCTTTTAAAACATAGTTTATAAAATCTTATTTTTAAATTTTTATTAATTACTTTCTGAATTACGAATTTTTTAATATTCTATTTTTAACCTTAATATTTTATAAAATTATATTTGGAACCCTAACTTATTTTTATATTTATAAAAAATAACCTGAACTTTTATAAAATACCCATTTTTACTCTCGTGCTTTATTTATTATCCAAAATACTCGAAAAATTATATAATTTACAAATTGTACCTCGATTTTTATATACACATACAATGTTACCCTTCAAAAATAAAGTTTAAATACTAATCTTCCTCTATACCAAAACCGAAACCCTTAGCCCTTTCCTTTCAAAATGTTACTTGTGTGTTTAATCTGTTTTCGAGTTTTTCGATTGCTGATTTTTCTCAGCTTTTGATTTAATTTTTCAACTACTAAATCTCATCAATTTCTTCAAAATACTATATCACAACAGTTCCAAAATCATTAAAACAACCACAGCTGAGCTGTTTCTCATAGCCAAACCAACAAATTACAAGCAACAACAATAATTCAACATAAACTCATTCAAACTCAAACAATAATCAACCAAATCAACATTCACTTATCAAATTCACATTTAATTATTATAAAGTTACCAAACCCTACCTCCATACGAAATTAAAATACTCGAAACTCCAGAGAAGTTTTTCAACTGAGTTGCTGAAGAAGAAAACGTTAAAAGTTGTCTGTGCCTCTTAAAACTCTAATTGGCCGAACTCAAGGAGAAGAAGAGCGTAGCTATGTCACCATCAATTTCTACTAATCAAAAATAACATCAACATGTAAAGAAAGAGAATATAAATACTTTTATTAAATTATATTTTTTTATTAGAGTTGCAGATCTTAAGAAATCGAACTTGAAAGGAGATTGGCCATGGATTCACGTTCTCTCGCACGGTCTTTCTCTTTCTTTTTCTTGTGATTTTCGGTGATCAAGACGAAGAAAGGAATTAAAATTATGTATGATGGTGATGATGCATTTGATTAAAAGGGGCAGGTGTTTTATAAATATAAAAGAAACGTGGCATTGACTTTTTATATATATATAAATAAAAGTTTCATTTTTTTTCTTCTATTCTTTTAGAGGCTAAATTTAATTTTTGTTTATTAAAATAATTTTTAATAAATAATTTAAACTAATAGAATAAGTCATAATTAAATTAAACTTCAATAATTATAAAATTTTATTTAATAATTTTTGGTAAAATATTTTTTAAAAAAAATAAAATCTCAACAAATATAATGACTCATAAATAATTAATTATTTAATTTTTAAAAATTTGGGGTGTTACATCTGATCTTCTGTAGCTTCATCAGATTCGATGCGGTCTCTTGGCTTAATCTTAACTACAACCACCCAACTAGATTTGCATAAATCTGGATAAGACAAATGGTATACATGTCGTGCATTTTGAGGTAGTATAAAAGGATCGTAGTGCTTATATTTCCTGGTCACATTAACTTCAGTGATATCGTAGTCCTTATACTTTTGTGTTCCTTATCGCGAATTTGGATCATACCATTCACATTTGAATACGCATACCTTGTATGTAGTGCGACAGAAATACTGTAATTCAATGACCACCGCATGAATTCCCGTGAACCCAAACTCCAATGTTATCTGTTTTCTTTCTAATCGACCATTGTAAGGTATAGAACCGATATCCATTGACATTATAAATTGGATAGCTAGTAGTCTCATTCATTGGGCCCCAACTAAGTGCAACTAGTTCCGAATCTGTTGTGTCAGTTAGCTGCACACAGATGTATTCTCGGAACTAACATGAAAAATTATTCAATGAGATTTCAAGATTTGTCTCTTGGAATAACCTATATGATAGAATAGGATAACAAAATTTTAATTAGATTAAGGCCCAGTTTGGGTAAACAGCTTAATTAAGCTCATTTTGAAAAAATAGGTTAAACAATAAATGACTATATTAAAAGCATTTTATAAATAAGTTATGTTGTGTTTGGGTTTTTAGTTCTAAAAGTGCTTATTTTATAGAAATGTGATAAAAAGTAGTAGTATTATGAGAGACGTCATTTTTTTAACTTCTCTATAAGCTCCTAAATAGCTTCTTAGAAAGCTGCAATTTGGTTTTAAAAACTGCATCAGACATTAATACTACTACTTTTCATAAGTCAAAAGCTCAAAAAAGTTACTTTTGAAACTTCTCAAACGGGCTCTAAGAAGCTAGTATGTTACTAATTGTAATATTTACGAAGACTTAAAAAACTCACATGAGGTAGGGTTAAATTTGGTCACAGTTAAACAACACATGCAAATGTCCAGTGTCGATTTCTTTCTGCTCTAATAACCAATAGTCACTGTTCGCACCCATTGCAACTCCTTCAGACAAAAGATTGGATATATTGTTCCATTTGACGAGGATTCTCTCATCTCACTATTCTTTGCAAGTCTCGTTCTATGTGACTCAACATGAGACTGAAAATAGAATAATCAAATTACGGAAGTTTTCTTAGTTAGGAATGCTTCACAAATGCTGTCCTCGATCCGAGCTCTGTTCTTGACGGTGTGCTTGAATGAACCAATCATCCTCTCAAATGCGTATATCCACTGAAATTGGACTGACCCACATAGTATTGCTTCGTACGATAGGTGGACTACTAAATATTTCATAACATCAAAAACAAATGGAGGGAATATCCTCTTCAGCTTACAAAGTATGATGAGAATGTTCTTGTCCATGACTGTGAGATCATTAATACTAAGTTTCATAGAACATAACACCTTAAAGAACTCACTTAGTTCTGTGATCGGTTTCTAGATGTTGGTTAGAAGTTCTCAGAATGTAACCAAAAGCAAAGACTCCTTGAATACATGATAATTATGACTCTTCAACCCAGCAAACCTACCTTGTGACACGTTTTCACATCTGCTTATGTTAGAGGCGTAACCATCAGGAAACCTCAATCCTCTAATCCACTTACAAATATTTTGCCCCTACTCCCTCGTTAGAACGAAGGACGTCTTTGGTTTAGTCCATCGCTCATTATCAAGTCTCTTTAAGTGCAAATTTGGCCATCTGCAAATGTCCATCAAGTCTAACGTAGCCTTATCATTGTCCTTTGTTCGCACATCATCCATTACTGTGTGCGTGATGTTATCAAACACATTTCTTTCAATATGTATTACATCAAGACAATGTCGAACCAAGTTGTCTTTCCAATAAGGCAACTCCCAAAATATACTCTATTTAATCCAATTATGTCCCCTACCATATCCCAGAGGTCTCAGACCTACCGCATTATTGATGATTTGTGGGATTCTTCTGACACGCTGCCAAACTTACGTACCAACCAACTGATCAAGTGCCGCTTCTTCTTCAATTTTATTTTTTTAAACGAGTCCTTGTTGCACCGAAAAGGAGAATCCATGTCGAGAAATCTTCTATAGAAATCAAACCACAAATTCTTACCCCACATTCGTCAACCAAAATCCTTTTGTATCCTCCATAAAACTGGGACATGCCATTTTGCCTTGAGTCAACCAACCTGACAACATGCCGTATGCAGGAAATTCATTAATGGTCCATATTAACATAGTCTATAGTTGAAAGTTTGTCTTCGTTGAAATATCATACCTTTGTATAATATTCATCCACAACTTCTTTAACTCATCCACCAAGGACTGCAAGAAAACATCTATTTTGGCCTTTGGATTGATGGGACCAGGTATGATGCAAGTTAGGGAACATTTATAGGTCTTTATGCACATATCGGCACTCAGGTTATATGGTGTCACCACTACGGCCCAACAAGAGTACGCGTACCAAAATTGGAATTCAGTGCGAACCTGTCATAGCACAAAGTTAGTCTAACGTTTCTGGGCTCGCTCGCAAATGTAAAATGGATCCGATCAAACTGCTTCCAGGTTTCTCTGTTTAACGGGTGCGTCATGATTCCATTATCTGTCTTGTTGTTACTATGCCAAGTCATGTGAGGGGCCGAACTTATCGATGCATACAATCGTTTTAGCCTAGGGATCAAGGGCAAGTAGTATATTCGTTTTATTGGAACTCTCTTTAACCAGCGTTTACAAATCTGTTCTCTTTCGAATTGAAACCTTAGTGAATTACAGAATCTGCACTAAGTTAAGTCTGCATCTGTCTTGTAATACACCATACAACCATTCAAATAACAGTCAATTTTCAATGAATTTAGACCCTATTTTGAAACTAGCTTCTTTACTTCGTAGTGATTTCGGGGGATGCCAGTGGTCTCAGCAGCCACCAGTTCGTTGCATAGAGTGGCCTACTTATCAAAAGACTCTTGGATATGATTTGACTCCAACTTAATAGTCATCGTTCTAACACATGTAGACAACTCCGAATGAAGGCAACCCTCGAACAACGGTCTCGTAGCAGACAACTCCGAGTTAGGCTCTTATTTATCCTCTTCCAATTCCGTAACATCTGTTGCATCAAACACCATCTTGTTATATCTCTCTTGGTTATCCTCCCAAGTCATTTCTTCCATGTTTATGTCTCTCTCCACCCGAACCCTAGTTTATCGATAGTCGGACCTATTCAAATTTGAGGCAGAACTTTAACTCCTTATTCGTTCACTTTCCTGTGCTCTGTCCACATCCAATACCCATTCTTAAACCCATTACGGTATAGGTGGTGGTTATATCCGACGTTCTAATCACTTAGATAATAATGCACACAAACCTTTTATCCAATGATTGCTTCCTCTCACCAACAAGCTATAACTCAAATGGCATAGTCTTCCCATCTTTACCTAGAGGTCTCGAATTCGAGTCTCACTCCTAACTTAAAAAAAAATGATTGCTTCCTCTCACTAGAACGAAAAAGAAAATATCCTAAAAATCGGGGGGATAATTTATCTAAATCACTTGATGCCTGATCGTACTCGTTGCTAGATCTGAGCAAGAACCTCAGCTGAGCACCCAACACAGAATGTTAAGAAAAACATCACAATTTTCCGTCACTACAAGATTTATATATATTTGTGGGTATTTTTTAGAGGAGATTTTTAAAAATCTCTGCAATTTATTTTATATGTGGCATTTTAATAAACTCCCACCAAATACCTAACAATAAAATCCTACTATTATCAATTACCACAATTAAAATTTCTTCAAAATCCAAGAAACACTAGAAGAGAAAGAAGAGAAGGAAGAGAAGAATGAGAGCTCACCGAAGCCCTAAGCTCACGATAGACATCTCCACCGCCGTCTCCATCGCCGCCATCGCCGCCGCTAAAGTTAATCTCCTTTCTGCTTCTGCCATAAAGCTACTGAGATCAAGCCAAGGCGCTGCCTTCATCAACGCATTTTCAGATCTAATTGCAACGCCCAAGCCTATGAGATCGAGAGAAACCGCTTCTTCGGTTAACTCTCCTTGGGCAATAACGCTCGTGTTCTCCATCGATATTCTATCCTTTCTGTACGCTTTTCTTTTTACTCATTCTTAATTTCTGGTTCTCCTTCTCCTTTTCCTTTTTATTCGTTTTCTTTGTTTTTAATTCTCAGATTTTGAATGATTTGTTATGTGATATAACATTCGATGAGTTCTATTATCTATTGATTGATAACATTATTTCAAATTCTCAAGCACTCCAAGTGTTCGATGAATTGTTTATTCTCTTAATTGAAATCCTGATAAATTGATTTGCTAATTTTTGAATTTTGATTTCGCGACACTCTTTTTCTTTGATACTAATCTATATATTTGAAATCCTGATAAATTGATTTTATTTAGAAACAGCTATGTTGCTTGAACATTAGAATACAGTGAAAATCCATGTGAGCATGAATAACTTTACCTTAAATCCTCTTGTATTTGTCATGAAAAATAGGTACAACCGAGTAACTGAAACTTGTGATTTATCTGCAGGTTTTTTATAACTAGTATGATACTAAATTGCTTGAAATAATCAATTTAAAGTGTGTTCATGAATAGATTCAGTAATAATATTGTAAGAACTAATGAGAAGGTTCTTATTTATAACAATCATTCTTTTTCACCATTTTACATGTGACATTGCACTTATGTCATTTTTCAGGAGAGGAATGAGAGGCTATTTTATAAGCTTCTGATTGATAACATGGAGGAACTACTTCTTGTTGTTTACACTCACCTCCTCCTCTAGCCACGCCTCCTCACTCAGCTCCTATGCATATGGATTCCACCGATTCTTCGGCAGTTCAAGTAATCACTCCAAGCATCACTCTCTTCACTCTGCTGTTACTTAATTTTGCTTTTTTATTTCCACGTTAGTTAGGTGTTTTTAACTTTGAAAATTTGCATCGTTGGATTCTTTATTCTTTTTTTGTTGGTTTGATTTTGAAGGCAAAAGATAAAGAGAAAGAGCAGCTCACAGAGAATATGAACAAATTGCATATTGAAGGATCATCATCATTTGGGAATGGATCACCTAACTTCAGAAGAAAACCGGTCATTATCATAGTTGTAGGAATGACAGGTAAATATTTAATAGTTCTTGCTTAGTTTCTCTCTTGTGCTAAAGTAACAGAAAATGGTGTTAGAAGAACTGAACAATGATTGAGAATTAAAACTAAATTTGTGCTTAGATACTGGGAAAACAACATTTCTTCATACGTTGGTTTGCCACACACAAATGTCGAATATTCGGGGTTATGTGGTCAATCTTGACCCAGCTATCATGACCCTGCCGTTTGCTGCAAACATTGATATTAGAGATACTGTTGTTGATACACCCCGTTCAGAAAATCCCACCACTTTCATGAGCAACATGCTTTATGCTTGTAGTATCCTCTACAAGACCAGGTTACCTCTTATCTTGGCTTTCAACAAGGTTGATGTAGCTCAGCATGAATTTGCCTTGGAGGTATTCTTTATTCTTGAAGAATCTTATTATTGTTTTGTTTACTGATTTGCATCTAAAGTATAAAGATGGAGACATAATGACATTGAGCTGTATCTATAACGATGTTGTGGATACCACTAGAACATATTCAAAAATCACAAAAGATTGGATGTTAACACTTATCAATTTTGGATGTTCATATATATATATATATAGGGGAAGCATTGATTGAATTTCTGAGGGCCCTCAATGATTCCAATAATCAAATTAAAGATTGGAATAGTTTTTTTGTGAGCCCCTGCTATAGTTGGTCTAATGTTGATTGTAGCAACAAACATGTTATATCTCTGTAGGTTCACAATCTGTATATATATTCTTTATGATTTTGTGTTCCCTTTCTTTTTCTTATTTGGTTTTGAGTTTTGACAATGCATTAGTTGCTTCTTGCAGGAACTTGGCATCAAAAGGATTTTCTGGAACACTTTTTCCCTGAATTGCCAAATTGAAATACTTGGTTAGCTTGTATGTTGTTACTGTCATAGATTCACATTTTTTATGAGATTTGATAATTCTGATATTGTACGAATCTAAGAATCAGATTACCATAGCTTATCTCAAGTACATTTTCCTGTATGCTATAAATGTTATTGTTCATATATAAAGTGTTCACCAAGTGTTTGATCAAATGTTAGTGACTTATTGGTACATAAAAGTAACCTGGTGGGATACTCTTTCTACATGTAGGGAGTTGCAGGACAACAAATTTTGCAGGCCCTTTACCTGACTACATCGCCAACTTAATGCGCCTCGAATATCTTAATCTTGCTGACAATAATTTCAGTGGTTCTGTCCCGGCTACTTGGGACCGACTTTCAAGTCTAAAGCATCTGTACTTTTCCAAAGGCCTTTTCCTCCTTAATGTCTAAAAAGGATGCTCCTTCCAATTCACAATAACATCAATACAATCTGTATCAAGATACATAAATTTATGAATGTACTAAACAACAGTTAAAATGAAAGTTATTGTAACCGGAGGTAGTATTAGAATGAGTTTCCCACGTGATGATCTCATTTGTGATCCAGGTTGTTGAAAGGGAATGACTTATCTGGACATATTCCAGATACAATTGCAAACCTTACTGGATTGGCAGAATTGTAAGAACACTATTCTTGATTACATGAAACTTATCCTTATATTGTATACACTATGGCGCTTCTATATATTTTATAAATGTTTTTTATTTCACAGGGATCTTTCATCTAATGGTCTTACTGGAACTATCCCAATGCCACTCTTTTCAATTCCAATATTTAAGTAAATCTCATTACAACTTCATATACAACTTGTTGAGTATTTTCGGACTTTCAATTAATGTCCCTCTAATCTTCATTTTTATTGTATTTTAATTTTCAGTTTTTCGAACACACTTCTTCATTGCTGCTCTAGCTTGGATCAGCCTTGTGCTTCTAAACCTTCACTTCCTGGTTTGTTTGCATAAACTGCTATGTTTTGTCCACATAGCTTTAACTAATGTTTAAGAAAGAAGAAGAGGTGCTTATATTTTTTCCTCTTATATTGCAGGTTCAACCAACAAACCAAAACTTGTAAAGATTGTTGGTTTTGCAAGTTTTGGTTTATTTGCACTGATAATTCTTGGGGCTATCTTTATATATAGATACAATCACATGCACAGACATAAAACTAATGTCTTTTTTTATATTTCAGGTAAGGAAAAAAAAAAGCATTCCCTTCAATGCAAGTTTCTTTTCTCATAGCACACATTAATAACAAGTAAACCACAAATTTATCTACTAATAAAGTTTGAAATGCTGATAATTTCGTCCTGAAAGAATGAAACAAGCACATGATACTTGAAAGGCACTTCTTTGTAAAATTTCACATATCCACGTTATTAGAAATGAAATTTTCACATAGTAAAATTTTGTTAACGAAATTGTCAGCCTATAATATGTCTCTGTTAATTATTAATTAATTAAAATGCAAGAAAACATTTGTACACATATATGTATATAAATGATTTTAGATACCTTCAAAGCATCATAATTCATAAATGTGATGGCATCTAGAAAAGTTATAACAGAAGTTAAGTACCTTATGAAATTTGCAGGTGAAGATGAGAGCCAAATTTCCTTTTGGCAACTGAGAAGATTTTCATGGCGTGAACTGCAACATGTGACTAATAATTTATAAAATACTCTTTAAAGGTTTTCTGGGATTGTATTTATATTTTTATTTTGAGATTTTTATGTAATTAGATGATATTGAAATATTGAAGTTGTTGTTTTATTTTACTTTTTAAAGAAAAACAATAATAGCTATGTAGAAGAATACCATGTGGAATTATGTTTGGAACTATTGACATTGTGAATTTTTTTTTATATATAGAGTTATGCTTTATACTGAGGAATTATGTTATAAAAGATTTAGTTTTTAAATTTTGATATTAAAAAATAATAATTATAAAAGATGAGATTAACGAATGATTTGAAATTAAAAATAAATAAATACTTATAGGGTTTGTGGAGATTTAAAAATCTCACAAAATAGTTTATTTTTATTAAATTAAAAAATTATTTTGTGGGGATTTTAAACCATCACAAAAGTGATTTAAAACTATCATAAAAATCTAATATAAAACCCCCACTAAACACACACAAAACTCTCCACTGAATGAATTGTGAAGGTTTTTAAAAATCTCCACAAAAGACCTCGTGGCACCTCAAATTTTAGGGGTTTTAGAAACCTCCACAAATTATTTGGTGGAGGTTATAAACTTCCACAAATAGGAGAAAAAACCTCCACAAATAAACAAAAATCTTGTAGTGCGTGTAATATTACTTGACCAACTAAAGGGAACAATATGAGTGTTTCAAAACAATACCAGTTCCCCAGCAAGCTCATACAGAGATTCATCAAGTGTTGCCTGTGTATGATAACACTTACAGACACATACATTACCATTCACTCTTTTTACGTTTAATAAAAAAATAATTTTAATACAATGAGGAGAAGGCTAATAGAAGATGGAGGATAAGAGTTCCTCTATACAAAAGCAAAAGAAACAAAAAGATTATCTATAAAGCATGGCTTTCCTACCTCTCAACATGTCCGAGAAAGAAAGCCCTATATAATGATCATGATCTTTACACCAAATAGATGCCAGACATCTAATAACATAAAACTTTCTTGTTAAAATATTTATCATTTAAGGTGTCAGCATTACGCTCCATTCTCCAACGAAATAATTCAAATGGTGGCGTATACTGCACAGTGCCACAAAAACTTTGCCTCTTTCCTGATTCCAAACCCAACAAACATAGCCAATAAGAACTGATTTAAAGTTGCACAACATGCACAACATTCATCAAAAATACTAATCAAATTGTTCCATGAAAACACAGCCATAAGACAATGCAAAAACATGTGAATTTGATTCTGAATTTGTCCCACACATAACACGCACACACATATATAAATTATGAATGCCACAAAGTGCAATATGAGAGGATTAACAAAAGCATAGAGAGAATAAAAAAATATAAAAAAATAAAAATAAAAAAACAGCATCTGCCCTGTTTACTATTTATTTGTTGCAGATAACAAACCAAAAACCAATTCAATAAGAGAGCAAGGAGCTTGATACTATTTAAGAATTGAACGAAACAATTTTTATACAGTGGACTGCAATGATTGAAGAAATAGACAAACTACACATATCAGAAAGCGAAAAATGTCAGGAATGTAACGATTCTACATATGAGCAAATCTATTCAGAAAGGCAAGTGAATCTTACCAATATATAGTAAGCTGCAGTGCGATGCCATCTACGTTCAAAGCATTCCTCAAACAATCTATAATAAACCAAAAAAACTTAAAACATTTACACTACTAGAATACAAAATGGAAAAGCATTGTAACTTCCAGCACTGGACAAATAGTAAGGAGTTTAAACTGGTCATAATATATAAATAGATATCAGATGAATGCAGTAAAATTGTTAAATATTCTTTAAAACATATATATATATATATATATATATATATAAAAGGTGAAGTCGTGGCCAGAATATTAATGGCTAAAGATGGCCAAGAATTGACCTTCAAATAAAATAATGACACCTGGTAGATTTGGTTTCACAACTTTTCAATAGTTCAAAAGGTGATTAAGAGTGTGCAATAATTACTAGAAAGTTATCATGTGGATAGAATTGTCATTTAAAATTACTTTATGTGTTGTTGGATCTTGAACAAAAATATTATTGGGCTATTATACAAAATAAAATCAAAACTGCACAAGCATGAGCTCCAATAATTTTTTTGGCACAATTGTAAAATAAAGTTTATTTCTTCAATAATTTATTCCTTAGTTTGTTTGTATTTTCTAAAAAAATAACCGTAAAAAATATTATAATACCCTAAAAATTTTATTAAGGGAACAAAATTTATATTTTTTTGCCACATATATTTGTAAGATTTATTTTTTATATTTGTTTAAAAAATTGTTGGATTGTGAGAGTGTTTGGTTTTTTTTTAATAATTATATAAAAAAATAATAATGAATTAATATAAATATATTAACATTTGTAAAATACATGTTATAAACATTAAAGTCAGCTATCAGTATAAAATATATGTTAGAATATAAATACATATTTATTATCTATTATATACTACTGATTTTACAACTAAAATATGCCACATGTTACTTTTTCATTGTAATTAAAATCAAATTTTTCTCTCGAAAATTAAAGAATTCTCTCCTCCTCTCTCTCTCTTTCTCTATCTCTCTCATTCCTTCACTCACTCTATCTCTCTTATATATCATTATCAATTACTAATTATAAATTTGACAATTAAAATATACAACATAGAATTCTCTAATTACATTCAAACAAAATTAAAATTTTGAAATTGAATATAGCTATATTATATATTATATTTATATATTACTAACTAATTTAATAACTAAAATGTGTCACATGACACTCTCTTATTAAAATTTAAAGAAAATATTTTCTTCCAAAATTACTAAATCTCCTTCTTACATTCTCTTATCTACCTCTTTTTTTTTTTCTATTTCTCTCTATCCTTCACACTTTATATATAATTTATATTTTATATTAAAAATTTGACAAATCAAAATGTGCCACCAAATATTCTTTTATTGTAATTAAAATAAAAAAATTTTTTAACTTCCAAAATTAGCAAACTCCTACTTCCATTCTTCTTTTTTATCTTTCTCTTTCTTTTCTCTCGTTGTCTATTTTTCTCTACCATTTTATTCTACAAAAATAAAATTAACAACATAATATAATTTAAATAAAAAATTTTATTATATACATATTTTTTATTTAGCTTTAAATTTTTTCTACTTATCTTTCTAATTTATGTTTTCACTTTTTTTTTCAAATATTTATTGTATATAATTTAAAAAAAATACTAATATTGTGATTAAAAGTTAGAATTGATATACATTTTTTTATGCTAATAATATCTAATTATATTTTTATATATATAGAGTAACAAATATTATTTTTAAATAACAAGCATAAAAATTAATTATTTTTAAATGTACAACAAACTTAACACCTAATTAAATATAAGAGTATACAAGTTATAAATTCTTTCAAATTTTAGATAACGAATGTTAAAATTAATTATTATTAAAAAGTTAAACTCTTTCATATGAAATACTAAAAAACTTATTGTTAATTTTGGAAGCTAAAGAAAAATTTTATTTGATTACAATAAAAGAATTGGCGGCATATTTTGATTTGTCAAATTACTAATATAAAATATAAATTATATATAGAGTGCGAATGATAGAGATAAACAAAAAAAAAAAAGAGAAGTAGATAAGAGAATGTAAGAAGGAGGTTTAGTAATTTTGGAAGAAAATATTTTCTCTAAATTTTAATAAGAGAGTGTCATATGACACATTTTAGTTATTAAATTAGTTAGTAATATATAAATATAATATATAATATAACTATATTCAATTTTAAAATTTTAATTTTATTTGAATGTAATTAGAGAATGTCATGTTGTATATTTTGATTGTTAAATTTATAATTAATAATTAATAATGATATATAAGAGAGATAGAGTGAGTGAAAGAATGAGAGAGATAGAGAAAGTGTGAGAGATGAGGGAAGAATTCTTTAATTTTGGAAAGAAAAATTTTATTTTAATTGCAATAAAAAATTGACATGTGACACATTTTGGTTGTAAAATTAGTAGTATATAATAGATATAATACATATGTATTTATATTTTAATATATGTTTTATATTGGTGGCTGACTTTAGTGAATAATTTTAGTGTACATATAACATAACCTTTTATTTAGTGAACCCTTTATTTAGTGAAGTTTTAGTCATGCATGAAATGGTTAATTTCATTAAAAAAACTTTTACTGTAAATTTTACACATAATCAATTCTGCAATTAAATAACAAAAATTTATTGAATAATTAATTTACAAACAGAAAGAGATTTCATTATTTGAACTTAATTT
Source organism: Arachis hypogaea (assembly GCF_003086295.3). NCBI lineage: Eukaryota > Viridiplantae > Streptophyta > Magnoliopsida > Fabales > Fabaceae > Arachis > Arachis hypogaea. Next base: position 145,758,437 of record NC_092054.1, read on the forward strand.
AAAAAAAAAATTGTGATGATTTAGTTTAAATTTTAGTCTTTTTTAAATTTATGTTTTTTTATCTCTCTTACACAATTATATATTGACATGTACTTTTTTTTATATTATACAAAAGATAACTAATAAAATATAATGGCACAAAATATTTACGAAGACACTATTATTAAACATATTATAAAAAATATTGTCAACATATTAAAATAGCAAGAAGATACTTTTTAATTATTAAATTTTATGATATGTTAATTAAGTTATTAAAATTTTATTAATATACTTAATTTTACAAATGTTAATATATTTATATTAATTCATTATTATTTTTTTGTATCATTATTAAAAAAAACGAACACTCCCCAATCCAACAATTTTTTAAACAAATATAAAAAATAAAGCTTACAAATATATCTCGTAAAAAAATACTAATTTTGTTCTCTTAATAAAATTTTTAGGGTATGATAATATTTTCTACGGTTATTTTTTGTAGAGAAATACAAACAAATTAAGAAACAAATTATTAAAGAAATAAACTTTATTTTACAATCTAGCCAAAAAAATTATTGGATCTTATACTTGAGTAGTTTTGATTTTATTTTGTATAATGGCCTAATAATATTTTTGTCTAAAACCCAACAACACATGAGGTAACCTCAAATGACAATTCTATCCATAAGGTAACTTTCTAGTAATTATTGTACACTCACTTAACTTTTTAGAATATTGAAAAGTTGTAAAACCAAACCCACCAAATGTCACTAGGTCAACTCTTAGCCATCTTTAGCCATTAGTATTTTAGCCACCAAAGACTTCACCTATATATAAACCATAAAATATAAAAACAACACTTCTTTTACCAATTCTATTCACTTTTTGTAAGTGTAGCATTGGTCAATCCAAAGTTCACTTTTAACCATAAACAAGTGTAATAGCCCGTGCCATGTACGTGATAAGATTGAAATTATAATTTTAAATTTTTTTGTTAAGATTAATTTAAATTATAATAATTTGATTAATAAAAATGTAATATATTATGTATTGTTTGTTTTTTCTTAATTTAATATTAAATGTATTAACTCTAAAATAGTTATTAATTAGTTTTAGTAATTTACTTTTTTTAATAAATCAAACATATATACTCAATGTGACCATAAATAACCTAGTAATACTTAGATCCACCAACAAATTTTTATATGTTGTTTTACTGTCAAGTAAAAACATATCAAAATTAGCTCAAAATAAATAATAAATTATTAGAGAATTCTAATGCACAAAATTCTCTAATAAACAATAAATAATTTAAACCCACTAAAAAATAACTCAACACTTTTCTTTGATACCTGCAAAACATATACCTGAAATAATATTATATCAATGTTAGTATATAGTTTTACAATTATCGACTGTATTTACTATACGTGACTCCTTCTTAAAAGTTATTCTACATACGTGTGCAGTCGAAAAATAAATTACTGGACTTTATTTTATTTTTCTAAATTACTATAATTATGCATTATTCATTAAATGCTACTTATAATATAATTGTAATATTGTAATATAATTATAATAAATATATTTTTCTAAAATAAATTTAGAAGAGAGAATAGTGCTTTTATTTTGTAAGTGTAGCATTGGTCAATCCAAAGCTCACTTTTAACCATAAATTTGGACTATTGAGTAGTACATCAATGTCCAAAATTAAAAAATGGAATCAGGTGACTTTTAAACTTCTAATATTAGCCATCTATGCATATAAAATACAAATTTGCTCATCTCACTTTCATAATAAATCACTCCTCATCACTAGTCATCACCCCATGTGTGTGTAGAGAGAGAGAGAAGAGAGAGGAGGAGGAGCGGCAAGGATGCATCAAGTCGGAATGAAATTGTTGTGAACAGTGAAGAAAATGAGCAAAAATCATAAAGGAGCGGATATATAATTTGGGAAAAATTTGAAGTATACAAAAAATATCGGTATTTTAGTTGTTTTAACCATAGTTGTCAGAACCGAACTAGTAATCGAACCGGTCAGATTATTGGGTCATTGGTTCAACCGGTGGATCACTGGTTGAACCGATTGACCCAGTCCTATGTAAATAAAAAATAAAATATAATCATAAATTTAAAATTAAAATTTAAAATACATATTTTCACTAACATTTTAAAAATATCTAGCTATTCTAAAACAATATGAAACGGAAACCGTAAGTATTTTGTTAATTTTACTCTATTATAAATATTTTTATTTTGTTTTTATATTAAAATAACTATTATTTTCGAATTTTAATAATTTATTAATTAGTTTATATCTATTATACTATTATATACTATAAGTATTTATTGAAAAATAATATTAATAGATATTATATAATTATAAAAAAATAAGTGAGTTTATAATTATTGTTAAATAAAAATATAATTAATTTAAGAATGAATGCGTTTATAACTAAAATTAAAATAAATTAAATAGAAGTAAATTATTTGCTGAAAGATATATATATATATATTAATTTGCATATAAATTGATAACAAGCTTAACAGCTTGGTGGTTGTGAGTATCATGCTTTTTTTGGATGAGGGGGGTTCGAACCCCAACTTCAACATTTTAGAAAAATTTTGAAATTCAAACGATTCGATTGAACCGGTCAAACTCGGTAAGACCGGTTCGCACCGGTTCATTTCCTTATTCGGTCAAATCATCGGACCGGACCAGTTTAGGATTTGGTTCATCGATTTTTCGGTCAAATCGATCGGTTCGGTTCGGTTTTGTTAACTATGGTTTTAATCGTTTAATCGTTGATTTTAATTAATATATATTATATATATTTTTTATAATTTAAATCAACAATTAAAATAATTGGAACACCAATATTTTTAATACACTTAAAATTTTTCCTATAATTTAACGTCACGTGGTACTCTCAAAGTGTACATGACAATCTCATTCTTACATGATACATATCAAACATTTCCATCCCTGTCTATTTATGCTGCCAAATGAGCTCCATAAATAAATTAACATGCAGAAGCGGTTAGGAAATTAGTTTAATTTTTTAATTTGTTTGTGCGCGCACATATATATATATATATTAATTATAATTATAAATTATGTTATTTTAAATTAAATGATTTATATAATGGTGGTCTCATTTATCGTTATAAATGTTAAATTGGATAATTCATAATTATTTTTTATTTAAAATTAAATGAAAAAATATCAGATATTATATTTTGTTCTTTAGATATATTATCTTTTGGACTTTAGATACTATTTTATTTGGACTTTAGAGTTTAGTAGGTGCCATGCTTAAATATAAATAGTGCCTTCAGGGTTTCGGTCCCTAATATACCAAAAGCCGTCTCAGCAACTCTTTCCCCATAAGTGAAGTTGCAATTCAGTCGCCTAGGAATACAGAAGGCTTTGGTTGAGGAAGATCGAAAGTACCACAAGATCCAAACTCTTCCAATCGTGATTCATGTTTATGAATTAAAGTACGCTTCCGTACTCAAGTATTTTATTTCTTAATGATTTAACATGGATAATCTTTGGGCTAAGGAATTCGGAGGAAATTCCAACAAGTGGTATCAGAGCCATCTATGATTAAATCATTAAAAAATTATAAATTTATTTTATTTCAATTTAAATCTTAATTTAAATCTATGAAATTAAATTTAAATATGTGTTATTTTTGGATTGTGTAGCACATGTTAATAAAATTAAAAGAATTTAATTACCATAAAGTTTTTTTTGTATGCACTGTAATTTAATATGTGAATATGAATCCAGATTTAAAAAAAAAAAATTCTTCGTTTGTTTATCTTTTTTATACCATTCTATATGGATTCATTCCTTTAGTAAATTCATTATTTTTTTTTTGTTTTACGTGAATTGAATCATAATAATTGATTCTAATCTTAATTGATCAAAATTTTGTTTGACATATCAATTTGTTGAATAGTTATAATTATGTCTTTTTTTAAGGTCTGAAAAGACACCATTAAGATTTAATTCCTTTTGCGATTTAAATATTTTTTTAATTGTTACATAAGAAAACTAGTAACAATTTAGATTATTATACCCACCTATTTTATAAAGATTTAGTTTTGGAATAAATTGATTGAATATTATGCTACCAAAGTAGCCTTTTTGTGAAAATTGATTTATTTAAAACATTAGGAATATGGTGATATGTAATTCATACGAATATTGGTCAGTCCAAAGGAATGTCTATATTTGGCCGAATTACATACACATATTGATGGTAAATACATATTTGGGTAGCTAATTAAGAATAAAGTAATGCTTATTATTTATGCGCACAATAATCGGCCCAAAGGAAGTTTAGTGTTTGGCCAAATAATAAGCATTGTACACTTTTGTTTATTTTCTATTAATTATGTGATTAATAATTAGCCCAAAGGAAGGTTATTGTTTGGCCAATTAATAGAAAATATATGCGGTAATAAATAGGTTGCAAAGTTTAAGTTTCCATATGCGCATTCAGTCGGTCCAAAGAAAGGCTTAATGTGTGACAAAAATTTTGACAACATTTGATTATTGCAACGAGAGTATCACGTACAGTTAATTTTTCTATCCAAAGATTGAACATTAATGTTGTTCTAGATATCTCAATATGAATTTTTTTTCCATTATTTAACTAATGTTTACTGCATGTTTTGTGTTCTAATAAAGAAACTATGGCTTCAGCTACCAATGTTTCTTTATAAATTAGCAGTATTCCTATGCTCAATGGTTTAAACTTTAAGGTTTGGAAGGATACCGTGGAAATTGTCCTCGATTGTATGGATCTGGATATAGTTCTTTGAGAGGAGAAATCCACTTCCATTCCAGAAAATCTCAATGAGGTTAAAATAGAGAAGTGAGAGATATCTAATTGAATGAACATTATGATCATGAAGCGCTCAATTTCTGAGACATTTCGGTGCTCAATTACTGAGGATAAAGATACAAAACAGTTCTTGAAAGATGTTGAAAAATTATTTGCTAAGAATAAAAAGGTGGATGCAAGTAGCCTTTTGAGCAAACTTGTCTCCATGAGGTATAAAGGTAAAGAAAATTTCTATCGAACAAATTTGAAATGAAAGATCTTGGTGATGCCTCTTTTGTATTATTGGATTATCACAAAAAATTATATCGAAAAGATTTTAAGTAGATATGGTATGAAAAGATGTAGACCAATGGACACACCCGTAACTAAAGGAGACAAGTTCAGTCTCAAGCAATGCCCTAAAATTGATCTTGAGAGGACAGCAATGCATGATAAACTTTATGCATCAGCACTAGGGAGCTTAATGTATGCTCAAATCTGCGCACGTCTCGATATATCATTTATAGTACTAGTGGGAGTATTGGGTAGATACTTGAGCAATCTAGGCATAGATCATTGGATAGCTGTTAAAAGCGTAATGCGTTATCTAAAGAGAACAAAGGATTACATGCTTACTTATCGGAGATCAGAAAAATTTGGAGATCATTGGGTACTCTGATTCCAATTTCATGGCATATGGTTGCGAAACTTTGTCACTGGGCTTCGTATAGTAGATGACATTGAAAGGTCATTAAAAATATTTTGTGACAATAAGTCAACAGTACTATCTTCCAACAACAATAAGAGCTTAACAAAATCGAAGCATACAGACATCAAGTTCTTAGTTGTCAAGGAGAAAGTTTAAGAAAAATAAAGTTTCATAGAACATATAGGAACAAAGTATATGATAGCAGACCCATTAACCAAGGGATTGATCTCTAAAGTCTTTCATGAGCACACTGCTCGGATGGGTGTCAATATTTGTGATGCCTTGGTTTAGTGAGAGTTTATTTTATGCTATATGTCCTATCATAGATAATTGAATTATTTTCTGCAGAATTAAGTTGATGGTTTATTTCATGTTATGTGAAATGTTCATTTTGCAACATTTGTTTTGTGTTTGATCTCAATAAAGTTTTAAAGTTGGACCAACTGGAAATAGACATGCATGAGATCACTTGGCATGTAATTTTCATATTACTCATCCAAATTTGATCTATGTCGTCAAGTATATTAGCTTGGTGACAGAGACGGATTCAGGGGGGCAAGTAGTGGCCTTGGCCCCCAACAAATTTTAAAAGCTCATATACTATTATAATAGATATCTTGTATAGAATAAAATTTAATAATGTAGTGATAGTAAAAAGAGTTATTATTCTTGTTAATAAGCTATAGTTTAAATGGCATAATCTCTTCATACTCAATTAAGAGGTCGTAGATTCGAGTCTCTCTATTTTTGATAAAAAAAAGAGTTATTATTCTTTATGTATTAGGGTTTAAATTTTTCTACATATATTTATATTATTTATATTTTTTATTTAATTCGAATTTTTTTTACATTTTTTTAAAGATTAATTTTAACATTTATAATCATATAAAAATACTTTAATATTATTTATAATAATATTTTTTTTTCTAATTTTATTTAGTTGTTTTCTTAATTCTTTTTTAATTAATTTTTATCCTATTATTATCTAAAAATACTTTAATATATTTTAAATTCACGTAACAAAATTGTTAGTGCAATTAACTTATATTATTTTATGTCATATTTTTTAATGATATAAAACATAAAAATATAACTTACCGTCACATAAATACTTAATAAAGTAAATTAATTAACAAAATATTTAAAAATATATAATTTTATATTTTATTAGATATAAAACCATAAAAAAATTATAAAAAAATTATAAAAATTGAGATAATTCTTTTATTTGACAAATATTTATTAAATTTTTAAATTAAAAAATTAATTATAGTTATATCTATTATTAAATATATAGCATTATATTTGATTATACAATATTTTAATTTTCGGCCCCTCCACTCTTAGATTTCTAGATTCGTCCCTGCATGGTGATTGTCATGGTTCAATCACGACATTAATGTGATAAAAGTTGCGATAGTTCCATATCTAATGTATGAGATGGACCAGATTGTTAAAGTAATAACGGAAATAGCATTCAGATGCACACATAAAGTTTATAAGATGTGATTATGTCAAGAAAGAATATATGTATAGCCCAAGTGGGAGATTGTTAGAAAATTATTTTAATTTCCTAATTTGTTTGTGGGCAATACATATATTAATTATAATCACAAATTATGATATTTCAAATTAAATGACTTATATAATGGTGGTAGAATAAAACTATATATTATCTTTTGTTCTTTAGATATATTATCTTTTGAATTTTAGATACTATTTTATTTGGGCTTTAGGGTTTAATGAGTGCCATGCTCAAATATAAATAGTGCCTTTATGATTTCGGTCTCCAATATACCAAAAAAGCCACCTCAACAACTCTTTCTCCATCAGAAAAGTTGCAATTCAACCGCCTAAGAATACAGAAGATTTTGGTTGAGGAAGATCAAAAGAACCACAAAATCTAAACTCTTCCAATCGTGATTCATGTTTATGAATTAAGATACGCTTTCGTACTCAAGTATTTTATTTCTTAATGATTTAACTTGGATAATCTTTGGGTTAAAAAATTTTGAGAAAATTCCAACAGAAGCATGTACAAATGAAGCATTTAATTGTGTACAATACCAGTTCTGCTTCTTTTTTTTTTTTTTTTCCCCTTCACATGCCAAACAGAAATGCATCCAGCATGAAAAAGGATATAGTATAAACTATAAAGTTTTCTCAGTAGGATTTATCCAAGTCAATAATTGTCCAATAGTATACAATTTCAACATAAGAACACATACAGCACAAGTGAGTAGTCGATGCATTTCTCTAAGTTAAATTGTAAACCGACATAGCACCAAACTCAGAAGAGACACATGTCGCCATGTAATACAAGCATTTTGAGTATAATTCTGACATAACAATTTATCATTTAATTAAGTAATTTAGTAGCAGATTAATTAAGTACCAAGCAGCAGCAAAGCAGAAGCAAAATATAATATCATTGCAGAAAATTATAATTAAAAATATCTCAAATTATTATTGAAAATAAAACAAAATTATAATGAAACAAGCAACTTTATCATCATCAAATAACACTACAAGAAAAAATAATATTTGTAATAAAAAAATTGTTACAAAAAATTAAAATTTTGAAACAAAAGGATTTTGTAACAAAAAAAAGGGGCCATTGTAGTATGTTCCGTTACAAAAAGTTTTTGTAACAAAAAACAGAACTGTTACAATTTAAAATGATATTTTGTAACAAATTTTTCTGATACAAAAAATCAGAAGTCGTTACAAAAGTGATAACAAATTTTGATCTTCAAAGTATTTTTGGTGACAATCTATTTTTTTCTATCATAAAATTTTGTTACAAAATGTAACTTAATTTTGTAACATTTTTTTTCTTTAGTTACAAAAGCAAAATAATTATTTTGTAACAATTTTTTTTAATACAAATTGCATACATAATTTACTAAATTATTTTTTTAATTAACTAATATATTAACTATTTTACTAAGCAAGTCTATATTTATATAATATGTAAAAACATACATAATTCAAACATGTCTCATTTAGCTAAAATTGCTTTAAAACAAAATAACATTAGTGAGTACATTGATTAGTTCTACAAGTTATATGTCTTGCACTAGTTCAACCAAAAGTTAAAAGTTCTAACATAGATTAGTGTCTCTATAAATCAAAATATTCTTGAATCCTTTAAGTAGCATGTTGTCACTATTTTTGCACTCCTGTAAATGAGAAAAATCAAAATAAAAATTAGAAACAAGATATAACACTAATTACAATTTTTTTCATTCACTTTTATTCAAAAATAATAGTAAACCTAATTTGGCAAAACAGACTTTCACCAATTTGAATCAACAACCAAGAATATTATGACAACAAGCTACAAAGTAATTACTTAACCAACTATGTCTTTAAAATGTCTCCTCATAACATACCTCCAATACTTCATCAAATTCAACTAGGCTCTTTCTTATGCTGAAGAACTTTTTCTGCATTGATTTGCAACCCCAAGAGTTGTACATATGTGACAATTCCCCTGTGTATCATGAAAGAAGAATTGTAATTATATGAGAAGATGAGTAAAAAAGCACAGGTTCAGACATCTTCCCTCTTTCCAAAATCAAATATATCCTAATGATAATGTTAATAAGTAGATTATAACCTGCTTCACAATGGCATCACCCTTAATTAGGATATCCTCTCATTTGTAATCTTTGATATAAGTTTGATAGCCCATTATTCCGTATCAAAATTGAACTTTTGAAACATCTCGTCGTGTAAGTTGTAACAAGGATAATGTGAAAATTGTTGACATCTTTTAATTAGTAAAGTAGACTCATCTCCACCACAAGAAACCTAGATGTAAACAAACAAAATAAGCAGCAGAAAACATTTAAAAATTTAGACATAAGATTCAGTCCTTATCTTTTGCAGACAAAAGGGATACAAATTCAAACCTATACCTCATTGAAACATTCTATTCATAAAAACAATATTTGTATTTGTTTCCATAAAGAGATCAGGCACCCAAAGTGCGTAAAATAGATCTCTCGCACGATGCTCTTCCTATAAACGTAACATTATTAACACAGTTAGAAATGGAAGTTATAGAACATGGATAAAGTATTACCTTTCCTCTTGCCTCCCCTTTGATCAATACCATTGGATGTCCCATTTGTTCTATGTATGTAGCTGCCAGTGGCACAGATATTGTGAATAGAAACGCCAATTCTCCCTGCTGATTTGCTAATGACAGCACACTCCTTCAAAGTATCATATATTCCCTCTATACTATCATCTTTCATATATATGAGGAAGCAACTACTCAACTGTCAAGCATATAAAGATAGCCAATTAAATCAGGTCTCCAATGATCAGTTCACCAACAGTGGGAAAAAATAAAAAACAGGCTCACAAAAAGACAGGGAAAACCTTACTTGGCGTTGGCTCCTTTTTGCATGGGTAAGTGAGGCACAGATTTTTCTTAAGCTGGGTGTACTTCCACCAATTCTTTGTTTGCTTCCAACAATGGATGCTATGCTCTAACTATTTCTAACACTATGAAAAAGCTGCTATAGGAAAAACATAAGACGAATTAAAACAAGAAAAAAGAACAGTTGTAGAGGAAGAACAACCGAGATGAACCAGAAACCAGCAACCAAACGATGCACAGCAACTAGGGAACGACAACGCCGAGAACTACCGGGGAGGAAGAACGGCCGAAATGAACTAGACCAGTAGAGGCAGAGGACCAGGGACCAGAGGAGCAGAACAAGCAGAAACAAAACAAGACAAAACAGAAGCAGTTTCAGTAATTCAACAGAACAACCAGCAAGGCAGCAACAATGAAATAAACAAGTCAACAACCAACAGCAATCCATCAAATAGCTTACCATACTAAAGTTCGAAACTGAATCAAGGAATAGCTTACCATACTAAAGAGGTGCGACTAAATCGAGCAGCCACAATAACAACACTTGTTGCAACAATGGAACGGCTCAGAGCAAGGGGGCAGCAGCGGAATGATGGCTCCGACGGTGGCGTACGACGGAGCAACTCACGATAAACAATCCTTGGCACAAACAATCTCAGCAACAACTCTTATGGTAACCAGGATTTTGACCGACAATGAGAAACAACCAGAAAAGGGCTAAAGCTTACCAAAGAGATGGCGGCTCCAACGGTGGCAAAACAGCGATGGAGCACAGCTCCTTGAATGGCAGCAGAAGAGGCTCACAGCGGCGGTGACAAGTCGCGATGAGGGTGACGATGGCAGGCTCGCAGCAGTCGCGACGCCTCTTCCTCTTTCCAGTTGGTTCTCCCTCGGCGTGGCACTCATCCTTTCGATGGCGATGCACACCTGCGACTCCATGGATGGCGACGGAGCTTCGACAGCACAACCCTCAACTCGTGATAGTGGCGGCGACGGTTGGACAGAACTCCCCTTCCTCGCGCAGCTCTCTCTCTCTCTCGACGTCACCTCCCTCTCGCGCGAACTCTCCTCTCGGTGGAACTGACGGCGATGACGACCCAATAGTGACGGTGACGGATCGGTGGCCCCAGTGGCGACGACGAGGCTCGGCGGCGGTGACGTGTGATGGCGGTGCGGACATCTCCTCTCCCGACGCTCTCTTCCTCTCTCTCGAATCCCCCTCTGCTCTCATCCCTTTCCTTATTTCTATTTCTTTCTTTCTATTTCAGAGTGTGTATTGTGCTGCTGAAGGGGAAAGGTGAAGGTAGTGTTGAGGTTTGGGGGAAGGTTGCAAGGCGGTTAGGGTTAGGTTAAAGGGGTTAGGATTTGTTTGTTTAAAAATGATTTAGAAATTTAGGGTAAAATCAAATTGGGAATTAAGGTTAGGATTTTTGATTTGGGGATAGAATATTTATTTGAAACCTAAATAAATTTTAAAAATTGCTTTTAAGAATATTATTACTTATTAATTTACTAGTTGACTCTTAATTAAGTATTCTAATTTAAAATATCAATAATTTTAAATTTAAATAAAATTTTTAGTTTAATTATCAAAATTTAGTTTAGTTACTTTTAATAAAATAGTTTATAAAAATAAAATTTTTAATGAATAAATAAATTAAAATTAATTTATAATAATATCTTTAATAATAATTATGTAAAAATATTATTTAATTATAAATTTTGAAATTACTTTTAAATAAATATTCTGATTTTAAGAATTAGAGATAATTAAATTAATTATTTTTAAAATATCATTTTATTATTAATTTATAAATTATTTTTAAATAAACACTAATTAAAATAAAATTGGAGATACTTAAATTAATTTTTTTTCATAAAATTTAAAGTATTGAATTTAAAAATCTCAAATATTTAAATCAAATAATATAAATTTTTTATATTTTTTTAACTACTAAAACTTTAAATTATAACTAAAAAAAATTCTGTTTAAATGACTTATTATTTAATTTTTAAAATAATTTTAAACTTAAAATATCATTAATTTGACTTAAATATTTTTAGTAAAATAAATTTTTGAATATAAAATCTTAAATAAATATAATAAATCATAAATAACTCATTATGTTAATTTTCAAAAATTTAAAGTCTTACATTTAATATGTTAAAATAAATTTTTTTTTTAGTTGCAAAGAAATCTTTGAATTTTGTGACAAATAAATAACTTGTTACAAAATATTTAGACCTTTTGAAACAAATAGATATTTTGTTACAAAATATTTTGAATTTTTGCAACAAAAATAACAATTCGATACGAAAGCCAACATAATTTGTAACAAAAGAAATCACATTGTTATAAAATATTGAAATATTTTGTAACAAATTTTCTTGTTGTTACAAAATATTCTTATTTTGTAACAATAACTAATTATTGTTACCAAAAAATAATAATTTATAATAATTTTAAATTTGATACAAATTTTTTTGTTACAAATACTCTATTTTCTTGTAGTGCAAGCACATATCTCATGATGATCATCATAAAACAAGGGCAGCAACATATCAAACATTTATATTATAATCAAATAACAAAGGCGGCAACACATCAACAAATTTTTTTATGCTTAAGACATCCATGATCTGTCAACAGAAGCCATTTTAACAATGTATAATGAATTATTATCAGATCCAGCAAAATGTATAATAAATTGACTAGACAATAAACTAATGGAATGATAGGAATGTTAGTCCAAATCTGTGATACTAAAAATGCAAGCGACTAAAGTTCTTTCAAATGAACAATATTTAACTTTTTTCTTGGTCTAAACTAAGATTTGAACTATTGAAATTACAATTTTACTTAATATAAAATTGACAAGAGTGAACCGAAAATAGATCTCAAATATGTAAGCAGACATAATAGTGATATAGTAGCTAAATACATGCATTAAAGATAAGAAATAGGGTTTACCAGCTCTCAAAACCAGCTTGGCCCTACACGAGGAAGGGTTTTTTTCGAGCGACAGAAAGGAGTGGCCTTGAACAACAAACCTTCTCCAATGCTCCGACTGAAGGGAGCGGTGGCAGAAGGGGTTAGAGGTTTGCAGCGACGAAAGGGAACAAAGATGGAGGGGGCATCGACGAAAGGTCTTGCGAGGGACAATGAGCGCCGAGTAAGTCACCACCAGAGAGAGTCACCGCCAAAGGAGGGTTAGGGGTTTATGGTAGGAGCAGCGATGGTGGGAGTGTTAGAAGAGGGAGCGCCAATGGAGGCACTGCGAGCGTTGGCAATGTTCTTTGGAGTGTTAGGGTTTTGATATTTATTTTTCAATGAAGCACAAAAGGGTCGAAGAAGGCGAAAGAGTTTCGAAGCAATATAACTCATCATATTTGAACGAAAGCTTTTTTTTTTTGGAACCTTTTGGCCACACTTTTGAAGCGTGCTAAAAGAATTACCGGAAACTGCCACACTTTTAAAAGTTCACTATAACGAAACTATGTCGCCACGCATCAAAAGCGTGACTGTTTCTTTCTATGGCCACGCTTTTGAAGCGTGACAAAAAAACATGATGAAATCTCTAATCATTTGTCACCCTCGTAAAAGTGTGGCCATTGACTCCTTTTGCCACGCTTTTGAAGCATGACAAGAAAAAACATGGCCAAATCTCTAATCAATTGCCATCCTTATGAAAGCGTGACCATTGATCCTTTTTAGCCACGCTTTTAAAACTTGGCAAGAAAAAAGTGTGGCCACAGAACTTTTTTCTTAGCTTACCATTCCAGTCGCTGCCATATTTTCTAATTCTACTAATATCTTCGACTGTCGCTGTTGCTGCTACTGCTACCATGCTAAACGTCTGTCCTTCAGTTTCGCAATGATCTCTCCTTCTCCTCTCCTTCCCTTGGATTTCTAGCTTGTCCCTCTGAAGCTTCGAATGCACAACTCCGAGTTTCTGCGTCAACTCCAACTCTTAGGTTAGTTGATTCTAAAACCTAGATTCTTCTTCTTATTTATTCTGTTGCCTGAACCGTGATTACCTTTTTGAAAGTTCTATTGTTAGATTACAATAGATATGTTTGCTGCTTCACCTCGTTTCAAATTGGAATTCTTTAGACTCCATTAAAATCAAGGAGAGGATATGGAGCTTGAGAGGAGGTGTACGTAGCAACAATAACAAGAACATGTTTTGCAATTAGGATTTTGGAGAGAAGGCCTATTTTTGTTTTTTTTTTGTTTTTATTCGGTAACAGTTACCAACAAAGCTCTGCTACAACGGACACTAACCTCCGGGTATATAACAACGTTACAAAAATATTAGTCAATTTGATAGTAGGATAACATTGATATATATAAATTAAAAATGTTAAAAATATAAATAAAATTTTTAAATATTAGAGACAATTTTAAAATTTATTTAAATTTTGAGGACAAAAATAATATTTACTCTAAAAAAAATAACACGTTCAGTTTGGTATTGTGTTTTGGATTATGGGTGTATGTGGAATTTTCAATTGACTCTCATTCAATTCATCCTTTCACCAAATATGCTTAAATTCAATAAGCAAATCTGAATATTAATTTAAGACAATTATTAGTAAAAATTTTAATTTTAATTATTTTTGTGTATTTTTTTTATTTGTTTTATGTTGATATCTTTTTTAGAGTTCATCAAATATCGAATTCTATATTTTTTTGATATAAAAATTTTGTATATCATAAAATTATTTTTTTCAAAAATTTATACTAAAAAACTATATAAATAATTATATTTTTAATATTATTAATATGTTAAGTATATACTAATATTAGTAACTAATATAAAATATATATTAAAATTAAATTAAATATCATATATAATTATATAAATATATTAATAATTGATTTTAGTTTAATATATATTATAAGTTAATTGGTAATGTAACTTTTTTTTTATTTTATATTATAGTTTTTATTAATTTTTTCATTATAAAACAAATTTAAATAAAAAAAATGAAAGTAATTAAAAAAACACATATAAAAAGAAGTAGCATTATTAGAAAGAGATTTTTTGTTGTTGAAAAGTCTATATTGTGCAATATGTATAAATTATACTAATCCAGCATATAATTTTTATATGCGTATTTATTATAACAGGGCTTCTTTTTAATCAAAGGGCAATTGTATTAAAAAATTTAAATTGATTGAAAAAACCACATAAATAATTATATTTTTAATATTTGTTTTTATCTAAGAATTTTTTTAAAATAACGATAATTAAATTTTAAATTTTTAAATTTTAAATATTTTAATACTATATATCATATAAAAAATATTAAATAATTTAATGTATTTAACTAAATTATTTAATGTAATATATATCTAGATATTAACTATTACTTTTGTATAAAAATACATCGTATAAATTATCAATTTGTTACTATTTTACATACAGAAAAATAGTAATGGACTAGACTTGAACGTAATGTCCTTATTATTATAAGGTCAAATATGGCAACGTAAGAAAGTCCATCCTCTGCCAAGTGCACGCAACGTAGACTTGAACGTAATGTCCTTATTATTATTGTTGCGGGTCAAATATTGAATCATGGAAAAAAGGATCCCAGCTATTACACAACTAAGGTTGAATTGAAACTCCAAGAATTAACGTGGTTCACTTCTGCATATTTTCCGGTTGAACCAGAGAAACCTGCATAAACCTGTTCAGAAAGAACACTTCCAAAATCAATTCGATAGGCTAAATCAACGTGATTGTTTCCGTTAGTGTAAGAAGCAACAACCCTTAGCCTTTTAAGTGAAGGATCATAGGTTATTGTTACATTCAATGGTTCTCCACTTCGAAAATTCCACCGAGAAGTAGCGGAGGATTTGATGGAATTAACGTTAATTCCAATGTGTCTATAGTTTGGATCCCCAATATCAAGATTAGGGTATGTATCAAATTCGACTGCGACAATTGAAGTGGTTGATGAAGAATTGGTTTGATTGCTGAAGAGTCCGAGAAACCCCCCGCCGGAGCGTGGTGGTAGGTCGGAGATGGGAGCGATGAAGAAGGTGATGCCATCGGCGGGAGTAGCGGTGGAGTTAGGTTGAGAGATATTCAAGACAAATGAAGTGGAAATGGTTGCCACCCTTCCGGACATGTGTAAAACTATCGGGAAGGTGGAGAACGTACGACCGACGCTGCCGGATTGGGGGATGCCGTTTCGCTCTTTGGTGAGTTCCAAGGCGAAGTTGGGGGAAAAGACGGCATTGCCTTGCATGAGGAGGTCGGTGTCGGAGTCGAACCGATCGTATGTGAAGGTGGTGGAGTAGGTTACAGAGGTCACTACATTGAGACAGTAGAATGTTATGAAGGTGAGAACAAGTGGAAGAGTAGATGAGTGGTGTTTCTTTGGGATAGCCATAATTATGTAAATAGAATAATAATGATGATGGGTTTTCTTTGTTAAATACCCAAGGAAGCTAGTTGGTTCTTAAATAGATGATGACCGATCTCTCTTTTATTTGCACGTAACGTTTTATGTATTATTCTTGACATTAATTTTTGAATATGATTGGTAGCTTATATCTGGATATAAGATTAAAATTAGAGAGGTGAGGCTGATGATACGTCATGTCGGCTGAAGGGAGTCGCCGTTTCATATGTATTGAGGGTTCAGGTTGATGATACGTATGGAGAAGGACTTCTTGTAGGATCTTGATTATTCTTATGGTCCAGCACGGTGGCGTTTGATGCTAATAAAAATAGTGATATACAAAAAAGTAATCGGATGGATCGGATAAAATATTGATTCGAAAAAAGGTGGAAATTGACATAATTTTGATGCGTTAGTAATTTTTAGTTGGTGCTGTTTTGACAATAATTGATATTAATATAAGTGAGAATATTGTTTTTCTTTAGAAAAGAACTCTTATAATAAATTTGTTCTGTATAAAAAAGTTATTAATAATGATACAATAAAATATATATGTGAAAATATTTTTTATATACGTTGATGTGAATAAGTGAATTGAAGGAAAGATCGCAGAGATATTTATTTTATAATCAGATAAAGTTAAACTGGTCACTTTTCTATTTTATCATTTTATTTTATGCATATTATTTGAATAGAGTCAAATGCTTTAATTTAGACAGATGAGTTGAGATTTTGTTTTTCATAGTGATCCTACCACTCCACGAATTCCTGACCCAAATAAGCAGCTCCTTTGAAGAATTCGAGAAACTAATATTTTTACTCCTCAATACCTAGAATATCGATAAGTTTATTTTTTAAAAAATTAACTTTAAATTTATAAAAGATAAATTTTTTCTGATAAAATTATCAAAATTTTAAAAAATTATTTTAAATTTTTAAATTGTTCTTTTACCTATTTTAATCCATCTCTAATCTCTTTTGCTACCAATTTTTAAATTCTCAATCTTTTATCACTATCATTTAAATCCATTACCATCCAAATCTCATTCCTAATTATTACCATTATGATCACTGTCGTCGTCATCATCACCATTGTCGTCGCCATAACTATACTTCCACCACCACTATAACTCGTACTTGGACAGTTCCAAAATCTCTAAACCAAGATTTCTCTTTTTTTTATAGTCTATCATCACTATTATCAGAAATTTAACTTCTCAAAATCTTCCATGGTTGCATTATCTCTAGATTTTTAAACTCAAAAATTTTCTAAAACCCCACTTGAAAAACCAAAACAGAAAGAAAAGAAAAAAAAAAGCAGCAACATTTAAATGGTGATAGCTCATCTCACACCCGACAATAGCTCCTCCCTTCTGTGTTTCCTCCTTTTCACTGCGTAGCATCTTCTCTCTCTCTCTCTCTCTCTCTCTCTCTGTGCGTGTGTATGTGTGAGAGACAGTATTGATTCCCTCCGTCGTCTTCATACTTACTCCTCACCATCGCGCCTTTTTTCTTTTTCTTCCCTTTTTTCGATTTGGTCTTTCTCACTTTTGGATCTTTCAATAGCGGCAATGACAGCTATGGTTCCCGCAACTGTTGCCTCCTCTCTTTCCTTTACCTCAATCTATCTTTCATGGAGTTTTTGGAAAAAAAGGTTTGCAATTCGCTCTCACATGAAGCAAAGAAGATTTGTGATCTATATGAGAAAGAGGATGGGTTCGTTTGTTGGTAGTGATTGGAGGGAAATAAAATAGTATAATAGTGGTAGTAAAGAGAATGAGGTGGCAATGGCAGCAATGATTGTGGTAGTTGGGGATGAGTGGTGGTGAGAAAGAATTTGGGTGATGGTGGGGTTTGGAATTAGTGTGGTGGTATTGTGGAGTAAAATTTGAATTTAAGGTTAGGTTAGATTAGAGGGTAGTTTAGGAATTTTAAATAATTTTTTAAGGTTCGGTAGTTTTGTCCGCAAAATTTCATCTTTCATGCACTACAAGAAAAACGTTAAATACCGTCAGATTTAGAATTGGATGTTAGCAATAAATTCGTCGGATAAAAAGATTATCGTTGGATTCGATTTTTCGACAGTAAATTTTCCGGCAATAATTGGAGGAAAAAAATAAAAAAATGGCGCGATCATTATCGTCGAATTATTCGAATTAGTGCAATGCTGCATTTTGGTCATTCGCAAAGCATTACTGCGGTTTTATCCGCCGGTAAATCATCCAATGGTAATTTTGCCCTAAATTCAAACAGCGAACCTTCTCCCCTCTCATTTTTGAACTACTCTTTCTCTCTCTCTCTCTCTAACCTTCTCCTCTCTCTCTCTCTCTCTCTCTCTCTCTCACAAACCACCTCTGGTAGCCCCTCTACCAGCGTCGGCCACTACCAACAACGTTCAAAGACTGTGTGGACATCTTGCGTTGCTTTGGTCATTCTATCGCTACCGTTTTTGTCACTCCTGTCACTGTTGCCGCCACCACTGTCAAACTGCTGTCGCCACTGCTCCCTGTGTTGTTGGAGCTGCCTCCTACCTCCTTTTCAGGTATGTTGTCCTCCTCCTTCTTCCTATTTTTTTTTTAATTTATTTTTAAAAAATCCTAATAATGCAACCCTGCTGGTTGGTCACTGCCGCCACCACTTTGTTGTCTATGCTGCCACCACTTCATCGGAGCTGCCTCCTTCCTCCCTCCAGTTATACTGTTCTCCTCATTCTTCTTATTATTTTTTTTTCAGATTTAGTTCATGTATTAGTTTAGATTTAGGATTTTTTTTATTCTGTTTTGATTTAAGAATTTTAACCATGTTTGATATCATGTTATTAATATGCCTTTTGCTTTGGAGTACATGTATATGCTGGAATTCCTGTGTTATTTGAAACTAACATGAAACTATGTTAACTAAACTCAATAAATTCAATAATTTTAAACTTTAGGCATAAATGAAACTATTATTCTATGGAATTTGGGTGTGGTGATTGTAATGAAAACATGTCTTGATCCACCAGAATTTTTGTCCTTAGTTATTGTTCCTGAAATGTAATTTTGGCATTCATTATTTATATTTTTTTATTTTTTATTGTGTTGTAGTTGCTATACATCAGAATCAAGCTTAGAGATTGTGGAGGTTGGGTTAGAACGATGAAGCAAGTCGTAGGAATGGTGGTTTCCAATAAGATGCAGAAGTCCGTGGTGGTGGCAATGGACATCCTATTCCACCACAAAGTGTACACTTGTTACATCAAACAAACTCCTAAATTTATGCCACACGACGAGCACAATCAACGTAACATTGGTGATCGAGTTAGTAACAACTTTCAACTTACCCATCTAATTTGCAGTCCTTCTTTATTTCTTAAAATATTGAACTTAATTATTAGTATTGTCTTTGTAACTTTATATTTTAGTATTTTTACTTTAGACATGGTTTATGATAGGATATTATGATGGCATTTGATCTATATAGCTTATTTCTCTTAGTGGAATAAGCTAAGGTTTGGTAGTTGTATTATTCTTATTACATGATGCTTAAATGTTAATATACCCTCTAGATTTTTCAAGAAAACTTAGTAAGCGATCTCTTTTGCTGTTGTTCTTTTAGGTTTGACTGGATCCTTTAGGCCTTTGAGCAAGCACAAACATTGAATTGTTGCTGAAATTCTCAAGAAAGCACGCATATATACTCTTCCCATTGCACCAATATCCGAGAATGTGCCCTCCAGCACTGAAGCACCTGCTCCCTAAATTAGTGTAAGGTGTTGAAAGAATCTTAGTTGTTAAATCTACAGCAATTTTACTGTTGACGTAAATGGAACTAGAAATAAAGTAGAGTAGAGTCAGCTAGTTGTTTGATATTTTATTCAAGTATAGTAGAAATGGTTTATATGCATACTTTTTACAGCTTGAATTTGATTATGTTGTTTTGTTATTGTTAGTAAGAAAGCTTGAAATGTAACCTTTGCTTCTATCATTGGTGCACAGAATTGTGATCATCAACAATGGCGCCAAAGGACTTAGAGCTCTTAAACGTGAATCACACTTTGTCACAATTCCGCACAACTAACCAGCAAGTGCACTGGGTCGTCCAAGTAATAAACCTTACGTGAGTAAGGGTCGATCCCACGGAGATTGTCAGCTTGAAGCAAGCTATGGTCATCCTGTAAATCTCAGTCAGGCAGATTCAAATGATGATGGAGGATTGATAATTAAAAGATGAATAAAACATAAAATAAAGATAGAGATACTTATGTAATTCATTGGTGAATTTCAGATAAGCGTATGAAGATGCTTTGTTCCCCTTGAACCTCTGCTTTCCTATTGCCTTCTTCCAATCATTCATACTCCTTTCTATGGCAAGCTTTATGTTGGGCATCACTGTTGTCAATGGCTACATCCCGTCCTCTCAGTGAAAATGGTCCTGATGCTCTGTCACAATATCGGCTAATCAGCTGTCGGTTCTCGATCATGTCGGAATAGGATCCATTGATCCTTTTGCGTCTGTCACACGCCCCACAATCGCGAGTTTGAAGCTCGTCACAGTCATCCCTTCCCAGATCCTACTCGGAATACCACAGACAAGGTTTAGACTTTCCGAATCTCAGGAATGGCCGCCAATAATTCTAGCCTATACCACGAAGGTTCCAATTTTAGATTAGAAACCCAAGAGATACGCATTCAAGCCATTGCTAGTAGAACAGAGGTGGTTGTCAGTCACATGTTCATAGGTGAGAATGATGATGAGTGTCACGGATCATCACATTCATCAAGTTGAAGAACGAATGAATATCTTGGAGAAGAAATAGACTTGAGTTGAAGAGAAAAACAATAGTACTTCGTATTAATTCATGAAGAACAGCAGAGCTCCACCCCTTAATCTATGGTGTGTAGAAACTCCACCGTTGAAAATACATAAGAACAAGGTTCAGGCATGGCCGTGAGGCCAGCCCCCAAACGTGAAAAGATCTATGAAAGTATATGAAAAGTGTGTAAAAGAGATGAAAATACAATAGCAAAAGGTCCTATTTATAGAAAACTAGTAGCCCAGGGTTACAGAAATAGGTAATTAATGCAGAAATCTTCTTCCGGGCCCACTTGGTGTGTGCTTGGGCTGAGCATTGAAGTATTTTCGTGTAGAGACTTTTTTTGGAGTTAAACTCCAGCTTTTGTGCCAGTTTGGGCGTTTAACTCCAGCTTTTGTGCCAGTTTCGGAGTTAAACGCCAGAATTCTTGAGCTGACTTGGAACGCCGGTTTGGGCCATCAAATCTCGGGCAAAGTATGGACTATTATATATTTCTTGAAAACCCAGGATGTCTACTTTCCAACGCAATTGAGAGCGCACCAATTGGGCTTCTGTAGCTTAAGAAAATCCACTTTGAGTGCAGGGAGGTCAGAATCCAACAGCATCTGCAGTCCTTTTTCAGCCTCTGAATCAGATTTTTGCTCAGGTCCCTCAATTTCAGCCAGAAAATACCTGAAATCACAGAAAAACACACAAACTCATAGTAAAGTCCAGAAGAGTGATTTTTATTTAAAAACTAATAAAAATATAATAAAAACTAATTAAAATATACTAAAAACATACTAAAAACAATGCCAAAAAGCGTATAAATTATCCGCTCATCACAACACCAAACTTAAATTGTTGCTTGTCCCCAAGCAACTGAAAATCAAATAGGATAAAAAAAGAAGAGAATATTCAATGAATTCCAAAATCATCTATGAAGATCAGTATTAATTAGATGAGCGGGGCTTTTAGCTTTTTGCTTCTGAACATTTTTGGCATCTCACTTTATCCCTTGAAGTTCAGAATGATTGGCATCTATAGGAACTCAGAATCCAGATAGTGTTATTGATTCTCCTAGTTAAGTATGTTGATTCTTGAACACAGCTACTTTATGAGTCTTGGCCGTGGCCCTAAGCACTTTGTTTTCCAGTATTACCATCGGATACATAAATGCCACAGACACATAACTGAGTGAACCTTTTCAAATTGTGACTCAGCTTTGCTAGAGCCCCCAATTAGAGGTGTCCAGGGTTCTTAAGCACACTATTCTTTTTGCTTTGGACCTCAACTTTAACCGCTCAGTCTCAAGTTTTCACTTGACACCTTCACGCCACAAGCACATGGTTAGGGACAGCTTGGTTTAGCCACTTAGGCCAAGATTTTATTCCTGTCGGCCCTCCTATCCACTGATGCTCAAAGCCTTGGATCCTTTTTATCACCCTTGCCTTTTGGTTTAAAGGGGTATTTGGATTTTTCTGCTTGCTTTTTTTTTTTGCAAGCTTTTCACTGCTTTTTCTTGCTTCAAGAATCAATTTTATGATTTTTCAGATCATCAGATAACATTTCTCCTTTTCCTTTCATTCTTTCAAGAGCCAACAATTTTAACATTCATAAACAATCAAATTCAAAAATATGCACTGTTCAAGCATTCATTCAGAAAGACAATAGTATTGCCGCCACATCAAAATAATTAAACTATTTTAAAATTTGAAATTCATGCACTTCTTTTTCTTTTTCAATTAAAAACATTTTTCATTTAAGAAAGGTGATGGATTTATTTTCATAGCTTTAAGGCATAGACACTTAGACACTAATGATCATGTAATAAAGACACAAACATAAATAAACATAGAGCACAATTTTCGAAAAACAGAAAATAAAGAACAAGGAAATTAAAGAACGGGTCCACCTTAGTGATGGCGGCTTGTTCTTCCTCTTGAAGATCTTATGGAGTGCTTGAGCTCCTCAATGTCTCTTCCTTGCCTTTGTTGCTCCTCTCTCATGATTCTTTGATCTTCTCTAATTTCATGAAGGAGGATGGAATGCTCTTGGTGCTCCACCCTTAGTTGTCCCATGTTGGAACTTAATTCTCCTAGGGAGGTGTTGATTTGCTCCCAATAGTTTTGTGGAAGAAAATGCATCCCTTGAGGTATCTCATGGATTTCATGATGAGGAAATTCCTCATGCTCTTGTCCATGAGTGGGATCTCTTGTTTGCTCCATCTTTTTCTTAGTGATGGGCTTGTCCTCATCAATGAGGATGTCTTCCTCTATGTCAATTCCAGCCGAATTGCAGAGGTGACAAATGAGATGAGGGAAGGCTAACCTTGCCATAGTGGAGGACTTGTCTGCCACCTTGTAGAGTTCTTGGGATATAACCTCATGAACTTCCACTTCTTCTCCAATCATGATGCTATGTATCATGATAGCCCGGTCTATAGTAGCTTCGGACCGGTTGCTAGTGGGAATGATTGAGCGTTGGATGAACTCCAACCATCCCCTAGCCACGGGCTTGAGGTCATGCCTTCTTAGTTGAACCGGCTTCCCTCTTGAATCTCTCTTCCATTGAGCGCCCTCTTCACAGATGTCCATGAGGACTTGGTCCAACCTTTGATCA
This sequence comes from Arachis hypogaea, assembly GCF_003086295.3. NCBI lineage: Eukaryota > Viridiplantae > Streptophyta > Magnoliopsida > Fabales > Fabaceae > Arachis > Arachis hypogaea. The sequence continues at coordinate 145,782,175 of NC_092054.1, forward strand.
AAGTTGACCCTTCTAGTGTAGGGGTGTGCATCTCCTTGCATCATGGGCAAGTTGAATGCCAACCTTACATTTTCTGGATTAAAATCTAAGTATTTTCCTCAGACCATTGTAAGCCAATTCTTAGGGTCCGGGTTCACACTTTGATCATGGTTCTTGGTGATCCATGCATTGGCATAGAATTCTTGAGCCATTAAGATTCTGACTTGTTGAATGGGGTTGGTGAGAACTTCCCAACCTCTTCTTCGGATCTCATGTCGGATCTCTGGATATTCGCCCTTTTTGAGCTTAAAAGGGACCTCGGGGATCACTTTCTTCTTGGCGACAACTTCATAGAAGTGGTCTTGATGCACCCTTGAGAGGAATCTCTCCATCTCCCATGACTCGGAGGTGGAAGCTTTTGCCTTCCCTTTCCTCTTTCTAGAGGTTTCTCCGGCCTTTGGTGCCATAAATGGTTATGGAAAAACAAAAAGCTTTAGCTTTTACCACACCAAACTTAGAAGGTTGCTCGTCCTCGAGCAAAAGAAGAAAGAAGAGAGTAGAAGAAGAAGAAATAGAGGAGATAGAGTGGGCTTTGTGTTTCGGCCAAGGGGGAGAAGTGGTGTTTAGGTTGTGTGAAAATAAAGGAGTGAAGATGGATTTATATAGGGGTGAGAGGGGTGTGTATGGTTCGGCTATAGAGGGTGGGTTTGGGAGGGAAAGTGGCTTGAATTTGAATGGTGAGGTAGGTGGGGTTTTATGAAGGATGGATGTAAGTGGTGATGAGAATGGTGGGATTTGATAGGTGAGGGGTTTTTGGGGAAGAGGTATTGAGGTGATTGGTGAATGGGTGAAGAAGAGAGAGAGTGGTGGGGTAGGTGGGGATCCTGTGGGATCCATAGATCCTGAGGTGTTAAGGATATCTCATCCCTGCACCAAGTGGCGTGCAAAACGCCCTTTTCTGCCAATCCTGGCGTTAAACGCCAGTCTGGTGCCCTTTTCTGGCGTTAAATGCCCAGAATGGTGCCAGACTTGGCGTTTAACGCCCATTCTGCTACCTTTACTGGCGTTTACACGCCAGTAACTGTCTCCTCCAGGGTGTTCTATTTTTCATTCTGTTTTTCACTTTGTTTTTTGCTTTTTCAATTGTTTTTGTGACTTCACATGATCATCAACCTACAGAAAACATAAAATAACAATAGAAATTTAAAGTAAAAATTGGGTTACCTCCCAACAAGCACTTCTTTAATGTCAATAGCTTGATAGTGGCTCTCATAGAGCCTCACAGATGTTCAGAGCAATGTTAGAACCTCCCAACACCAAACTTAGAGTTTGAATGTGGGGGTTCAACACCAAACTTAAAGTTTGGTTGTGGCCTCCCAACACCAAACTTAGAGTTTGACTGTGGGGGCTCTGTTTGACTCTGTATTGAGAGAAGCTCTTCGTGCTTCCTCTCCATGGTGACAGAGGGATATCCTTGAGCTTTAAACACAAGGGAGTCTCCATTCACTTGAATGATCAATTCTCCTCTGTCAACATCAATCACAGCTTTTGCTGTGGCTAGGAAGGGTCTGCCAAGGATGATGGATTCATCCATACACTTTCCAGTCTCTAGGACTATGAAATCAGCAGGGATGTAATGGTCTTCAACCTTTACCAAGACATCCTCTACAAGTCCATAAGCTTGTTTCTTTGAATTGTCTTCCATCTCTAGTTAGATTCTTGCAGCTTGTACCTCAATGATCCCTAGCTTCTCCATTACAGAGAGAGGCATAAAGTTTATGCTTGACCCTAGGTCACACAGAGCCTTTTCAAAGGTCATGGTGCCTATGGTACAAGGGATTGAGAACTTTCCAGGGTCCTGTTTCTTTTGAGGTAATCTCTGCCTAGTCAAGTCATCCAGTTCTTTGATGAGCAATGGAGGTTCATTCTTCCAAGTCTCATTACCAAATAACTTGGCATTTAGCTTCATGATTGCTCCAAGGTACTTAGTAACTTGCTCTTCAGTAACATCTTCATCCTCTTCAGAGGAAGAATATTCATCAGAGCTCATGAATGGCAGAAGTAGATTTAATGGAATCTCTATGGTCTCAGTATGAGCCTCAGATTCCCATGGTTCCTCATTAGGGAATTCCATGGAGGTCAGTGGGCGTCCATTGAGGTCTTCATCAGTGGGAATCACTGCCTCTTCCTCCTCTCCATGTTCGGCCATGTGAGATGTGGTTATGGCCTTGCACTCTCTTTTTGGATTTTCTTCTGTATTGCTTGGGAGAGTGCTAGGAGGGAGTTCAGTAATTTTCTTACTCAGCTGACCCAATTGTGCCTCTAAATTTCTAATGGAGGACCTTGTTTCAGTCATGAAACTTTGAGTGGTTTTGATTAGATCAGAGACAATGGTTGCTAAGTCAGAGTGGCTTTGCTTAGCATTCTCTGTCTGTTGCTGAGAAGATGATGGAAAAGGCTTGCTATTGCTAAACCTGTTTCTTCCACCATTGTTGTTGTTGAAACCTTGTTGAGGTCTCTGTTGATCCTTCCATGAGAGATTTGGATGATTTCTCCATGAAGGTTTATAGGTGTTTCCATAGGATTCTCCCATGTAATTCACCTCTTCCATTGCTGGGTTCTCAGGATCATAAGCTTCTTCTTCAGAGGACGCTTCCTTAGTACTGCCTGTTGCTGCTTGCATTTCAGACAGACTCTGAGAAATCATATTGACTTGTTGGGTCAATATTTTATTCTGAGCTAGTATGGCATTCAGAGTATCAATCTCAAGAACTCCTTTCTTCTGAGTTGTCCCATTATTCTCAGGATTCCTTTCAGAGGTGTACATGAATTGGTTATTTGCAACCATTTCAATGAGTTCTTGAGCTTCTACAGGCGTCTTCTTCAGATGAAGAGATCCTCCAGCAGAGCTGTCCAATGACATCTTGGATAGTTCAGACAGACCATCATAGAAGATTCCTATGACGCTCCATTCTGAAAGCATGTCAGAAGGGCACCTTCTGATCAATTGCTTGTATCTCTCCCAAGCTTCATAGAGGGATTCACCATCCTTCTGTCTAAAGGTTTGGACTTCCACTCTAAGCTTACTCAATTTTTGAGGTGGAAAGAACTTTGCCAAGAAGGAATTGACTAGCTTTTCCCAAGAGTTCAGGCTTTCCTGAGGTTGTGAATCCAACCATGTTCTAGCTCTGTCTCTTACAGCAAAAGGAAAAAGCATAAGTTTGTAGACTTCAGGGTCAACCCCATTGGTCTTGACAGTGCCACAGATTTACAAGAACTCAGCTAAGAACTGATGAGGATCTTCCAATGGAAGTCCATGAAACTTGCAATTCTGTTGCATTAGAGAAACTAATTGAGGCTTAAGCTCAAAGTTGTTTGCTCCAATGGCAGGGATAGAGATGCTTCTCCCATAGAAATCAGGAGTAGGTGCAGTGAAGTCACCAAGCACCTTCCTTGCATTGTTGGCATTGTTGTTGTTTTCGGCTGCCATGGTTTCTTCTTCTTTGAAGAGTTCTGTTAAGCCCTCTAAAGAGAATTGTTCTTTAGCTTCTCTTAGCTTTCTCTTCAAGGTCCTTTCAGGTTCAGGATCAGCTTGAACAAGTATGCCTTTATCTTTGTTCCTGCTCATATGAAAGAGAAGAGAACAAGAAAGTAGGGAATCCTCTATGTCACAGTATAGAGATTCCTTGAGGTGTCAGAGGAAAAGAAGAATAGAAGGAGGACGTGGAGAAGAGGGAATTCGAACTTATCAAGATGGACAGAGTTCGAATTGCACCTTGATGAGGAGTCTTAGTCCTTTAAATAGAAAGATGTGAAAAGAGGGGAAGAATTTTTGAAAACAATTTAAAAAGATTTTGAAATAATTAAAAAGAAATTTGAAAATTTGATTGAGATTTTCGAAAACTAAGATTGGGAAAGAAATAAAGTGATTTTTTAAAAAAAAAAATTTGAAATTAGAAAAAGATATGATTGAAAAAAATTAATTTTGAAAAAGATGTGATTGAAAAGATATGTTTGAAAAGATATGATTGAAAATCAATTTAGAAAAAGAAAATTTTTAAAATTAAAGTTGATTACTTGACTATCAAGAAATTAAAAGATATGATTTTAAAATTTAAAGTTTGATCCTTTCTTAATAGGCAAGTAACAACTTGAAAATTTTGAAGTAAATCTTTAATTGAAGCAAGGATTTTTGAAAATAGCAAAAATAAATATAAAATGGAAAGAAATTGATTTTGAAAGAGATATGATTGAAAAGATATGATTTGAAAAAGATTTGATTTTGAAAAATTATGAAAACTTGAAAAAATGTGAATTAAAAACAAAATCTTCCCTCTAGTGTCATCCTGGCGTTAAACGGCCAGAATGGTGCCCATTCTGGCGTTTAACGCCCAAATCTCTACCTTTTTGGGCGTTAAACGCCCAGCCAGGTACCCTGGCTGGCGTTTAAACGCCAGTTTTCCTTCTTCAATGGGTGTTTTGAACGCCCAGCTTTTTCTGTTTGATTCCTCTGCTGAATGTTCTGAATCTTCAATTCTATGTATTATTGACTTGAAAAGACACAATTTTGAAAATATTTTTGAATTTTTAATGATGAGAAACAATAAGAATGCAACTAAGATAAAATAAACAATGCATGCAGGACACCAAACTTAAAAATTTTGATATAAGAGACACTGACAAATTGAGAATGCATATGAGAAACAACAAAACACACAAAACAAGAGAATTTAAAGATTAGAGCACTGAAATCATCGAGAACAACTTGAAGATCAATGAAGAACATGCATGAATTCGAAAAATGCAAGAAGAACAGAAACATGCAATTGACACCAAACTTAAAAATTAATACTAGACTCAAACAAGAAACATAAAATATTTTTGATTTTTATGATTTAAATTTTTTTTGTGATTTTCAAAACTTATATGGAAAAGAACTCATAAAAAGTGTACACAACTTGTTACATCAAACAAACTCCTAAATTTATGGCACACGACGAGCACAATCAACGTAACATTGGTGATCGAGTTAGTAACAACTTTCAACTTACCCATCTAATTTGCAGTCCTTCTTTATTTCTTAAAATATTGAACTTAATTATTAGTATTGTCTTTGTAACTTTATATTTTAGTATTTTTACTTTAGACATGGTTTATGATAGGATATTATGATGGCATTTGATCTATATAGCTTATTTCTCTTAGTGGAATAAGCTAAGGTTTGGCAGTTGTATTATTCTTATTACATGATGGTTAAATGTTAATATACCCTCTAGATTTTTCAAGAAAACTTAGTAAGCGATCTCTTTTGTTGTTGTTCTTTCAGGTTTGACTGGATCCTTTAGGCCTTTGAGCAAGCGCAAACATTGAATTGTTGCTGAAATTCTCAAGAAAGCACACATATATACTTTTCCCACTGCACCAATATCCGAGAATGTGCCCTCCAGCACTGAAGCACCTGCTCCTTAAATTAGTGTAAGGTGTTGAAAGAATCTTAGTTGTTAAATCTACAGCAATTTTACTGTTGACGTAAATGGAACTGGAAATAAAGTAGAGTAGAGTCAGCTAGTTGTTTGATATTTTATTCAAGTATAGTAGAAATGGTTTATATGCATACTTTTTACAGCTTGAATTTGATTATGTTGTTTTGTTATTGTTAGTAAGAAAGCTTGAAATGTAACCTTTGCTTCTATCATTGGTGCACGAAATTGTGATCATCAACAATGGCGCCAAAGGACTTGGAGCTCTTAAACGTGAATCACACTTTGTCACAATTCCACACAACTAACCAGCAAGTGCACTGGGTCGTCCAAGTAATAAACCTTACGTGAGTAAGGGTCGATCCCACGGAGATTGTCGGCTTGAAGCAAGCTATGGTCATCTTGTAAATCTCAGTCAGGCAGATTCAAATGGTGATGGAGGATTGATAATTAAAAGATGAATAAAACATAAAATAAAGATAGAGATACTTATGTAATTCATTGGCGGATTTCAGATAAGCGTATGAAGATGCTTTGTTCCCCTTGAACCTCTGCTTTCCTATTGCCTTCTTCCAGTCATTCATACTCCTTTCCATGGCAAGTTTTATGTTGGGCATCACCGTTGTCAATGGCTAAATCCCGTCCTCTCAGTGAAAATGGTCCTGATGCTCTGTCACAACATCGGCTAATCAGCTGTCGGTTCTCGATCATGTCGGAATAGGATCCATTGATCCTTTTGCGTCTGTCACACGCCCCACAATCGTGAGTTTGAAGCTCGTCACAGTCATCCCTTCCCAGATCCTACTCGGAATACCACAGACAAGGTTTAGACTTTCCGGATCTCAGGAATGGCCGCCAATAATTCTAGCCTATACCACGAAGGTTCCAATCTTAGATTAGAAACCCAAGAGATACGCATTCAAGCCATGCTAGTAGAACAGAGGCGGTTGTCAGTCACATGTTTATAGGTGAGAATGATGATGAGTGTCACGGATCATCACAATCATCAAGTTGAAGAACGAATGAATATCTTGGAGAAGAAATAGACTTGAGTTGAAGAGAAAAACAATAGTACCTCGTATTAATTCATGAAGAACAGCAGAGCTCCACACCTTAATCTATGGCGTGTAGAAACTCCACTGTTGAAAATACATAAGAATAAGGTTCAGGCATGGCCGTGAGGCCAGCCCCCAAATGTGAAAAGATCTATGAAAGTACATGAAAAGTGTGTAAAAGAGATGAAAATACAATAGCAAAAGGTCCTATTTATAGAAAACTAGTAGCCTAAGGTTACAGAAATAGGTAATTAATGCAGAAATCTTCTTCCGGGCCCACTTGGTGTGTGCTTGGGTTGAGCATTGAAGCATTTTTGTGTAGAGACTTTTCTTGGAGTTAAACGCCAGCTTTTGTGCCAGTTTGGGCGTTTAACTCCAGCTTTTGTGCCAGTTTCGGAGTTAAACGCCAGAATTCTTGAGTTAACTTGGAACGCCGGTTTGGGCCATCAAATCTTGGGCAAAGTAAGACTATTATATATTGCTGGAAAGCCCAGGATGTCTACTTTCCAACGCAATTGAGAGCGCACCAATTGGGCTTCTGTAACTCCAGAAAATCCACTTTGAGTGCAGGGAGGTCAGAATCCAACAGCATCTGCAGTCCTTTTTCAGCCTCTGAATAAGATTTTTGCTCAGGTCCCTCAATTTCAGCCAGAAAATACCTGAAATCATAGAAAAATACACAAACTCATAGTAAAGTCCAGAAGAGTGATTTTTATTTAAAAATTAATAAAAATATAATAAAAACTAATTAAAATATACTAAAAACATACTAAAAACAATGCCAAAAAGCGTATAAATTATCTGCTCATCAATCATCGTCTTAGAAGAAATCCAAAACCTCCTTTATTCTCCAATTTGACATTTTGATACCATCTCTAAATTTCTTATGGCAGGAGAAATTTATTGTGCTACGTTCTAAGGTTGATTAGCTTGTTACTTGATGGTTTGAAAACCAATCTTCTCCAATCTCATTTTCACATAAGTATTGCTAGAATTTAAGTTGCTAACTTAGTGTGAATGTTTGATCTTTATTACCCTCAAGTTTCGAAATCAGCTGTTTAATATGCATGAATTACTTTTTTCTGTTTATAATTATTTTTTGAGTTAATTAGTTTATTGTTGTTAATTGTCTAATTTATTATTGAGGACATTAAACATTTTGTTGACTTATTGTTTATTGTTGTTAATTTTCTAAGTTTGTTATTATCTGAGTTAATTAGTATTTTATTTTCTGATTTATTAGTTTAGAAATTATTGAATTTAAACATTTAAAATTATATATTAATTTTTAAAAATTTGACAATAAAAATTCGGTAGATGAAAAAATCTGCTGATAAATAATTACCGGCGAGGTTTATACCGTCGGATTTATTTTGACGGTAAACATATTATTACTACCAGATTTTTTTAATAAATCTGACTATATTCAACATTTTTCTTGTAATGATGAATATAAGGTTAATTTTATTTTTTCATGAATAAATTTTTCAACGTCTTAAACTTTTATAGATAAAAATAATATTTTACCTGAAGAATCCTGAAAAAACTCAACAAGAGTAGGCCCAATAAAAAAATACCCCAAAAGGTTGTAGGGTAAATTGGGCCAACTCATCCTACAAGAGCCTAACGATCTAGGACCGGCTACCCATTACTTGTTTGGGGAGCAGAGGAATATATTATTTTAGCGAGTAATACTATGTTTATATTAAAATAAGTCACTAGTATAAAATAAAACTTAATATATAAATATATAATAATAAAAATGAGTTAAACATTACATATGACTATAAGAAACATCATTAAAATCGACGACCATAATTGTTACTTTTTAACGTGTCAATTTTTCAAAAAGCTAATAAAATCGACAACTTGCTAAATTGTCAATAAATTTTTAATAAAATCGATAACCATTGTGTCGATAATATGAGTTTAAGACTTTTACATATTTAATAAAAGCGACATCTTTATTATCTAAACTCAACGACTTATCTATCGATATTTTGATTTATTAAAATTGACAATGTTACTATCGATTTTTAAATTAAAAAGTGACAATATTGCGGTCAATTTTTTTGTCCATTTTAAATTGAAAAAGCGACACAGCGTTATCGATTTTAATAAACCATATTTTTTTATTAGTTTCTTCATTTGAAAATAATAAATAGTTAATGCAAATAACTTTTAAATATAGAAATAAAATTTGAATACATCTCATTAATTGGGAGTATAATTTTCGGTAAAAGTTTCTTCACCTTTTCTACTGTATAGATGAAAATTTTTCTCAAGACACTGCAGAACTCACTGCTGTAAATTAGCAAGCAAGAGTTTAATAGACATAAATACTATAGGAAGAGCTTCAAGTATACTGGGAACACCGATGTTCTAATTGTTTTAACCGTTAATCTGAATTATAAAAAATATATATAATATATATTAATTAAAATCAACGGTTAAAATAACTGGAACACCAGTGTTTTTCGATAGGAAAAGTATGAGGAGCCAATGGAATATTTATACAATGTGTACAATGGAAGTTTAGAGAGTATTAGAGATATAATCATTAGTGTTAACTAGATCCGAAAGGTCAAGAGTTCGAGCCTTAGTAAACCCCAAAATCAGTTTAAGCTTTTGGGAAGATGTTTATTATCGCTAGTACTCGGATGATTATTCTAGATAGTATGGGAGATGTTCATTTTGTAACTCAATAGCGCCCATTGTGTCCCATTGTACACATTGTACAAATAGTCTATTTTCTCCCTAGCGGGATCCTTTCCGATATACTTGAAATTTTTCCAATACTATAGTAGTATGTGACAAAAATATGATTCTACGTAAAAAGCTAGCACCAAATGAATCTTACAGCCACGGATCATCTCCAATCATCATCATGTCATCTTCATTATCAGCGCAAACAACCTGCCACTTATTTTCGAATAAGAAAGCCTTCTCCATCTGCAGAACAAGTAGTAGAAAGTGTGAGATTTCAGAAGCTAAAAATATAGAAATATCCTATAAGTACTTATAAAATATGAAAAAGGGTAAGCATCTATGAAACAGGTAAGGCTCTAAAACTCCCGTATTGATTGCAATTGTGTGCACAGGAGTCTAGGATGTTTTTCGATTCAGTTAGTAGTAAAGCTGAAAAGATTAACAAATATACATACATTTTAAATGAACAAAACTCAACAAAACAACACAACATAAAAAAATTTAGAATTAATATTATGAGCAATATTCATGAAGACTAATTAAATGGTGAATGCTATCATATTCTCTCTAAAATAAAGGGTAAATTACTCTCTGTGATATATATAGTGCCTATAATTATAATTAAGTTGAATGTTAAATGTTAATCATAATAATTAGGTATATATTCTCTACTTTTCTTTTTATCTCTTGTGATTATTTAAATTTAGTTTAGCACCACCAGTCTATGGTGGTGGTGGTGACTGTCACCACTGGAAAAATTTCTTTGCGGTGAACTCACAAATCCATCAACAAGGTGCAAGTACGTATTCAGCTCGTTATACGTGGCAATATTTGTGCTACCAAGGTACGGAGAATCTCTACTACATAGGCACAACTCCTTCTCAACCTCAGCGTACACCCACTGTGTCTCCTCTACCCTCTTCTGTATGGTGATAACATCCTCGGAGTTCACTATCCGCAAAACTTTTGTCCCATGAAAGTGATTAAATTCTTGTGTATAATTGTCACCTCATCTTGCAAATTCTATTGATCTCCACCTCATCGACAACAATGTCTTAAATCTCACGAGGATCCGAATCTACCATCCCTTGAAACTTGTATTTAATATCATCAACAACAATGTCTTTAACTGTGTTTATGACTTGAGGATCTAAAGAATCTTTTCAAATGTTTTTATGACTTCTATCATTACGGACTATAAGTTCTTCTCTACCTTCAAGTGCATCAATTGCATTCGTAAAGATCTCTTCCACGTCATAAAACTCATCTGGTAAATCACTTTCAATATATATATTACAAGGGAGTAATTTACCCTTTATTTTAAAGAGGGTATGATAGAATTCACCTAATTAAATACTACACAGAACAAAATATGAGTTTTCCTGGGATCCAAAGAAGGCTTCATTAGGTAATAGTAAGTGGATAGTGTTTGATGCATCACATAGTTGCCGGTATACTTCGATGATCTAGAAAGATAAATTACAACAATAACCAATGGTAAGAGAATACACACGCCAACAATCCAAAGAAGAAGTATGCCACCAGATGTACAGAGGGAGTGCTATGCCCATTTGAAATCCCTACAATGAAATATCATTTTTTCGCCAATATGTAAGCAGAAAGACAACAAGCCACTAAGCACTTTTCCATAATATTCAGTTTATTTACCTGTCTGCCATCAAGATGACCATATTTTTCATAGTTTTCACGTGCTACAGGATCTGTCAGAGCTTGACAAGCCTTAGCAATGAACTCAACAAAATACTTGCAAGCCTCTGAAATAAAAGAATAAAAAAATTACCAATTACAAGCGAACTTACAGGAGGTCCAACTTCTTGCAAACATGAAAGTTTGCAACTATATAAGAAGCATGCAATAAACTAAAACACCTTCAATCTGGATCTGGATTTTTATCAGGATGGTATTGAATAGAAAGTCTCCTATTTTTTTTCTTTATTTCAGAATCTGGTGCTCCAGGCTCTAACCCAAGAATGCTAAATGGATCAAAAACTTAAATCTACATAAATTTACCCCCGAGAAAGTTTAGAATCCATGACCTATATATTTGAACACTCAACCAATAAGAAAAGTGTTATACAATGAATATAAGATCCCTCAATACCGAACATGAATCTCATGAAGTAGAATACTTATATATAATTGCTTACCTCTCCACTCATAGACTTTATGTAGTAAACCAGAATAATCATGACCACCCGAAGCAGCAACAATGTGAAATTACTACATGTTGAGACACTCGAAATTTGCAACATTAAATCAAATTCACAACTAAATAAAAAAGCCAACAAGAAGAACAACACAGGGAGAAAAAATTATCTCACCGTCATGAATATTGATTTACGGTACTTCTCAAATTTTGAACATTCAGAACAATGACAGTGAATGCTCTTTGATTTTTTGGTGGCAGCACAGCATAACTTGGTAATTGTATAGGGCACAATGGGGATGGCCATTATGGTCAATATGGAAATTTGGGAACGGTGCATTGCTTACTACACTCAGCAATCTCTTACAATGTTACTAGACCTGCTTGAATCCAGTTACATTTCATCACTCAATCGTGAAACACTATAATCTTCCATCAGATAATCCTGCAGAATTCTACATTGTTAAACAAAACGCATGGAATGAAAAAACCCAATCACTGATTCTACAAGGCTATTGAAAATGGAAGAAATTTTCTATAAGAAAACTAGAAAACAAAAATTCAAAAATACACTCCAGAATTCTCTATGCTAAGCTAGATTCCACATTAATAAAAACAAAATAAACAATAAATTAGTAAATAAATTCACCAAATAGATGTCAAATCAAATAGAAATCCTACCAAACCAAAGTGACCAACAGAAAAGATAAAAATTCAATAAGTAAATTGAATCTCCAAATCAAGAAGAACTGATTATGCTAATTAGGTTTTAGTAATATTGATGCGATTGTTATTTGTAACACCCTAACTACCAAAGCTCACACTTCCGGCTGCGCGACTCTGATAGTTCGGACATTACGACGACTTTATATTATTTAATACTAAAATATGAGTCTGTTTAAAACTTTAAATCGCAATACCGATCCAAAAATACTTTCATCCGATATCATACATCCATAAATACCATACAACTTACAAAACTCATAAAGAGTACATCCATATATATACATACATATATATAAGTAATATTACAACCATAATCCAATACAATTTCTATCCCTCTTACAGATTATATCAAGATAAAGGCGAGGGTACAATAAACCATAGCTAAAACAATACAGAGCATCACAACAATTAAATAAGCTCTTCGTAACTTCTGCGCCCATATCCTGAAAGGGAAAAAATGTAGGGGGGGTGAGAACATCATCCTCGAAAGGGTTCTCAGTAGAGGGTTTTTGGGAATTACTGTAATAGGATACGTGAAGATAACCGCACCAGTGATTCATAACCGTCTTATGCCTCTTTTCAAAAACAACGGTTTACAATAGAAGTAAAGTCGGAAATCTTTTCTGAAAGAGGAACCATTCAATTCTCAAAAACTCAAAAGCCTTTCCAAACGGTTTATCTATACTGAAACAAAATAGGCTTTCATATTTTTATTCCAAATCAGAAACATAAAACCGAAATCAACCATCAGTTCATCTCATTCCAACCACGGCCCTAGGCCCAAACAATCCAACAATCAACCAATCACCACAGTCCAACAGAGTCCCAGTAGCAAACACAAATAAGAAGTTCAAGCACAAACAAACAGTTATTACAAGTAGAACAGTTAGCAATTAATCACATAGGCAAACCAAGTATAATATGCACACCCAACCAATGTCACACAAATGCATATGATGCATGCCTGTCCCTAGTGGCTGATGATATCATCTGTCGGTTACCAAGCCAACCCGACGTGTCCGGTAGCTAACCCGGACACAGTCTCTCTGTTGCGCTTTATTATCATTAGAGGGTATCTGCGCCCTGTCGCCATTAGAGGGTATCGGTGCCCTGTCACCCTTACAACCAGAGAGAAAACACAAGCATACTCGCATACAACATTCATCTCAGCCATCCGGCTTAAATTCACAATTCATTCAATTGCATACATGCATTTATACTCAACCATGGATCACCATCCATCTCAGCCATCCGGCTCACGGTTCAATCCAGAACCAGCCAATTTATCAATAAATACAGCCCTTCGGCTTAAGTTCATAATTCATAATCAGTCATACGGCTCACAACTCATTCGGCAATCAGCCATAGTTCAATAGCATACACGGCCATTCCGGCTCACAACAAAACAACACTTCCACCATTCAACATCATCAAATTCATAAAACCGGCATTTAAGCCATAAATCACTTTTCTCAAGCCATTTCACTTTGAAATAAAATTTCAACTCTTTTTAGCCTTGGCTTTAAAGATCTCATTTCTCAAATCATCTCAGGCTCATAAGCCAAATTTACTCAAAGTGAGTTCCCTTTTTAAAACAAAGCCACTCTCGACATTCTCTTTCCAAAACTTCCAAAACCATGGAAAGTTAAAGATTCTTTTTGGGAACATTCAAAATCACCCATCCAACAATGAGATTTTATAACAAAAGTTTCTTGCCAGAGTCCCAAGTCTTTAGGGAAGGTCAACTTATATAAATTCCTTAAAATTCATTGAAACTTTTAAAATCATAGATTCCCGGTTCAAGTAAATAAAACTGAATTTATTATGAAACCGATCATACAAAATCACAAGTTCCAACCCGGTCCAAAAATCAACTCATTTGAAACGGAACCGGTTCATTTGAATCAAACCACTTTCAGGTTTCTTTTTGAAACCCATTTTTCTAGCTCTTCCAAAATGCCTCAAACTTGATTACTCAATCAAAAGTCTAAATTCCTTTAAAATCACTAAAAGCTCCTTTTTATATTGAAATCAATATTAGAGCATCATTCTTTCCTTCAGTGATTCAAACTGTACAAATAGTTCGTTTCTAAATAAGCCGAACTCAACGCATAAAGTTCATTAAATAAATTAAGCTTGAAAACATAAATATTCTCTTAATAAATCAATTAATACAATTTCTCAAATCCAACCCTTTTTAAATAACTTTACAAAAAAGAGTAGGATTTTGTAGAAATTTCGGCAGTACCTCCCCTAAAACTTGGACTTTTGCCACCCGGTTCGGGTCCCAACTAAACCGATTCTCATTCCTTTTTAACAGCCCAAAACCAGAAATCAATTCAAAAGCAAACTAAATCCAACAGTCGCCTCAGTGGCATATCTCAAGGAAACTATTTCAGAAATCAACTCAATATCAATCAATTTAACTCATTTCCAAAGCTTTAAAGAATCAGTTCAGCAACAAATCATTTATCAAAACCAAATCAGTGAAAGCAAACCAGGATGAATTCCAAAGAGTATTCTATCTTTCACATCATCAAAACAATTGACTCAATTCAAACCAATCCTCAACGGATTAAACTCAGATTTCAAATATCTAAAGAATCAGCTTCAAAACATTACATTTCACAAAGCCGCACAACAACTCAGCCAAACCAACATCCATAAACATTCGAGTCAATCAAATAATACATAAGGCCGACACAATCACCAAATACACATTTTCTCACATCAGTATCCATATGTAATAATTCCAACATATAGAAATATAGTTTTTGGAAAGCGCCCCTACCTCAAAACGCAATTCCATAACCCAAACGCCTCACAGAGTCCTTTCCGTCTCATCCCGAAATCACCGGCAGCTTGAACCACAGCCTTGCTCACTTTTGCAGTAACCACATCAACTCTAATCGCAATACGTAACAAACGGGATTAACTCTCATAACAACGAATGCTATAACACTTCAACGTTTAATAGGACAGCGACTAAAGGGGTTACTGGAATGTAAACGCTTACCACAAATAAGAAGTGACTGAACCATGAAGCGGCAGTCCCGGTGGTGGTTCCGGCAACAGCAACACTCTTCCAGTGGCTCCAACTCGCAGCAACTCCAACCACAGAAGGATGAATACTAAAAATGAAACAGCCACTTTTATGGCAACTCCAAATCGATGGTAGTAACCCTGGCGGGCAGCAAGGCACCAAGAACAGCCATTAAACAGAGAGCAGAACAAAGCAGAACAGGGCAAGAGCAGCAGCAGTTGCGGGCTCTTACCAGGCAAGACGGTGCCAGCCCTAGCCTCTCTCATTTCGCGACGAGCTCCAGCCCGTTCCAGCAGTGATGGCAGCGGCTCTAGAAGCCTCAGCAGGGCACGGCAGAGGTAGCAATACAGCGACAAAACCCAGCCTCCATCCCTTCTCACTCATCGAACACGCTCTCTGTTCTCCGTGGTACTCATTCGGCGGCAGTGGACTGCGAGGAGGTCAACGGCGGCGAGGCAAGGTTCGGTGATGACACAGCTGATAGTGGCGGGAGGCACGAACGTCGGCGGCTTCTTCAGTGGCACCAGGGAGCGACGGCGTTGCACGAAGCTTCTCCAGCGACGACAACGGCGCGGTGGCGGTGCGACAGAGGCTCCCTCCTCCTCTGCCCCTCGCACGACTCTTCCTTCTACCCTGAACGGCGCCGATGGCGCCCTCCTTTCCCGGCGACAAGGGCAATGGCGACAAGCTCTCGCTCCCCTCTCACTCGCGAGTCACCCCTCTTCTTCGGCGCTGGTGGCATCAGCGGGATGGATCCGATGGCAGGACACGGTAGCGTGGCAGCAAGGCGTGGTGGCGACGCCGTTCCTCCCTCTGGATCTCCCTCTTCTCAGACCCCTTTCTCTCTGGTTCTATTCTCCACGAAAGCAACAGGCGTGGTTTTCCCCCCTCTCTTCCCCTTCCCTGACTCTGCCTTCCCCTTTCTTTGCTTCGTTTGTTTCTTTCTTTTTTTTTCCTTTTGCCTCTGCGTGTGGGTGTCTAGGGTAGAGGGGCAGCAGCTGCTGCTGCTGAGTGTGGGTGGAGGGAACCGGGTCGGGTAACGGGTCACTAGGTTAGGGTTTCATTTTTGAAAATTAGGGTTAGGGTTACTTTTGTAATTTTAAATAAAAGTAAGGGTAATATAGAAATTGAAACCCAATTTAAATCCAACGCTAATTATATATAGAAAATACTATTTGCTCACCAATTTCACAAATTATTTTCAATAAAATATCCAAATCAAATAATTAGGAGTAATATAATTAAATCCTTTATTTTCCAAAGTAGCAGTATTAATATTGAAAATATTTTTAATTCAAATCATATAGAAATCCTTATTATTTCACAACTACCAACTTTATACTCTGAATATAGAAAATAATCCAATAATTGTGAATTTGGATAATAACCATAACTTATCTCAAATCCCATAAATCAAAACTTGCCTTAATTATCTTTAATAAAATGATTTCTAAAATTAAGGCTATAAATAATTATATGATTTGAGACTTGATCATAAAAAGACTTTTCAAAGGTTCTGGGTCTTACATTCTACCCACCTTATAAAAATTTTTGCCCTCGAAAATTGATACAAAATGAAAGAAATTCCATAACAGTTCACCCTTGAACATATTTAAGGAAGAAGCAAAAATATCTCAAAATATAATCATATATACGGTTTCCAAATACTTTGATTGTCATAAGCATAAGGGTGTAAAGGTAGGAGTGTGATTGCAAAGCAAACGTTACAAGGTAGGCTCGATGCAAAAGATAACATGGGTCAATCATGTGATAGTAGGGCAAAGCATCAAAGGCTATAAAACAGGATGGAGTTAAAACGATGTGCTCAATATCCGCACACTAATCTCATATCGACCTCAAGGTTTCAACTTTCTAACTCCATCAAGCACTTTACAATCCCATACTCGATCACAA
The DNA here is from genome assembly GCF_003086295.3 of Arachis hypogaea. Taxonomy (NCBI): domain Eukaryota; kingdom Viridiplantae; phylum Streptophyta; class Magnoliopsida; order Fabales; family Fabaceae; genus Arachis; species Arachis hypogaea. The sequence goes on from NC_092054.1 coordinate 145,799,248, forward strand.
GCCTTACAACCGCAAACCCGTCAACAAGGAACAAAACACCCACAACTCATAACGTTGCACACCTACCGCTTCAACTTCCGTATACACATATCACGCCTTAAAGAACTAACGCATCGCGTTACTACGTCTACAAGTCGCACGTGATATCAAAATAATTCTCGAGTCTACTCAGAAGGATACAAGACTTTAGAAAAGAGAGTCAAATGTCAAGGATAATACTCAAAGATTTGGGAGAATGTATCTAGGTCCAGATAAACAAGGACTCTCAAGCAATGAGGTTTGCTAGACTCAACTCAATTGGCAACTTCAAAGATGACCCTTGGATCGAAGAAGTTCAATAGGATCAATAAGAAGAAAATCATTGCATCAGTTTGAACAAATTCAAGCTGAGTCGAAGAAGTATGAGGTTCACAAAAGAGAATATCTCAAACCCAAGGCAAAGCTCACAAAACTCAAGAGCATAATTAAAAGTACTTCTGAATACATTGTTCTTAAAAGAATCGAAAACTTGCAGGAAAATCACTTCGTAGTTTAAAAGAAAAGTTAAGCAACAAGCCTCCTTCAAGAGAAAAATAAAAGCATAAACGTGGTTTTGCTTTTAATACGTTTTCATGTTGAAGTAGATCATGTAGAGTTTTAAGAACAAAATGCACACAGGTTTGGCTAAGAGCAAAAATATTTCCTCAACTATTTTAGAAAGATAGTTAGGTGCACAATCTTAACCAAAAGTAGTTCAGAAGACTCGGAAGAAAATCAAATGCTTGTTCAAAAATTCTCAAAGTCCATATTCAAACAAGCGTGTATAACATTTATAGCAAGGACGAAAGAGGAAGTTAAACTCTTTTTAGAAAAGAAATTCCGAGGTAAAAATTTACTTACAATCTGGTAAGAAAATAAGTGGTGCGTTACAAACAAACCGGTTTCCACTAAACAAGGAAGCTTTTCAAAACTTCATTTAAAATAGCGCATGCCAATTTTTAAATTAACTTCATCAAAATTGAACAATGGTTCCAATCTCAATCAAGCAACAGAAAGTAAATTCCGTTTAATATTTCTTCAAAGAGAATTCAAAACTTCTTTAAAAGATTCAAAACAAGACTCCAAAAGTGTTCTTGAAATCACCATCTCAGAAGAATATTCAAGAAAATTAGCATTGTACTTAAAAGGAGTCAAGCCATGCAAGAAAGAATCTTAAATCAATGTAGTTCAAGCAAGATCCAATAGGTATGAGAAATCAAACAAGCTTTCAATTGATCCAAAAGAATACAAAAGTTATAGGAAAAGGCAACTCAATCATTAGTAGTTTTTCAAGAATAAATCTTTGACTAAAAACTCTGGTAGAGATAATGAGAGGATAAACGATGCACTATTTTGAAACGAATTAAATTGACCCACATAAGGATGAGATTCACAAGAGAGGACAAACCAAGATCAATGGTAATGTTCACAAGATGTAAAAGATTAGTTAAAAACAGGGTCACGTATGACATTCATAGAGGTGAAAAGCTTAAGAAGGAACGAGTCCGTTCATAAGAAGAAAGCTATGAGTCCAACATTTTCAAAAGAACAACAATGGCATAAACCATGTAGTATGCTAAATCAGGGTCAAATCAAAATAAATTAAGTAAGGTTTATCAAATGAAACTCAACTGGGATAAAAGCGAGAAATCCCCTTTCTTTCCAGAATTTTGAAAAATACCCCAAATACACAATCAAATGAAGATGTGCGTTGGCACTATAGTAAAATTACTAGAAAGTCAAATTGTATTTGAAGTAAATGCAGTTCCGCAAACCAGTAAAAGTACAGGTGATGTATTAGAAATAAATAGTTGTTAAAATGTATAAGAAATCTCCAAAGTTCCACATATAGATAAGTGTATATCTAGTCAACAGCAATTTTTATAAAAATCTCAAAATTAGCTGTAATCACTGTCAAATAAGAGGAAAACTGAATCAACAAGTTCTCTAAGAATGAACTCGGAACCCAGAGTTAAAAGTCACATCACATTAAGACAAGTTCAAGACTATATCAAAGAATACTTGAATCAAGAAGAACTCAAACAGAGGAAGATAGATGCAACAAGGATCTTAAACCAGCATATGCACTTAAGGTCAAACAAGAATGCATATGGATAGAGGAATAGAGTTGAAAAATCAAACTACTTTTCAAAAAGGACTTGCAAACAAGAACTTCAAGTTAGGATATAAAAGAACAGGTCGACTCGAACAAAATTCAAGACACACAACTGAATAGCCTCGAGAAATAGTTTCCAACTTTTCCAAAACCCGCGATTCGCTTTACTTAAAACTCGGATTTCATCTATGATAAGCCATCAGTGCTTTTATATACATAATTCACTAGTATTAAGCCGGCCAAACTTAATACCAAGAATTATGCAATGCAAGACTAACAGCGTTAATCAATAGACTGTCATGTGCATAAAGCTCTAATTCTCGTCATTCGACAAGACCTAATACATGACAAACACTCAGAGTATGCAACTAAAGCATAGTCGGTCCATTCCTCAGGCTTTACAGGAAGGACTACTCTGATACCATAACGTAACAGCCTAACTACCAAAGCTCACACTTCCGGTTGCGCGACTCTGATAGTTCGGACATTACGACGACTTTATATTATTTAATACTAAAATATGAGCCTGTTTAAAACTTTAAATCGCAATACCGATCCAAAAATACTTTCATCCGATATCATACATCCATAAATACCATACAACTTACAAAACTCATAAAGAGTACATCCATATATATACATACATATATATAAGTAATATTACAACCATAATCCAATACAATTTCTATCCCTCTTACAGATTATATCAAGATAAAGGCGAGGGTACAATAAACCATAGCTAAAACAATACAGAGCATCACAACAATTAAATAAGCTCTTCGTAACTTCTGCGCCCATATCCTGAAAGGGAAAAAATGTAGGGGGGGTGAGAACATCATCCTCGAAAGGGTTCTCAGTAGAGGGTTTTTGGGAATTACTGTAATAGGATACGTGAAGATAACCGCACCAGTGATTCATAACCGTCTTATGCCTCTTTTCAAAAACAACGGTTTACAATAGAAGTAAAGTCAGAAATCTTTTCTGAAAGAGGAACCATTCAATTCTCAAAAACTCAAAAGCCTTTCAAAACGGTTTATCTATACTGAAACAAAATAGGCTTTCATATTTTATTCCAAATCAGAAACATAAAACCGAAATCAACCATCGGTTCATCTCATTCCAACCACGGCCCTAGGCCCAAACAATCCAACAATCAACCAATCACCACAGTCCAACAGAGTCCCAGTAGCAAACACAAATAAGAAGTTCAAGCACAAACAAACAGTTATTACAAGTAGAACAGTTAGCAATTAATCACATAGGCAAACCAAGTATAATATGCACACCCAACCAATGTCACACAAATGCATATGATGCATGCCTGTCCCTAGTGGCTGATGATATCATCTGTCGGTTACCAAGCCAACCCGACGTGTCCGGTAGCTAACCCGGACACAGTCTCTCTGTTGCGCTTTATTATCATTAGAGGGTATCTGCGTCCTGTCGCCATTAGAGGGTATCTGCGCCCTGTCGCCATTAGAGGGTATCGGTGCCCTGTCACCCTTACAACCAGAGAGAAAACACAAGCATACTCGCATACAACATTCATCTCAGCCATCCGGCTTAAATTCACAATTCATTCAATTGCATACATGCATTTATACTCAACCATGGATCACCATCCATCTCAGCCATCCGGCTCACGGTTCAATCCAGAACCAGCCAATTTATCAATAAATACAGCCCTTCGGCCTAAGTTCATAATTCATAATCAGTCATACGACTCACAACTCATTCGGCAATCAGCCATATTTCAATAGCATACACGGCCATTCCGGCTCACAACAAAACAACACTTCCACCATTCAACATCATCAAATTCATAAAACCGGCATTTAAGCCATAAATCACTTTTCTCAAGCCATTTCACTTTGAAATAAAATTTCAACTCTTTTTAGCCTTGGCTTTAAAGATCTCATTTCTCAAATCATCTCAGGCTCATAAGCCAAATTTACTCAAAGTGAGTTCCCTTTTTAAAACAAAGCCACTCTCGACATTCTCTTTCCAAAACTTCCAAAACCATGGAAAGTTAAAGATTCTTTTTGGGAACATTCAAAATCACCCATCCAACAATGGGATTTTATAACAAAAGTTTCTTGCCAGAGTCCCAAGTCTTTAGGGAAGGTCAACTTATATAAATTCCTTAAAATTCATTGAAACTTTTAAAATCATAGATTCCCGGTTCAAGTAAATAAAACTGAATTTATTATGAAACCGATCATACAAAATCACAAGTTCCAACCCGGTCCAAAAATCAACTCATTTGAAACGGAACCGGTTCATTTGAATCAAACCACTTTCAGGTTTCTTTTTGAAACCCATTTTTCTAGCTCTTCCAAAATGCCTCAAACTTGATTACTCAATCAAAAGTCTAAATTCCTTTAAAATCACTAAAAGCTCCTTTTTATATTGAAATCAATATTAGAGCATCATTCTTTCCTTCAGTGATTCAAACTGTACAAATAGTTCGTTTCTAAATAAGCCGAACTCAACGCATAAAGTTCATTAAATAAATTAAGCTTGAAAACATAAATATTCTCTTAATAAATCAATTAATACAATTTCTCAAATCCAACCCTTTTTAAATAACTTTACAAACAAGAGTAGGATTTTGTAGAAATTTCGGCAGCACCTCCCCTAAAACTTGGACTTTTGCCACCCGGTTCGGGTCCCAACTAAACCGATTCTCATTCCTTTTTAACAGCCCAAAACCAGAAATCAATTCAAAAGCAAACTAAATCCAACAGTCGCCTCAGTGGCATATCTCAAGGAAACTATTTCAGAAATCAACTCAATATCAATCAATTTAACTCATTTCCAAAGCTTTAAAGAATCCGTTCAGCAACAAATCATTTATCAAAACCAAATCAGTGAAAGCAAACCAGGCTGAATTCCAAAGAGTATTCTATCTTTCACATCATCAAAACAATTGACTCAATTCAAACCAATCCTCAACGGATTAAACTCAGATTTCAAATATTTAAAGAATCAGCTTCAAAACATTACATTTCACAAAGCTGCACAACAACTCAGCCAAACCAACATCCATAAACATTCGAGTCAATCAAATAATACATAAGGCCGACACAATCACCAAATACACATTTTCTCACATCAGTATCCATATGTAATAATTCCAACATATAGAAATATAGTTTTTGGAAAGCGCCCCTACCTCAAAACGCAATTCCATAACCCAAACGCCTCACAGAGTCCTTTCCGTCTCATCCCGAAATCACCGGCAGCTTGAACCACAGCCTTGCTCACTTTTGCAGTAACCACATCAACTCTAATTGCAATACGTAACAAACGGGATTAACTCTCATAACAACGAATGCTATAACACCTCAACGTTTAATAGGACAGCGACTAAAGGGGTTACTGGAATGTAAACGCTTACCGCAAATAAGAAGTGACTGAACCATGAAGCGGCAGTCCCGGTGGTGGTTCCGGCAACAGCAACACTCTTCCAGTGGCTCCAACTCGCAGCAACTCCAACCACAGAAGGATGAATACTAAAAATGAAACAGCCACTTTTATGGCAACTCCAAATCGATGGTAGTAACCCTGGCGGGCAGCAAGGCACCAAGAACAGCCATTAAACAGAGAGCAGAACAAAGCAGAACAGGGCAAGAGCAGCAGCAGTTGCGGGCTCTTACCAGGCAAGACGGTGCCAGCCCTAGCCTCTCTCATTTCACGACGAGCTCCAGCCCGTTCCAGCAGTGATGGCAGCGGCTCTAGAAGCCTCAGCAGGGCACGACAGAGGTAGCAATACAGCGACAAAACCCAGCCTCCACCCCTTCTCACTCATCGAGCACGCTCTCTGTTCTCCGTGGTACTCATTCGGCGGCAGTGGACTGCGAGGAGGTCAATGGCGGCGAGGCAAGGTTCGGTGATGACACAGCTGACAGTGGCGGGAGGCACGAACGTCGGCGGCTTCTTCAGTGGCACCAGGGAGCGACGGCGTTGCACGAAGCTTCTCCAGCGACGACAACGGCGCGGTGGCGGTGCGACAGAGGCTCCCTCCTCCTCTGCCCCTCGCACGACTCTTCCTTCTACCCTGAACGGCGCCGATGGCGCCCTCCTTTCCCGGCGACAAGGGCAATGGCGACAAGCTCTCGCTCCCCTCTCACTCGCGAGTCACCCCTCTTCTTCGGCGCTGGTGGCATCAGCGGGATGGATCCGATGGCAGGACACGGTAGCGTGGCAGCAAGGCGTGGTGGCGACGCCGTTCCTCCCTCCGGATCTCCCTCTTCTCAGACCCCTTTCTCTCTGGTTCTATTCTCCACGAAAGCAACAGGCATGGTTTTCCCCCCTCTCTTCCCCTTCCCTGACTCTGCCTTCCCCTTTCTTTGCTTCGTTTGTTTCTTTCTTTTTTTTTTCCTTTTGCCTCTGCGTGTGGGTGTCTAGGGTAGAGGGGCAGCAGCTGCTGCTGCTGAGTGTGGGTGGAGGGAACCGGGTCGGGTAACGGGTCACTAGGTTAGGGTTTCATTTTTGAAAATTAGGGTTAGGGTTACTTTTGTAATTTTAAATAAAAGTAAGGGTAATATAGTAATTGAAACCCAATTTAAATCCAACGCTAATTATATAGAGAAAATACTATTTGCTCACCAATTTCACAAATTATTTTCAATAAAATATCCAAATCAAATAATTAGGAGTAATATAATTAAATCCTTTATTTTCCAAAGTAGCAGTATTAATATTGAAAATATTTTTAATTCAAATCATATAGAAATCCTTATTATTTCACAACTACCAACTTTATACTCTGAATATAGAAAATAATCCAATAATTGTGAATTTGGATAATAACCATAACTTATCTCAAATCCCATAAATCAAAACTTGCCTTAATTATCTTTAATAAAATGATTTCTAAAATTAAGGCTATAAATAATTATATGATTTGAGACTTGATCATAAAAAGACTTTTCAAAGGTTCTGGGTCTTACATTATTAACAAACATAAATTCAGAATTTCATGATGAAAATAATAGATACAAAAACTACAAAAATAAATTTAATAATCAGAGAGAGATAGAAAGGAACTTACAAGAAGCTGACGGTTGATGAGCGGATAATTTATACGCTTTTTGGCATTGTTTTTACATAGTTTTCAGTATGATTTAGTTAGTTTTTTAGTATATTTTTATTAGTTTTTAATTAAAATTCACATTTCTGGACTTTACTATGAGTTTGTGTGTTTTTTTGTGATTTCAAGTAATTTCTGGCTGAAATTGAGGGACTTGAGCAAAAATCAGATTCAGAGGTTGAAGAAGGACTGCAGATGCTGTTGGATTCTGACCTCCCTGAACTCAAAGTGGATTTTATGGAGCTACAGAACTCCAAATGACGCGCTCTCAATTGCGTTGGAAAGTAGACATCCAGGGATTTCCAGCAATATATAATAGTCTATACTTTGCCCAAGTTTAGATGATGTAAACTGGCGTTGAACGCCAGTTCCATGCTGCATTCTAGAGTCAAACGCCAGAAACAGGTTGCAAAGTGGAGTTAAACGCCAGAAACAGGTTACAAACTGACGTTCAACTCCAAGAAAGACCTCTACACGTGTAAAGCTCAATGCTCAGCCCAAGCACACACCAAGTGGGCCCCGGAAGTGGATTTCTGCATCATTTACTTATCTCTGCAAACCCTAGTAACTAGTTTAGTATAAATAGGACTTTTTACTATTGTATTTGCATCTCTGGACGTTTAGTTCTTAGATCATGGGGGCTGGCCATTCGGCCATGCCTGAACCTTCATCACTTATGTATTTTCTACAATAGAGTTTCTACACACCATAGATTAAGGTGTAGAGCTCTGCTGTTCCTCAAAGATTAATGCAAAGTACTACTGTTTTTCTATTCAATTCAACTTATTCCGCTTCTAAGATATTCATTCGCACTTCAATATGATGGATGTGATGATCGTGACAGTCATCATCATTCTCAACTTATGAACGCGTGTGTAACAGCCCAGACCACCCGCTAGCACGATATTGTTCGCTTTGGCACACAAGGCCTCACGGTTTTGCCTTTGACGATAGGGATGATAGCCGAAGCCCCCCACACTCACTCGTCAAAACGCGTCATGCTAGGGAGAGGTATCCACACCCTTATAAGGCATGCTTTGTTCCCCTCTCCAACTGATGTGGGCCTTACAATCCACCCCCCTAAGGGAGCCCAGCGCCCTCGCTGGCATATCGATCCGGGTTCTGGCTCTGATACCATCTGTAACAGCCCAGACCACCCGCTAGCACGATATTGTCCGCTTTGGCAGACAAGGCCTCACGGTTTTGCCTTTGACGATAGGGATGATAGCCGAAGCCCCCCACACTCACTCGTCAAAATGCGTCATGCTAGGGAGAGGTATCCACACCCTTATAAGGCATGCTTCGTTCCCCTCTCCAACCGATGTGGGCCTTACAGCGTGCCTGACAACCACTTCCGTTCTACCTTAGATTGAATGGATATCTCTTGGATATCTAATACAGGAGACCGAGTCCGAGTTATTAGTGTCTTTGTGGTATAAGTTAGAACCCATGGACGGCCATTCTTGAGAATCCAGAAAGTCTAAACCTTGTCTGTGGTATTCCGAGTAGGATTCAAGGATTGAATGACTGTGACGAGCTTCAAACTCGCGAGTGCTGGGCATAGTGACAGACGCAAAAGGATCAATGGATCCTATTCCAGTATGATCGAGAATCGACGGATGATTAGCCATGCAGTGACAGTGCATTGGACCATTTTCACAGAGAGGATGGGATGTAGCCATTCACAACGGTGATGCCCTACATAAAGCTTGCCATGGAAAGGAGTATGAATGATTGGATGAAGACAGCAAAAAAGCAGAGGTTCAGAGGAACAAAAGCATCTCTATACGCTTATCCGAAATTCTCACTAATGAATTACATAAGTATCTCTATCCTTATTCATACTTTATTTATCTTTTAATTATTAAAACTCTATATCCATTTGAATCCGCCTGACTGAGATTTACAAGGTGACCATAGCTTGCTTCAAGCCAACAATCTCCGTGGGATCGACCCTTACTCACGTAAGGTTTATTACTTGGACGACCCAGTGCACTTGCTGGTTAGTTGTACGAAGTTGTGAAACAGAATTAAGAACATGAACATGCGTATTAAGTTTTTAGCGCTGTTACCAAAGAAGGAATGATCACGATTTCACACACCAAGTTTTTGGCGCTGTTACCGGGGATTGTTCGAGTTTGGACAACTGACAGTTCATCTTGTTGCTCAGATTAGGTAATTTTATTTTATTTTTAAGCTTTTTATTTCTTATTTTCGAAAATAATACAAAAAAAATTTCATTTTCGTTTTTTCCAAAATAATTTGCGAAAATCCAAAGAAAAATTATAAAATCATAAAATCAAAAATAATTTTTGTGTTTCTCGTTTGAGTCTTGAGTCAAATTTTAAGTTTGGTGTCAATTGCATGTTTTTAAAATTTGTGCATTTTTCGAAAACTCATGCATGTGTTCTTCATGATCTTCAAGTTGTTCTTGACAAGTCTTCTTGTTTGATCTTTAAAATTTCTTGTTTTATGTTTTTTCTAGTTTTTCATATGCATTTTTAATTTGTTAGTGTCTAAAGTTTGAAAATTCCTAAGTTTGGTGTCTTGCATGTTTTCTTTTATTGAAAATTTTTCAAAAATACATACTTGATGTTCATTGTGATCTTCAAAGTGTTCTTGGTGTTCATCTTTGCATTCAAAGTGTTGCATATTTTTCTTGTTTTGATTCATAATTTTCATGTTTTGAATCTTTTTGATGTTTTTCTCTTTCATCATTAAAAATCCAAAAATAAAAAAAATATCTTTCCCTTTTTCTTCTCATAAAATTCGAACACTTGAGTTGACTTTTTCAAAATTTTTAAAATCTAGTTGTTTCTTATAAGTCAAATCAAGTTTTCAATTTAAAAATTCTATCTTTTTCAAATCTTTTTCAAAAATCAAATCTTTCTCATTTTTCTTTCATAATTTTCGAAAATCTTATTAGCATTTAATGTGATTGATTCTAAAATTTTAAGTTTGTTACTTGCCTAGTAAGAAAGGTTCAATCTTTAAAATTTTAAATCATATTTTTTAGTTTCTTGTTAGTCAAGTAATCAACTTTAATTTCAAAATCAAATCTTTTTAAATTTCTTTTTCAAAATCTTTTTCAAAATAAGTTTCAATCACATCTTTTCAAAATCAATTTCAAAATCCTTTCTAACTTCTTTTCTAACCTCTTTTCTTTTCAAAAATTAAGATTCAAATCTTTTTCAAACTAATCCTATCTTTTGTTTGATTCTTATCTTTTTTTCAAAACTACCTAACTAATTCTATCTCTAATTTTCAAAAATCACATCCTTCTTTTTCAAAATTCAATTTTAATTAACTAATTATTTTAAATTTCAATTTAAATTAATTTTATTTTTCTTTCTAATTTTCGAATTCTAACTTTGATTTTAAATTAAAAACAAAAATACTTTCATTTTAATTTATTTAATTTTCGAAATTCTCTCCCCCTCATCTCTTTCTAATTATTTTATTTATTTACTAACACTTCTCTTCATCTCAAAATTCGAACCCTCTCTTCCCCTTGGTGTTCGAATTTCTCTTCTTCTATTCTTTTCTTCTTCTACTCACATAAAGGAATCTCTATACTGTGACATAGAGGATTCCATATTTTCTTTTCTGTTTTCTTCTTTTTCATATGAGCAGGAACAAGGATAAGAACATTCTTGTTGAAGCTGATCCTGAACCTAAAAGGACTCTGAAGAGGAAGCCAAGGGAAGCTAAAGCACAACTCTCTGGAGAAAATCTGACAGAAATTTTTGAAAAAGAAGGAGACATGGCCGAAAATAATAACAATGCAAGGAAGATACTTGGTGACTTTACTGCACCTAATTCCAATTTACACGGAAGAAGCATCTCAATCCCTGCCATTGGAGCAAACAATTTTGAGCTGAAACCTCAACTAGTTTCTCTGATGCAACAGAATTGCAAGTTTTATGGACTTCTATCCGAAGATCCCTTTCAGTTCTTAACTGAATTCTTGCAGATCTGTGATACTGTTAAGACCAATGGGGTTGATCCCGAGGTCTACAGGCTTATGCTTTTCCCGTTTGCTGTAAGAGACAGAGCTAGAGTATGGTTGGACTCTCAACCTAAAGATAGCCTGAACTCTTGGGATAAGCTGGTCAAGGCTTTCTTAGCCAAGTTCTTTCCTCCTCAAAAGCTTAGTAAGCTTAGAGTGGATGTCCAAACCTTTAGACAGAAGGAAGGTGAATCCCTCTATGAAGCTTGGGAGAGATACAAGGAACTGACCAAAAAGTGTCCTTCTGACATGCTTTCAGAATGGACCATCCTGGATATATTCTATGATGGTCTGTCTGAGCTATCAAAGATGTCACTGGACCATTCTACAGGTGGATCCATTCACCTAAAGAAAATGCCTGCAGAAGCTCAAGAACTCATTGACATGGTTGCAAATAACCAGTTCATGTACACTTCTGAAAGGAATCCTGTAAGTAATGGGACGCCTCAAAGGAAAGGGGTTCTTGAAATTGATACTCTGAATGCCATATTGGCTCAGAATAAAATATTGACTCAGCAAGTCAATATGATCTCTCAGAGTCTGAATAGATTGAAGGAATCATCCAACAGTACTATAGAGGCATCTTCTGAAGAAGAAGCTTATGATCCTGAGAACCCTGCAATAGCAGAGGTGAATTACATGGGGGAACCCTATGGAAACACCTATAATCCCTCATGGAGAAATCATCCAAATTTCTCATGGAAGGATCAACAAAAGCCTCAACAAGGCTTTAATAATGGTGGAAGAAACAGGTTTAGCAATAGCAAGCCTTTTCCATCATCCACTCAGCAACAGACAGAGAATTCTGAGCAGAATCCATCTAACTTAGCAAATATAGTCTCTGATCTATCTAAGGCCACTTTAAGTTTCATGAATGAAACAAGGTCCTCCATTAGAAATCTGGAGGCACAAGTGGGCCAGCTGAGTAAAAGGGTCATTGAAACTCCTCCTAGTACTCTCCCAAGCAATACAGAAGAGAATCCAAAAAGAGAGTACAAAGCCATTGATTTCACCATCATGGTCGAACCTACAAGGGAGGGAGAGGACGTAAATACTAGTGAGGAAGACCTCCTGGGACGTCTAGTGACCAATAAGGAGTTTTCCTCTGAGGAACCAAAGGAATCTGAGGCTCATTTAGAGACCATAGAGATTCCTTTGAACCTCCTTATGCCATTCATGAGCTCTGATGAGTATTCTTCTTCTGAAGAGAATGAGGATGTTACTGAAGAGCAAGTTGCCAAGTACCTTGGTGCAATCATGAAGCTGAATGCCAAATTATTTGGTAATGAGACTTGGGAAGATGAACCTCCCTCGCTCATCAATAAACTGAGTGATCTGGATCAACTGACATTGCCTCAGAAGAAACAGGATCCTGGAAAGTTCTTAAAACCTTGTACCATAGGCATCATGACCTTTGAGAAGGCTCTATGTGACCTTGGGTCAGGGATAAACCTCATGCCACTCTCTGTAATGGAGAAACTGGGAATCTTTGAGGTGCAAGCTGCCAGAATCTCGTTAGAGATGGCAGACAACTCAAGAAAACAGGCTTATGGACAAGTAGAGGACGTGCTAGTAAAGGTTGAAGGCCTTTACATCCCTGCTGATTTCATAATCCTAGACACTGGGAAGGATGAGGATGAATCCATCATCCTTGGAAGACCCTTCCTAGCCACAGCAAGAGCTGTGATTGATGTGGACAGAGGAGAATTAATCCTTCAACTGAATGAGGACAACCTTGTGTTTAAAACTCAAGGATCTCCTTCTGTAACCATGGAGAGGAAGCATGAAAAGCTTCTCTCACTGCAGAGTCAACCAAAGCCCCCACAGTCAAACTCTAAGTTTGGTGTTGGGAGGCCACAACCAAACTCTAAGTTTGGTGTTGAACCCCCACAACCAAACTTTAAGTTTGGTGTTGGGAGGTCCCAACCTTGCTCTGATTATCTGTGAGGCTCCATGAGAGCTCACTGTCAAGCTATTGACATTAAAGAAGCGCTTGTTGGGAGGCAAACCAATGTTATTTAACCACTTTTATTTTATTTTCTCTTTGTTATTTCATGTTTTATTAGGTTGATGATCATGTGGAGTCACAAAAACTACTGAAAAATTGAAAACAGAATGAAAAATAGCATTGAAAACAGAACACCCTGGAGGAAGGGCTTACTGGCATTTAAACGCCAGTAAGGAGCATCTGGCTGGCGTTTAACGCCAGAACAGAGCATGAAACTAGCGTTAAATGCCAGAAACAAGCAGCAGTCTGGCGTTTAAATGCTAGGATTGCACCAAGAGGAAAGCTTGCGTTAAACGCCAGAAACAAGCATCAGACTGGCGTTTAACGCCAGAAACATGCACCATACTGGCGTTCAACGCCAGTAACATGCTATAGACTGGCGTTGAATGCCCAAAACAAGCAAGAAAGTGGCGTTTAACGCCAGAAACATGCTGCAGTCTGGCGTTAAACGCCAGGATTGCATATATAGGGTGTTTTACACGTCTAAAAGGTGTAGGGATGAGAAATCCTCAAACACCTCAGGATCTGTGGACCCCACAGGATCCCCACCTACCTCTTCTCTCCTCTTCACACCTTCCCACAACATTCTTCCTCAATTAACCTCCACCACACCTCCATCTCCTCCACTTTCTTCTTCTTCTACTCACTTGTTCCTTCTTTTGCTCGAGGACGAGCAAACATTTTAAGTTTGGTGTGGAAAAAGCATTGATTTTTTTGTTTTTCCATAACCACTAATGCCTCAAGGGATGCACTTCCCTCCACAAAACTATTGGAAGCAAATCAACACCTCCCTAGGAGAGTTAAGTTCCAACATGGAACAACTAAAGATGGAGCACCAAGAGCATTCCATCATTCTCCATGAAATTAGAGAAGATCAAATAGCTATGAGGGAGGAACAAAGACAAGGAAGAGACATAGAGGAGCTCAAAAGCACCATTGGTTCTTCAAGAAGAGGAAGACGCCACCCTCACTAAGGTGGACTCATTCCTTAAATCTCCTTGTTTATTTATTTTCCTGTTTTTCAATTTTTGAGCTTTATGTTTTAATTATGTTTGTGTCTTTACTATATGATCACTAGTGTCTAAGTGTCTATGCCTTAAAGTTATGAATATGAATCCATCACCTCTTTTGAATGAAAAATGTTTTAATTACAAAAGAACAAGAAGTACATGGTTTCAAATTCATCCTTGAAACTAGTTTAATTATTTTGATGTGGTGACAATACTTTTTGTTTTCTGAATGAATGATTGAACAGTGCATATGTCTTTTGAAGTTGATGTTTATGAATGTTAAATATGTTGGCTCTTGAAGAATGATGAACAGGAGACATGTTATTTAATAATCTGAAAAATCATAAAAATGATTCTTGAAGCAAGAAAAAGCAGTGAATACAAAAGCTTGCAGAAAAAAATAAAAGAAAAAAAAATAGCGAAAAAAATAGAAGAAAATATCTAAAAAAAAAAAGCAAGCAGAAAAAGCCAAAAGCTCTTAAAACCAAAGGGCAAGAGCAAAAAGCCAGTAGCCCTTAAAACCAAAAGGCAAGGGTAATAAAAAGGATCCAAGGCTTTGAGCATCAGTGGATAGGAGGGCCTAAAGGAATAAAATCCTGGTCTAAGCGGCTAAACCAAGCTGTCCCTAACCATGTGCTTGTGGCGTGAAGGTGTCAAGTGAAAACTTGAGACTGAGCGGTTAAAGTCAAGGTCCAAAGCAAAAACAGAGTGTGCTTAAGAACCCTGGACACCTCTAATTGGGGACTCTAGCAAAGCTGAGTCATAATCTGAAAAGGTTCACCCAGTTATGTGTCTGTGGCATTTATGTATCCGGTGGTAATACTGGAAAACAAAGTGCTTAGGGCCACGGCCAAGACTCATAAAGTAGCTGTGTTCAAGAATCAACATACTGAACTAGGAGAATCAATAACACTATCTGAACTCTGAGTTCCTATAGATGCCAATCATTCTGAACCTCAATGGATAAAGTGAGATGCCAAAACTATTCAAGAGACAAAAAGCTACAAGTCCCGCTCATCTGATTGGAGCTAAGTTTCATTGATATTTTGGAATCTATAGTATATTCTCTTCTTTTTATCCTATTTGATTTTCAGTTGCTTGGGGACAAGCAACAATTTAAGTTTGGTGTTGTGATGAGCGGATAATTTATACGCTTTTTGGCATTGTTTTTACATAGTTTTCAGTATGATTTAGTTAGTTTTTTAGTATATTTTTATTAGTTTTTAATTAAAATTCACATTTCTGGACTTTACTATGAGTTTGTGTGTTTTTTTGTGATTTCAAGTAATTTCTGGCTGAAATTGAGGGACTTGAGCAAAAATCAGATTCAGAGGTTGAAGAAGGACTGCAGATGCTGTTGGATTCTGACCTCCCTGAACTCAAAGTGGATTTTATGGAGCTACAGAACTCCAAATGACGCGCTCTCAATTGCGTTGGAAAGTAGACATCCAGGGCTTTCTAGAAATATATAATAGTCTATACTTTGCCCAAGTTTAGATGATGTAAACTGGCGTTGAACGCCAGTTCCATGCTGCATTCTAGAGTCAAACGCCAGAAACAGGTTGCAAAATGGAGTTAAACGCCAGAAACAGGTTACAAACTGGCGTTCAACTCCAAGAAAGACCTCTACATGTGTAAAGCTCAATGCTCAGCCCAAGCACACACCAAGTGGGCCCCGAAAGTGGATTTCTGCATCATTTACTTATCTCTGCAAACCCTAGTAACTAGTTTAGTATAAATAGGACTTTTTACTATTGTATTTGCATCTCTGGACGTTTAGTTCTTAGATCATGGGGGCTGGCCATTCGGCCATGCCTGAACCTTCATCACTTATGTATTTTCTACGGTAGAGTTTCTACACACCATACATTAAGGTGTGGAGCTCTGCTGTTCCTCAAAGATTAATGTAAAGTACTACTGTTTTTCTATTCAATTCAACTTATTCCGCTTCTAAGATATTCATTCGCACTTTAATATAATGGATGTGATGATCGTGACAGTCATCATCATTCTCAACTTATGAACGCGTGCCTGACAACCACTTCCGTTCTACCTTAGATTGAATGGATATCTCTTGGATATCTAATACAGGGGACCGAGTCCGAGTTATTAGTGTCTTCGTGGTATAAGTTAGAACCCATGGACGGCCATTCTTGAGAATCTGGAAAGTCTAAACCTTGTCTGTGGTATTCTGAGTAGGATTCAAGGATTGAATGACTGTGACGAGCTTCAAACTCGCGAGTGCTGGGCATAGTGACAGACGCAAAAGGATCAATGGATCCTATTCCAGTATGATCGAGAATCGACGGATGATTAGCCATGCAGTGACAGAGCATTGGACCATTTTCACAGAGAGGATGGGATGTAGCAATTGACAACGGTGATACCCTACATAAAGCTTGCCATGGAAAGGAGTATGAATGATTGGATGAAGACAGCAGGAAAGCAGAGGTTCAGAGGAACAAAAGCATTTCTATACGCTTATCCGAAATTCTCACTAATGAATTACATAAGTATCTCTATCCTAGTTCATACTTTATTTATCTTTTAATTATTAAAACTCTATATCCATTTGAATCCGCCTGACTGAGATTTACAAGGTGACCATAGCTTGCTTCAAGCCAACAATTTCCTTAGGATCGACCCTTACTCACGTAAGGTTTATTACTTGGACGACCCAGTGCACTTGCTAGTTAGTTGTACGAAGTTGTGAAATAGAATTAAGAACATGAACGTGCGTATTAAGTTTTTAGCGCCGTTACCAAGGAAGGAATGATCACAATTTCGCACACCAACGGTGACCGGCTCTGGCGCTCTGGCGACGGGCTCAACAGCGACGGTCTTGTGTTCCACTAATGAGCGGATAATTTATTCTCTAATTCTGCTAGTTGCAGCTTTCTTTGAGCACCAGATTCTTCAAAATTCATATTGCATTCCCTTACATCCCAGAAAGCCTTGTGTTCCACTGATGAGCGGATAATTTATACGCTTTTTGGCATTGTTTTTAGTATGTTTTTAGTATATTTTAGTTAGTTTTTATTATGTTTTTTAGTTTTTAAATAAAAATCACTCTTCTGGACTTTACTATGAGTTTGTGTGTTTTTCTGTGATTTCAGGTATTTTCTGGATGAAATTGAGGGACTTGAGCAAAAATCTGATTCAGAGGCTGAAAAAAGACTGCAGATGCTGTTGGATTCTGACCTCCCTGCACTCGAAGTGGTTTTTCTGGAGCTACAAAAGCCCAATTGGCACACTCTTATTTGCGTTGGAAATTAGACATCCTAGGCTTTCCAGTAATATATAATAGTCCATACTTTGCTCGAGATTTGATGGCTCAAACAGGCGTTCCAAGTCAGCTTAAGAATTCTGGCGTTTAACGCCGGAACTGGCACAAAAGCTGGAGTTAAACGCCCAAACTGGCACAAAAGCTGGCGTTTAACTCCAAGAAAAGTCTCTACACATGGAAGCTTCAATGCTCAGCCCAAACACACACCAAGTGGGCCCGGAAGAAGATTTCTGCATTAATTACTGATTTCTGTAAACCCTAGGCTACTAGTTCTCTATAAATAGGACCTTATACTATTGTATTTTCATCTTTGGACGTTTAGTCCCTAGACCTTGGAGGCTGGCCATTCGGCCATGCTTACACCATTATCACTTTTGTATTTTCAACAGTGGAGTTTCTACACACCATAGATTAAGGTGTAGAGCTCTGCTGTTCTTCATGAATTAATACAAAGTACTATTATTTTTCTATTCAACTCAAGTCTATTTCTTCTCCAAGATATTCATTTGCACCCAAGAACATGATGAATGTGATGATTATGTGACACTCATCACCATTCTCACCTATGAACGCGTGACTGATAACCACTTCCGTTCTACATGCAAACAAGCTTGAATGTGTATCTCTTGGGTTTCTAATCTAAGATTGGAACCTTCGTGGTATAGGCTAGAATTATTGGCGGCCATTCCTGAGATCCGGAACGTTTAAACCTTGTCTGTGGTATTCTGAGTAGGATCTGGGAAGGGATGGCTGTGACGAGCTTCAAACTCGCGATTGTTGGGCGTGTGACAGACGCAAAAGGATCAATGGATCCTATTCCAACATGATCGAGAACCGACAGATGATTAGCCATACGGTGACAGCGCATTTGGAACATTTTCACTGAGAGGACGAGAAGTAGCCATTGACAACAGTGATGCCCAACATAAAGCTTTCCATGGAAAGGAGTATGAATGATTGGAAGAAGGCAATAGGAAAGCAGAGGTTCAGGAGGAACAAAGCATCTTCATACGCTTATCTGAAATTCCAACCAAAGAATTACATAAGTATCTCTATCTTTAGTTTACGTTTTATTTATCTTTTAATTATCAATTCTCCATCATCATCTGAATTAGCCTGACTGAGATTTACAAGGTGACCATAGCTTGCTTCAAGCCGACAGTCTCCGTGGGATCGACCCTTACTCACGTAAGGTATTACTTGGACGACCCAGTGCACTTGCTGGTTAGTTGTGCGGAATTGTGACAAAGTGTGATTCACGTTTAAGAGCTCCAAGTCCTTTGGCGCCATTGTTGATGATCACAATTTCATGCACCAAGTTTTTTGGCGCCGTTGTCGGGGAATGTTCGAGTTTGGACAACTGACGGTTCATCTTGTTGCTTAGATTAGGTACTTTTCTTTTTATTTTTCAGAATTTTTAAGAATGAATTCTAGAGTTTCAAGGTGATGCTCTTATCATCACAAAAGCTGATTGATTCTCATCAATTTAGCTGCTGAATGTAATGTCCTGCTGAAACTTGGCCAACCATGTCTAATCTTTTTAGACTGAAGCTTTAGACTAACATTGCATGATTCCTGGAATTCTTATTAAAAGTTTTGAATCCCTTTATTTTCCTTTCCATATAAGTTTCGAAAATCACAAAAAAATTTATAAAATCATAAAAATAAAAAATATTTTATGTTTCTTGTTTGAGTCTAGTGTCAATTTTTAAGTTTGGTGTCAATTGCATTCTTCTTGTATTTTTCAAAAATATGCAATATGTTCTTCATTAATATTCAAGTTGTTCTTGATGATTTCATTGCTCTGATCTTTAAATTCCTTTGTTTTGTGTGTTTAGTTGTTTCTCATATGCATTCTCAATTTGTTAGTGTCTCTTATATGAAAATTTTTAAGTTTGGTGTCCTGCATGCATTGTTTGTTTGATTCGAGTTTCCTAAGATTAATTATATTTTGATTGTTTCTCATCATTGAAAAATTCAAAAAAATTCTCAAAACTATGTCTTTTCAAGTCAATAATACAGAGAATTGAAGATTAAGAACATTCAGCAGATGAATCAAACAGAAAAAGCTGGGCGTTCAAAACGCCCAGTGAAGAAGGAAAACTGGCGTTTTTCTATGGATAAAAGATCCAATTGATAGAGGAAGCGCCGTAAAGATCAATTGGCGAGGTTTTAGGCTGAGACAATAAGAACTGCTTACAACTTATATCATGATACTTGGCTGGGTGTTTAACGCCAAAAAAGGTAGCATTTTGGGCGTTAAAAGCCAGAATGGATGCCATTCTGGGCGTTTAACGCCAGGATGACACTAGAGGGAAGATTTTGTTTTTAATTCAAATCTTTTTCAAATTTTCATAATTTTTCAAAATAAAATCTTTTTCAAATCATATCTTTTCAATCATATCTCTTCAAAATCAATTTCTTTCCATTTTTTTATTATTTTCGAAAATCCTTGTTATAATTAATGATTTACTTCAAAATTTTCTAGTTGTTACTTGCCTATTAAGAAAGGATCAAAAGTTTTAATTCTAGAATCATATCTTCTAATTTCTTGTTAGTCAAGTAATCAACTTTAATTTTAAAACTTTCTCTTTTTAGTTTGATTTTCAATCATATCTTCTCAATAATATCTTTTCAATCACATCTTTTTCAAAATTAACTCTCAATCATATCTTTTTTATTTCTAATTTTAAAATCTTTTTCAAAAATCACTTAATTTCTTTCCCAATCTTAATTTTTGAAAATCTCAATCAAATTTTCAAATTTTTTTTATTATTTCAAAATCTTTTTAATTTATTTTCGAAAATTCTTCCCCTCTTCTCACATCCTTCTATTTAAGGGACTAACACTCCTCCTCAAGAGGATTCCATACTTTCTTGTTCTCTTCTCTTTCATATGAGCAAGAGCAAAGACAAAGGCATCCTTGTTAAAGCTGATCCTGAACCTGAAAGGACCTTGAAGAAAAAGCTAAGAGAAGCTAAATCATAACTCTCTCTAGAGGGCCTAACAGAGCTCTTTAAGGAGGAAGAAGCCATGGCAGCCGAAAACAACAATGCCAACAATGCAAGGAAGGTGCTTGGAGACTTTACTGCACCTACTCCCGACTTCTATGGGAAAAGCATCTCAATCCCTGCCATTGGAGCAAACAACTTTGAGCTTAAGCCTCAATTAGTTTCTCTAATGCAACAGAATTGCAAGTTTCGTGGACTTCCATTGGAAGATCCTCATCAGTTCTTAGCTGAATTCTTGTAAATCTGTGACACTGTCAAGACCAATGGGGTTGACCCTGAAGTCTACAGACTTATGCTCTTCCCTTTTGCTGTAAGAGACAGAGCTAGGACATGGTTGGATTCACAACCCAAAGAAAGCCTGAACTCTTGGGAAAAGCTAGTAAATGCCTTCTTGGCAAAGTTCTTTCCACCTCAAAAATTGAGCAAGCTTAGATGGAAGTCCAAACCTTCAGACAAAAGGAAGGAGAATCCCTCTATGAAGCTTGGGAAAGATACAAGCAATTGATCAAAAGGTGCCCTTCTGACATGCTTTCAGAATGGAGCATCATAGAGGTTTTCTATGATGGTCTGTCTGAACTATCCAAGATGTCATTGGATAGCTCTGCTGGAGGATCTCTTCATCTGAAGAAGACGCCTGCAGAAGCTCAAGAACTCATTGAAATGGTTGCAAATAACCAATTCATGTACACTTCTGAAAGGAATCCTGTGAATAATGGGACAACTCAGAAGAAGGGAGTTCTTGAGATTGATACTCTGAATGTCATATTGGCTCAGAATAAAATATTGACCCAACAAGTCAATATAATTTCTCAGAGTCTGTCTGAAATGCAAGCAGCAACAGGCAGTACTAAGGAAGCTTCCTCTGAAGAAGAAGCTTATGATCCTGAGAACCCAGCAATGGAAGAGGTGAATTACATGGGAGAACCTTATGGAAACACCTACAATCCTTCATGAAGAAATCATCCAAATCTCTCATGGAAGGATCAACAGAGACCTCAACAAGGTTTCAACAACAATAATGGTGGAAGAAACAGGTTTAGCAATAGCAAGCCTTTTCCATCATCTTCTCAGCAACAAACAGAGAATTCTAAACAGAGCCACTCTGACTTAGCAACCATTGTCTCTAATCTAATCAAAACCACTCAAAGTTTCATGACTAAAACAAGGTCCTCCATTAGAAATTTGGAGGCACAAGTGGGTCAGCTGAGTAAGAAAATTACTGAACTCCCTCCTAGTACTCTCCCAAGCAATACAGAGGAGAATCCAAAGAGAGAGTGCAAGGCCATAAACACATCTCACATGGCCGAACCTGGAGAAGAGGAAGAGGCAATGATCTCTACTGAGGAAGACCTCAATGGACGTCCACTGACCTCCATGGAGTGCCCTAATGAGGAACCATGGGAATCTGAGGCTCAGACAGAGACCATAGAGATTCCATTAAATTTACTTTTGCCATTCATGAGCTCTGATGAGTATTCTTCCTCTGAAGATGATGAAGATGTTACTGAAGAGCAAGTTGCTAAGTACCTTGGAGCAATCATGAAGCTAAATGCCAGGTTGTTTGGTAATGAGACTTGGGAGGATGAACCTCCATTGCTCATGAAAGAACTGGATGATTTGACTAGGCAGAAATTACCACTGAAGAGACAAGATCCTGGAAAGTTCTCAATACCTTGTACCATAGGCACCATGACCTTTGAGAAGGCTTTGTGTGACCTGGGATCAAGTATAAACCTTATGCCTCTCTCTGTAATGGAGAAGCTAGGGATCATTGAGGTACAAGCTGCAAGAATCTCACTGGAGATGGCAGACAATTCAAAGAAACAGGCTTATGGACTTGTAGAGGATGTCTAGGTAAAGGTTGAAGACCATTACATCCCTGCTGATTTCATAATCCTAGAGACTGAGAAGTGTATGGATGAATCCATCATCCTTGGCAGACCCTTCCTAGCTACAGCAAAAGCTGTGATTGATGTTGATAGAGGAGAATTGATCATTCAAGTGAATGAAGACTCCCTTGTGTTTAAAGCTCAAGGATATCCCTCTGTCACCATGGAGAGGAAGCATGAAGAGCTTCTCTCAATACAGAGTCAAACAGAGCCCCCACAGTCAAACTCTAAGTTTGGTGTTGGGAGGCCACAACCAAACTTTAAGTTTGGTGTTGAACCCCCACATTCAAACTCTAAGTTTGGTGTTGGGAGGTTCCAACATTGCTCTGAACATCTGTGAGGCTCCATGAGAGCCCACTGTCAAGCTATTGACATTAAAGAAGCGCTTGTTGGGAGGCAACCCAATCTTTAATTATCTATGTTAAATTTCTATTTTCTTTTATTATTTTATGTTTTCTATAGGTTGATGATCATGTGAAGTCACAAAAACAATTGAAAAAGCAAAAACAAAAGGAAAAATAGAATGAAAAATAGAACACCCTGGAAGAGAAACTTACTGGCGTTTAAACGCCAGAAATGGGTACCAGACTGGCGTTTAACGCCAGGAATGGGCAAGAAGCTGGCGTTAAATGCCAGAAATGGGCAGTAGCCTAGCGTTTAACGCCATGATTGGCAACAAGGGGCGTTTTGCACGCCACATGGTGCAGGGATGAGAAATCCTTGACACCTCAGGATCTGTGGATCCCACAGGATCCCCACCTACCCCACCTCTCTCTCTCTTCTTCACCCATTCACCAATCACCTCAATACCTCTTCCCCAAAAACCCCTCACCTATCAAATCCCACCATTCTCTTCACCACTCACATCCATCCTTCATAAAACCCCACCTACCTCACCATTCAAATTCAAACCACTTTCCCACCCAAACCCACCCATAATGGATGAACCATACCCCCTCCCCACTCCTATATAAACCCATCTTCACTCCTTCATTTTCACACAACCTAAACACTACTTCTCCCCCTTGGCCGAAACACAAAGCCCCCTCCATCTCCTCTATTTCTTCTTCTTCGACTCTCTTCTTTCTTCTTTTGCTCAAGGACGAGCAACCTTCTAAGTTTGGTGTGGTAAAAGCTAAAGCTTTTTTGTTTTTCCATAACCATTAATGGCACCAAAGGCCGGAGAAACCTCTAGAAAGAGGAAAGGGAAGGCAAAAGCTTCCACCTCCGAGTCATGGGAGATGGAGAGATTCCTCTCAAAGGTGCATCAAGACCAATTCTATGAAGTTGTGGCCAAGAAGAAGGTGATCCCCGAGGTCCCTTTTAAGCTCAAAAAGGGCAAATATCCGGAGATCCGACATGAGATCTGAAGAAGAGGTTGGGAAGTTCTCACCAACCCCATTCAACAAGTCGGAATCTTAATTGTTCAAGAGTTCTATTCCAATGCATGGATCACCAAGAACCATGATCAAAGTGTGAACCCGGATCCTAAGAATTGGCTTACAATGGTCTGGGGGAAATACTTAGATTTTAGTCCGGAAAATGTAAGGTTGGCATTCAACTTGCCCATGATGCAAGGAGATGTACACCCATACACTAGAAGGGTCAACTTTGATCAAAGGTTGGACCAAGTCCTCATGGACATATGTGAAGAGGGCGCTCAATGGAAGAGAGATTCAAGAGGGAAGCCGGTTCAACTGAGAAGGCATGACCTCAAGCCCGTGGCTAAGGGATGGTTGGAGTTCATCCAACGCTCAGTCATTCCTACTAGCAACCGGTCTGAAGTTACTATAGACCGGGCTATCATGATTCATAGCATCATGATTAGAGAGGAAGTAGAAGTTCATGAGGTTATATCCCAAGAACTCTACAAGGTGGCGGACAAGTCCTCTACTATGGCAAGGTTAGCCTTCCCTCATCTCATTTGTCACCTCTGCAATTCAGCTGGAATTGACATAGAGAAAGACATCCTCATTGATAAGGACAAGCCCATCACTAAGAAAAGGATGGAGCAAGTGAGAGAACCTCACCAAGAGCATGAAGAAACTCCTCATCATGAAATCCCTGAGATGCCTCAAGGGATGCATTTTCCTCCACAAAACTATTGGGAGCCAATCAACACCTCCCTAGGAGAATTTAAGTTCCAACATGGGACAACTAAGGGTGGAGCACCAAGAGCATTCCATCCTCCTCCATGAAATTAGAGAAGACCAAAGAACCATGAGAGAGGAACAACAAAGGCAAGGAAGAGACATTGAGGAGCTCAAGCACTCCATAAGATCTTCAAGAGGAAGAACAAGCTGCCATCACTAAGGTGGACCCGTTCTTTAATTTCATTGTTCTTTATTTTCTGTTTTTCAAAAATTGTGCTTTATGTTTATTTATGTTTGTATCTTTATTACATGATCATTAGTGTCTAAGTGTCTATGCCTTAAAGCTATGAAAATGAATCAATCACCTTTCTTAAATGAAAAATGTTTTTAATTAAAAAAGAAAAAGAAGTGCATGAATTTCAAATTTTAAAACATTTTAATTATTTTGATGTGGTGGCAATACTATTGTTTTTCTGAATGAATGCTTGAACAGTGCATATTTTTGAATTTGTTGTTTAAAGAATGTTAAAATTGTTGGCTCTTGAAAGAATGATGGGAAAAGGAGAAATGTTATCTGATGATCTGAAAAATCATAAAATTGATTCTTGAAGCAAGAAAAAGCAGTGAAAAGCTTGCAAAAAAAAAAGAGGCAAAAAAAAGAGAGAAAAGAAAAAGAAAGAAAAAGAAAAGCAAGCAGAAAAAGCCAATACCCCTTTAAACTAAAAGGCAAGGGTGATAAAAAGGGATCCAAGGCTTTGAGCATCAGTGGATAGGAGGGTCCACAGGAATAAAATCCTGGCCTAAGCGGCTAAACCAAGATGTCCCTAACCATGTGCTTGTGGCGTGAAGGTGTCAAGTAAAAACTTGAGACTGAGCGGTTAAAGTCGTGGTCCAAAAGCAAAAAGAGTGTGCTTAAGAGCTCTGGACACCTCTAATTGGGGACTCTAGCAAAGCTGAGTCACAATCTGAAAAGGTTCACCCAGTTATGTGTCTGTGGCATTTATGTATCCGGTGGTAATACTGGAAAACAAAATGCTTAGGGTCACGGCCAAGACTCATAAAGTAGCTGTGTTCAAGAATCAACATATTTAACTAGGAGAATCAATAACACTATCTGGATTCTGAGTTCCTATAGAAGCCAATCATTCTGAACTTCAAAGGATAAAGTGAGATGCCAAAACTGTTCAGAAGCAAAAAGCTAATAGCCCCGCTCATCTAATTAATACTGATCTTCATAGATGTTTTTGAAATTCATTATATATTCTCTTCTTTTTATCCTATTTGATTTTTAGTTGCTTGGGGACAAGCAACAATTTAAGTTTGGTGTTGTGATGAGCGGATAATTTATACGCTTTTTGGCATTGTTTTTAGTATATTTTAGTTAGTTTTTATTATGTTTTTATTAGTTTTTAAATAAAAATCACTCTTCTGGAATTCACTATGAGTTTGTGTATTTTTCTGTGATTTTAGGTATTTTCTAGCTGAAATTGAGGGACTTGAGCAAAAATCTGATTCAGAGGTTGAAAAAGGACTGCAGATGCTGTTGGATTCTGACCTCCCTGCACTTGAAGTGGATTTTCTGGAGCTACAGAAGCCCAATTGGTGCACTCTCAATTGCGTTGGAAAGTAGACATCCTGGGCTTTCCAGAAATATATAATAGTTCATACTTTGTCCGAGATTTGATAGCCCAAACAATGTTCCAAGTCAGCTCAAGAATTCTGGCGTTTAACGCCGGAACTGGCACAAAAGCTGGAGTTAAATGCCCAAACTGGCACAAAAGCTGGCATTTAACTCCAAGAAAAGTCTCTACACATGGAAGCTTCAATGCTCAGCCCAAACACACACCAAGTGGGCCCGGAAGAAGATTTTTGAATTAATTACTGATTTCTGTAAACCCTATGCTACTAGTTCTCTATAAATAGGACCTTATACTATTGTATTTTCATCTTTGGACGTTTAGTCCCTAGACCTTGGAGGCTGGCCATTCGGCCATGCTTACACCATTATCACTTTTGTATTTTCAACGGTGGAGTTTCTACACACCATAGATTAAGGTGTGGAGCTCTGCTGTTCTTTATGAATTAATACAAAGTACTATTGTTTTTGTATTCAACTCAAGTCTATTTCTTCTCCAAGATATTCATTCGCACCCAAGAACATGATGAATGTGATGATTATGTGACACTCATCACCATTCTCACTTATGAACGTGTGACTGACAACCACTTCCGTTCTACATGCAAACAAGCTTGAATGTGTATCTCTTGGGTTTCTAATCTAAGATTGGAACCTTCGTGGTATAGGCTAGAATTATTGTTGGCCATTCCTGAGATCCAGAATGTCTAAACCTTGTCTGTGGTATTCTGAGTAGGATCTGGGAAGGGATGGATGTGATGAGCTTCAAACTCGCGATTGTTGGGCGTGTGACAGACGCAAAAGGATCAATGGATCCTATTCCAACATGATCGAGAACCGACAGATGATTAGCCGTGCGGTGACAGCGCATTTGGAACATTTTCACTGAGAGGACGGGAAGTAGCCATTGATAACGGTGATGCCCAACATAAAGCTTTCCATGGAAAGGAGTATGAATGATTGGAAGAAGGCAATAGGAAAGCAAAGGTTCAGGAGGAACAAAGTATCTTCATACGCTTATCTGAAATTCCAACCAAAGAATTACATAAGTATCTCTATCTTTATTTTACGTTTTATTTATCTTTTAATTATCAATTCTCCATCACCATCTGAATTAGCCTGACTGAGATTTACAAGGTGACCATAGCTTGCTTCAAGCCGACAGTCTCTGTGGGATCGACCCTTACTCACGTAAGGTATTACTTGGACGACCCAGTGTACTTGCTGGTTAGTTGTGCGGAATTATGACAAAGTGTGATTCACGTTTAAGAGATCTAAGTCCTTTGGCGCCATTGTTGATGATCACAATTTCATGCACCATCCACCTCTACTGGGAGGTGGCAAGCCTTTCCGTATGCCAAGTGGAAGGGGCTCATCCCGATGGGTGTTTTGTATGCTATTCTATATGCCCAGAGTGCATCTTGTAGCCTTGCACTCCAGTCTTTCCTATGAGGCTTTACTATTTTCTCCAGAATGCGTTTAATCTCCCTGTTAGATACTTATGCTTGTCCATTGTTTTGAGGATGATAAGAGGTTGCTACTTTGTGAACAATCCCATGCTTCTTCAGTAATCCTGTTAGTCTCCTGTTACAAAAATGGGTGCCTTGATCGCTCACGATTGCTCGTGGTGATCCAAAGCGACAGATAATATGGTTTCTAACAAAGGAAACGATAGTGTTAGCATCATCGGTACGGGTAGGAATTGCTTCCACCCATTTAGAAACGTAATCTACAGCTAACAGTATATAAAGGTAACCATTAGAATTTGGAAATGGACCCATGAAGTCAATGCCCCAAACATAAAAAATTTCACAGAAAAGCATAATCTGTTGAGGCATCTCATCCCTCTTGGATATATTACCAAATCTTTGGCATGGGGAACAAGATTTACAAAATTCAGCAGCATCTTCAAAAAGGGTGGGCCACCAGAATCCACAGTCTAAGATTTTTCTAGCTATTCTTTGGGGGCCAAAATGTCATCCACTCTCAGAAGAGTGGCATGCCTCTAAAATGGACTGGAATTCTGTTTAGGGTACATATCTTCTAATTATCTGGTCAGCACCACACCTCCATAAATATGGGTCATCCCATATATAATATCTAGACTCGCTTTTTAGCTTGTCCCTTTGATGTTTATTAAAATTTGGAGGGAATGTATGGCTAACCAGATAATTAGCTACAAGTGCATTCCAAGGAACTACTTCGGATACTGCTTGCAAACTATCAAATGGAAAAGTATCATTGATAGGAGTGGAGTCATCCTTGATGTGCTCCAGGCGACTCAAGTGGTCTGCCACTAAATTCTTATTACCACTCCTATCCTTAATTTCTAAATCAAATTCTTGTAGCAACAGTATCTATCGTATTAGCCTTGGTTTGGATTCTTTTTTAGCTAATAAATATTTTAGAGTTGCATGGTCTGAGTACACTACTACCTTAGTACCAAGTAAATAGGCTCGAAATTTATCCAGAGCAAAAACGATAGCAAGAAGCTCTTTTTCAGTAGTAGTATAATTAGATTGAGCAGCATCTAATGATTTAGATGCATAAGCGATTACGAAAGGATCCTTAGCTTCACGTTGAGCCAGTGCCGCTCCTACTGCATGGTTGGAGGCATCACACATAATTTCAAATTGCTGGCTCCAGTCTGGTCCTCTCACAATTGGGGCTTGAGTCAGGGCGATCTTTAGCTTGTCAAACGCTCTCATGCAATCTTCACTGAATTCAAACTCAATATCTTTCTGTAGCAGTCTGGATAAGGGTAATGCTACCTTACTGAAGTCCTTAATGAATCTCCTGTAAAAACCTACATGGCCAAGGAACGAACGGACTTCCCTCACAGAGGAGGGGTAAGGTAAACTAGAAATGACATCTACCTTTGCTGGATCTACTGAAATACCAGTTTTATAGACAACATGTCTTAGAACAATCCCTTGTTTTACCATAAAGTGACATTTTTCAAAATTCAATACAAGGTTTGAACTAACACATCTGTCTAATACTTTAGCTAAACTATCCAAGCAAAGGTCAAACGAATCACCATATATGCTAAAATCATCCATAAATACTTCCATACAGTTCTCAATAAGATCTGAAAAGATACTCATCATACATCTTTGGAAAGTAGCAGGTGCATTACACAAGCCAAAAGGCATTCTTTTATATGCATACGTTCCAAAAGGACATGTAAAAGTAGTCTTTTCCTGATCTTCAAGAGCTATATGAATTTGAAAATATCCTGTATAACCATCTAAAAAGAAATAATGAGATTTACCTGACAGGCGATCGAGCATCTGATCAATAAATGGCAAGGGGTAATGATCCTTGCGAGTAGCTTGGTTGAGACGCCTATAGTCAATGCAAACCCTCCATGAATTCTGCACTCTAGTTGTCAGGAGTTCTCCATGCTCATTCTTTATTGTTGTGACTCCAGACTTCTTGGGCACTACTTGTACTGGACTAACCCATTCACTGTCTGAGATGGGGTAAATGATATCTGCTTCAAGTAGCCTGGTCACTTCTTTCTTGACAACTTCCAAGATGGTTGGATTCAATCTTCTTTGGGGTTGACGGACAGGTTTTGCTTCCTCTTCTAAATATATTCTGTGCTCACAAACTTGAGGACTGATGCCTACTATATCCGTGATAAACCCATATTTTATGATGTATTTTGTGCTCAATTTAAGTAATTTATTCAATCCTTCACCCACTTATTCATGTAAATTGCATGGTTTTACTTTCCCTTCCTTATTATGTGATATATGTGAAAAACATATTTCCTATGCTTTAAAAATATTAATTTTAATTACCCTTTATCACCATTCGATGCCATGATTTGTGTGTTAAGTATTTTCAGATCTCCTAAGGCAGGAATGGCTTAGAGGACATAAAGGAAACATACAAAAATGGAAGGAAAGCACAAAAATGGAGTTTTGAAGAAAAGGGCAGCGACGCCAACCCATGGACGACGCAGTCGCGTACCTAGTGCAAAAAGGCATCGACCTGAATGCGTGACTAACGCGGACGCGTGCCTTGAGCAGAACGTAAATGACGCGTACGCGTGACCGAAGCGAACCCGTGACAAGGGAAACTCTCAGATGACCCGAACGCGTGACCTATGCGAATGCGTGATAGACGCTACACACCAGAATTTGCAAAAAATGCCCCCAGCGAATTCTGGACCCTTTTTCGGCCCAATTCTGAATCCAGAAACACAGAATATAAGCCAGAGAATGGAGGAATCAAGGAAGCAGGATATCATACATTCATAATTCATAATTTTAGGATTAGATGTAGTTTTTAGAGAGAGAGGTTCTTTCCTCTCTCTTAGGATTTTGGATTTTAGGATTTCTATTAGTTTAGTTCAATTCATCTTCAGTCACAGGTTCAATATTCCTTTTACTTTATATTTCTCTTTTACTTTCAGATACTTTAATGCTTTTATTTGTTGATTACTTATGTTGCCAAATTGGCTTACGAACCATTCATGTTAGTATTTTCTTTATTTAATATAAATTGAGGTATTTCAGATTTATGATTCTTATTTAGCTTTTTATATTCTTGGTTTTAATTGATTAATTGGAGACTCTTGAGTTATCAAACTCATCGTGATTGATAATTGTTATTTTTACTAATTGAATTGAATTCCAATAACTCTAGTTCTTTCTTAGGAATTGACTAGGACTTGAGGATCAAACTAATTAGTCCACTTGACTTTCCTTTGCTTTAATAAAGGTTAACTAAGTGGGATTAAAACTCAATTCTCATCACCATCGATAAAGATAACTAGGATAGGACTTCCAAATTTTCATACCTTGCCAAGAGTTTTATTAGATACTAATTTATTAATTCCTGCAATTTATTTTTCTTGTTCAAACCTTTTGAAACCCAAAAACCCTGTTTTTCATAACCAATAATAAATCATACTTCCCTGCAATTCCTTGAGAAGACGACCCGAGGTTTGAATACTTCGGTTTATAAATTTTATTGGGTTTGTTACTTGTGACAACAAAACTTTTGCACGAAAGGATTCTCTATTGGTTTAGAAACTATACTTACAACGCGATAATATATTTGTGAATTTCTTTACCGAGAGGAAATCCGATCGTCAAAAAATGGCGCCGTTGTCGGGGAATTGCAAATGTGTGCCTTATTATTGGTTATTGTAAATATTTTTCTTTTGCCTGTTTATTTGTTTCTGTTTTCATTTTTAATTCTTATTAGCTACCATGAGTTCTCACCCCTCTCGCTTTGAGTTTGGTTCTAAAATTGTTGAAGGGAATGAAAGCTATAGCAGGAACATGCATCAAGGTTAGAGCAATCAAGGATGGATGAAGCCACGAGGACTTGATCAACCCTTTAGGCAACAACACCCTCCACAGTATCACAGACGATGACCATTCTACAATGCATGCCAAGGCAATAGATACGGTGGATCCCTTTGTAGTTACCAACAAGTTCCACACTGTGCTTATGAACCACCCTCTCAACATAGCTTTGAACCACCACACTCACAAGTTCCTTTTCACCATTCACCACCGTATGACCCTTATCCACCACAATTCCAATCTAATTACTCCCAAGAACCACCACCGCAACATTCACCATCCCCATATCCTTATCAAGAAGAACCACCTCTGTATTATGAGCCCTCTCTCCCAACCAATGAACCCTCATATCCACCCCAATCTCCAATGGATGACAAACTTCGTGTTCTTCTTCAAGGGCAAGTGAAGATGCAAAGGGACGTGCTGGAACTCACTACTGCCTTAACCGAGGTGGTAAATAAATTAGCTCCCAACATCTGAGCACTCAGAGTACTCCCATGGCTACATGTGGAGAATCAAAAGAAGAGCGTAGCATGAAGGAGACACTAGAAACTTCGGTGGACAATGAGGAGCATGGCTTTATATTGGAACAAGTGGAGGAAGCCATAATAGTTGTAGAGGAAGAAGTGGTTGAAGATTTAGGAGATGCTGAACCTCCATGGGAATCGAGAACTGTAAAGGATTCCACTGAGAAGTTCGAAATTGATGCCAAGGAGGATAGTGCACAACCTCCAATGCATATACCTTGTGAAAAATTGGATGGAACAGACCAAGAAGTTGATTCCATAGGCAGTGATGATCATGAATCAAGCTCTCCTAGTCACGAACTTGCATCCGCAACTAAACTCCTTGAGCCTAAAGAACCTTATCCAAGTGAATACGAAGATGATGTCGAAGTAGATTTCTCTCAACCTCCAACTTATGACTTGAGTGATGAGGAAGACATAGAAGACTTTGATCAAGATGCAGTTGCAGTTGAAGAATTTTGCAAAGAAGTGGAGGAATTCACAGAAGAATATAAGGGAGTAGAGCTTACAGAACCACTGAAAACACCTATCCCAAGGCCATTACCACCTAATACAAGCTTCAAGTGAGTACAATCCTTAACCTTTGTCTTTACTTTTTCACTTGAATATGGTTTGCTTGAAACAGATGGCCAGCTTAGAGCTCTCTGTGGCTTTAAGAGTAAGAGGGAAATGGCTCGTACTCAGAGCTGGTGTGCAAGATTCAATAAGGTTCCACGCTTCAATTCGAAGTGCACGGATTGGTATCAAGCTCAATTGAATGGGTCTTGGAAGACGTTTGGTCATCTTGGTGAGAATACAACTTCCAAACCGCCCGGCTGGAAAAATACAATTCCAGACAAGGGCTGGTGCAAAAGCAAGGTTTGGGACCCTGGAATCTATTCGGACATGCGTCACCCCAGGAGCCTGAGAATCTGTTTGAAGCTGCTCAAAGGCTTTGCGTGCCTTGTTTGGGATCCCGGAGGCTGTTGGCATTCCAAACATTGGTGGAGATTTCTGGATGAATTTAAGCATAAGCCACCATAACAGGAAGCTCATCAAATGTCCAACTTAAGGATTTTAACTAAAAGTGCTAGGTGGGAGACAACCCACCATGGTATGATCATTTCTTTTTCAATTTTATTTCGTGTTGTTTGTTTTTATTTTATTTTCATCGAACTTGGAATTATTCATAGTATCTACATTAGCACTGCATATTGCATACTGCATAATTGCATTATATATATATATATATATATATATATATATATATATATATATATATATATATATATATATAATCACCACACGCGAGCGCGTAGGCCACGCGTGGGCGTGGAGTAGAAATCGGCGTAAGATCCAACGTCCAAAAAGTTGGGCGGGAATCGTGCGGCTGGTGTGCGTTTAGCATAAAACGGCTCACGCGTTCGCGTCCCTGACGCGAACGCGTCACTCGAAAAACACTCATCCCACACGAAAGCGTGAGCGACGTGTCCGCGTCGCATGATATAATGGCCCCCTAAATGGAAACAGAGAGTTGCGTTGAAACGACGCTGGAAGTGTGCGTCTAGCACAATTTACAGCGATGCGGTCGCGTGCCTCACGCGTCCGCGTCACCCATCTTTTACCCAACCCATGCGATTGCGTCAATCACGCGACCGCGTCAAACCCATTTCACCCTAGTCACGCGATCGCGTGCTCCACGCATTCGCGTGGATTCAAAAATACTAACCCCCTTCACGCGAAACCCTACCCGTCGCGCCCCCATACCCCCCTTCTTCTTCTCTTCTCTGCAACCCCCTCCCTCCTCTGCCACCCAACCACCACCACCCCCAACAACCCAGAACCGCCGACAACACCCTCGCCCCCTTCTTCTCACCATCACCACCCCCCTCCACCATTAAACCCTACCCGAAGCCCCCAACCACCAAACCGCCACTACAGCGCCGCCTCCCACCACCACAACCTTCGACCTAATCTCCTCCCTCACCCCTCCCTTAAACCTAACCCAACAGCACCAACAACCCTAAGCCGCCACCTTCGACCGCGCCACCGTGCTCCCTTCTAGTGCCGCCATGTCACCACCACCATCTCTCTGCCCTCACCTCTGTTCATCTACATACCAGGTTCCGCCGAACACCGATTACCTTATCATCCGTAGTTAATTGCATATTTTTCTGATTCTTTTCAAACTAGGATTGTTAGAGATGCATGTTTGTAGTGAATTTTAGGTGATTAGGTAGCTAGGATGTGGTTAGTGGATTTAGACCTGATAATTGCGCCGTTCTTGTTGCTTGTTTTATCTATTTCGCAATTCTGATTTTGCTGTGATGATTATATTGTTCATATACTGTTCTTCCATGTTTCTTGCCGCTCTTACACTGCTCCTTCATGTTCATGTTATTTGTGTCTCTTTGCAGCTTTATTTAAATTTATATGAACTGATTTTTCCTGCTGTTTATTTCCGGGAACATCCAATTTTAGCCAGAATGCTGCCCAATTTTCTGCAAATGGTTTCATTTTTTTTTCATTCATGCATTGGTTTTGGCAATTTTGAATTTTTCACTACATCGCTACAAACAACCAATGCATGAATGCACGGGCTCGCATTCTTATTCCTTTCGATTCCCTGGTTAATAAATTGCATTATTGATGATTTCATTTTAATTTTAGCTACTCCTGTATCTATATGAATTATCATCAATAACCTGATATCCTTGCTTGACTATGAGTTGATTATTTTTTAAACTTGTGAAATTTATTGTTAACTAGGAAACCATTATCATGCCCCTACTTTAACTTTCTTTTTACTAACTCACTGCTTTCCACTTTCTAACCTCCTTCTTACTCACTAACCACTTTAACTTTCTAACTCAGGGCATAATCTTTGTTTTTCCTAATTAACATGAATTCTACTTATAATATATTTTGGATTGTAATTTTTCATCTCAGATTTTTTAACACAAATACAGTCCAAAATGTACATATATTTAACTCATTTCATGATTCTACTGCTTGTTTGCCTTTATGATTACATTGATAAATCCTATTTGCCTACTTGTTTTCCTGCTTTTGTTCTTCAATTATATCCTGGAATTTCTGCTTTTCAGGATGTTTGACCCTCAACGCAAAGGAAAAGGCAAAGCAACCACTGGTAAAAGGAAAAGAGGCGAATCCTCTATGTCCATCCTCGACATTTTGCATGACGACTCCTGGCGGGAAAAGCACTTTACCCCGCAGGAGAAGGCTGACCAGCTCCTCACTGCCACAGATCCAGTTAAATTTGCAAACAGATACTGTGAGCTAAAGTATCCAGTGTTTGCCACTTCCAGGAACCTGTACCTGGAAAGAACTCTAAAAATTCCAGAAGAACTACAGCAGTACAACTCCGAACAGATAAAACAGAGAGGCTGGTTCTTCTTGGAAAGAAACTTGACAGAGGTCAATGCTTCCTGGGTCAAAGAATTTTACTGTAACTATTTCAAGACTTCCCTGGATGCAGTGCACCTCAGAGGGAAACAGATTTTGGTCACTGAGGAAGCTATTGAGGACATCCTCCACCTTCAGCCTAAGTCATATAAGCCTGACGGTTACCAAAAGGCTGAAGAGGATATGAGATTTATGAGATTTGACTGGGATGCTGTCAAGCATAGAATAGCCCTTGATCCTATTGTCCCTTGGGTCATGGGAAAGAACACAGTGATGCCTAAGGGAATCAAGCTGATTTACCTATATGATGAGGCTTGGCTCTGGCACCAGATTCTGAGCAACTATGTGATGCCGAGCACTCATGAGATAGAGTTGCCCGCTGCTATGATCACCATCATCTGGTGTGTGATGGAGGGTAAGGACCTGTATCTACCACGTTTCATCAGGCATTACATGGCCAGGGTCCATGTCAGAGGCACCCTTCCTTTCCCTTATCTGATCCCCCAGCTAGGCCACAGAGCTGACGTGCCTTGGGAGCTGGTCGATGCGAAGCCAACTGCTGCAGATTGCAAGAAGATCATCCCGCACAACAGGAAGTTTCAGGCTTTAGGCTACAGACCCTCATTCCTCACCGCTTCTGCTAAGACAGCCACATCTTCAGCTGCTCCTTCTGCATCCACTACTGCACCAGCCCCATCCA
This sequence comes from Arachis hypogaea, assembly GCF_003086295.3. NCBI lineage: Eukaryota > Viridiplantae > Streptophyta > Magnoliopsida > Fabales > Fabaceae > Arachis > Arachis hypogaea. The sequence continues at coordinate 145,835,378 of NC_092054.1, forward strand.
CTGCACATCCACCTGCTCCTGAGCCCATTTATCATTTGGTGCATCGACTCTTCGCCCACCTGGATCGTATGGAGCGTCGCAACAAGCGGCGCTATGAGCACCTTAAGTTGATGATCCGATCCGGCAGTGACATCCCCTCCGAGCCTGACACCCCTTCTGATACATCTGAGGCGGAGGCGAGCGATCATGAGGAGGAGACACATGCCCAGGCTGAGCAGGCAGGACTAGAGTAGGCTGCGCCACATCATGAGGAGCACCACCAGCTACAGGCCACAGATCCAGAGATCCCTCTACAGTCAGCGTCTCCACTGCAGCAGACAGATCCTCCTACACTTATCCAGCCTGCAGACCCTCAGACCACCACAGAGACACCAGTAGCCCATCCTTCCGGTGATGACACTTCTTCACACCCAGCTTGCGTGAGCATCGAGGATGATGCTATATTTTAAGTGTGGGGAGGTCGCCATCCTTGGCATATCTGTTTGGTGAACCACTACAGACTCTTCTATCTTATTTTGTTTATTTTTCTGTATTTTTATCTTTATTTTTATTTTTCAGTACTTGCATATTGTTCTTTTGCTGTATTTTTACTTTATTTCCGCATGATTGCACTTTAGTTTATATCTTAGACATTTGGTTTAGTTTTCAACTCTAAACTTATTAGTTATAGAATATGTGGATTAATTAGTATAGTTTACCCTTTTAGCATATAATAGTTTGATTTAATTGAAAATAAAAAAAGAAGTAAACTAGAGACTTTAACATAATTAAACATCCACACACCTTGTATATATAGCATCACATGTTAGTTAGTTAACAACATTTCTTCAAGGAGGAACACTAAGATTTTAAGGGCCACCCTAAGATTTACATTGAGAATAATAGGAACTCTTGATTTCCACTTGCATGACATACATAACTGATATATGATTTTTTGAGCTGGAGAACACACAGCCTGTGAGTTTTGAGCTTAATTGTATGGTTACATTCAAACCATAAATTTCATTCATGTGTGTTTTGCCCTTCTTTTTCATTCTGGTGTTCTTTACTTTGTTTTAATCTATATGTCCAATATAGAATATAGATACATACCAAGAGATGATTGAGGCCATCATTTGAATTTTTCCTCACTTATCCCAAATAAGCTTACCTTTTTCATCACCCTTGCTAGCCCCCCTGAGCCTTTTTAATCCCCTCTCGTTCTATAACCACATTACTAGCCTTAACCAGAAAAACAAATAAAAATTCCAAGTTGAATCCTTGATTTGCTTAACATAGATATTTTGTATTATTTAAGTGTGGGAAATTCTATGGGAACATGGGATGATAGAAAAAGTGGGAAATTAGAATTGAATAAGTTCTTTGAAAATTTGGGAAGCATGCTCATGTGAATTTGAATTAACTAAATTACCATGTGCATAAAAAAAAATAAAAAAATATTTTCAGTATTTAAATAAGGGGATACAAAAAAAAGTCCCCGAGTGTAAAAAAAAAAAGAATCAATACACATGGGACAAAATTTAAAAGTAGATTTGATACATGAGCATGTAACACAAAAGTGGGAAAAAGTTTGGGTAAGCTAGGTAAAGAACTTTAAATTATATAAAGTATGTGTGTTATGTGAGATCTTAGACTAGTCAAGGATTCACTTTGTTAGCTCACTTAGCCTTATACATATACCCTTACCTTTACCTTGGCCCCATTACAACCTTGAAAAAGACCTCATGATTTTTGTATGTCTATATTCCATAATTATTGATTGGTTAGATGAAGAATAAAGTTTTAGAAAGCAAGGATAGAAAAAGAATAGAGTGATTAACCCAATAAACACTGAGTGACTAGAGAGTAAACACAAAAATCCAGTGAGGGTTCAATAGCTCATCACCATATATCTTTGCTTAATTGTTAATTGTCTTGCAGGTTTGTGAAATACTTTTACCCATCTCAATTGTAAAAGTGCTTTAACATTATCTAGGGTCTGGCTATGTATATATGATTCCTTGAAAATATGAAACAAATTAACCACATGTAAGCTTTATATATATAGGTGGATAATAACTAAAGTTGCATGATTCATGTAGGTAGTTTGAATTTAGAATAGAATGCATTGCATGAGCTTCCACCATTCTAACTTTACCCTTTCTCTTGGATTTAGCATGAGGACATGCTATTGTTTAAGTATGGGGAGGTTGATAAACCCATATTTTATGATGTATTTTGTGCTCAATTTAAGTAATTTATTCAATCCTTCACCCACTTATTCATGTAAATTGCATGGTTTTACTTTCCCTTCCTTATTATGTGATATATGTGAAAAACATGTTTCCTATGCTTTAAAAATATTAACTTTAATTACCCTTTATCACCATTCGATGTCGTGATTTGTGTGTTAAGTATTTCTCAGATCTCCTAAGGCAGGAATGGCTTAGAGGACAGAAAGGAAACATACAAAAATGGAAGGAAAGCACAAAAATGGAGTTTTGAAGAAAAGGGCAGCGACGCGAACCCATGGACGACGCAGCCGCGTGCCTAGCTCGAAAAGGCATCGACGCGAACGCGTGACCGAAGCAAACGCGTGACAAGGGAAACTCTCAGATGACGCAAACGTGTGACCTACGCGAACGCGTGCCCTACGCGAACGCGTGACAGACGCCACGCACCAGAATTTGCAGAAAATGCCCCCATCGATTTCTGGACCCTTTTTCGGCCCAATTCTGAATCCAGAAACATAGAATATAAGCCAGAGAATGGAGGAATCAAGGAAGGAGGATATCATACATTCATAATTCATAATTTTAGGATTAGATGTAGTTTTTAGAGAGAGAGGTTCTCTCCTCTCTCTTGGGATTTAGGATTTTAGGATTTCTATTAGTTTAGTTCAATTCATCTTCAGTCATAGGTTCAATATTCCTTTTACTTTATATTTCTCTTTTACTTTCAGATACTTTAATGCTTTTATTTGTTGATTATTTATGTTGCCAAATTGGCTTACGAACCATTCATGTTAGGATTTTCTTTATTTAATATAAATTGAGGTATTTCAGATTTATGATTCTTATTTAGCTTTTTATATTCTTGGTTTTAATTAATTAATTGGAGACTCTTGAGTTATCAAACTCATCGTGATTGATAATTGACTAGGACTTGAGGATCAAACTAATTAGTCCACTTGACTTTCCTTTGCTTTAATAAAGGTTTACTAAGTGGGATTAAAACTCAATTCTCATCACCATCGATAAGGATAACTAGGATAGGACTTCCAAATTTTCATACCTTGCCAAGAGTTTTATTAGATATTAATTTATTAATTCCTGCAATTTATTTTCCTTGTTCAAACCTTTTGAAACCCAAAAACCCTATTTTTCATAACCAATAATAAATCATACTTCCCTGCAATTCCTTGAGAAGACGACCCGAGGTTTGAATACTTCGGTTTATAAATTTTATTGGGTTTGTTACTTGTGACAACAAAACTTTTGCACGAAAGGATTCTCTGTTGGTTTAGAAACTATACTTACAATGCGATAATATATTTGTGAATTTCTTTACCGAGAGGAAATCTGATCGTCAATCCGCCAAGCTCCATCCAATTGCTCTTTTATGTTTTCTCAGCACACTATGCAGTTGCTCTTCCTGTTGAGAAGTGAGTTCCCTTGAAATGATAGCTGGAAACTTCTGATTATCCTTAAGGTAAGCATACTTGAGTTGTGGAGGGAGGGGCTTCAATTCTAATTTCTGCTCATGGCTAGGTTCTGGATTATCTGGGGCTGGTGGTAATGGTAAGGTGTCTTCATTATGTTCAGAGAGTGTCCCCACACTTGGACTTTGCTCCAAGTGCTTCTCTTCTAATTCTTCTTGGTGAACTTTAGCTATAGTTTCATCAATAATATCGCACTGGAAGATAGAATGATCTTCCGGAGGGTGCTTCATAGCTTCATTTAAACTGAAACTTACTGTTCTGCCATCTATTTCAAAGGAGTAAGTTTCTGAGAATGCATCCTGCTTGAACTTTGAAGTTTTCAGGAATGGTCTTCCAAGAAGGATTGATGATGGTCTTCCTGAGTCATTAGGGGTCATTTCCAGGATATAGAAGTCAATGGGAAATGTGAGCCCCTTAATGCTTACTGATACATCTTCAGCAATTCCAACTACTGTAATAATGCTTTTATCTGCTAACACAAAACAAGCTGCCGACCTTTTTAAGGGAAGGAGCCTTAGAGTATCATATATAGACAATGGTATTATACTAACACATGCTCCTAAGTCACACATGCAATCAGAAAATATTACACCTCCAATGGTACAGTTTACCATACATGGACCTGGATCACTACATTTTTCAGGTATACTTCCCATTAAAGCAGATATAGAACTACCTAAAGGAATAGTTTCTAATTCATTAATTTTATCCTTATGAATGCATAAATCCTTCAAAAACTTTGTATATTTAGGTACTTGCTGAATAACATAAAAAAGGAGAACAGTTACCTCAACCTTTTTGAAAATTTCTACCATTTTGGGATCAAGTTCCGTCTGCTTTCTAGTCTTTCTTGCAAGGTGTGGGAATGGGATAGGGATAGTGCTACTTGCGGCTTCTGTATACTTTGGTGCTCCATTCCTTGGCTGAGCTAATTCTTCTTCAACCTTGTCTTGTACTTCATCTTCCTTTTCAGCATCTTCCATTTCAGCATCTTCTACTTCCACTGAGTCTTCAATTAGGGCGTGTTCTATTGGGCTTGGCTCCTCCTGGGTCCTCTCTGGCAATGTGGTTCCGAACCTCAAAGTGATGGCATTGATGCCACCCTTCGGGTTAGGTAAGGGTTGAGAAGGAATTCCACTGGAGTTTAAAGGTTGGTTGGAGGAAGCAGGTAGTGACTCTATCCAGGCGGCGAGAGCTTGTAAAGTGGCATTCAGACCGTTTAGAGTGGAGTTAAGTGTAGTCTGCATGTCTTGTTGTCCTTGTGCAAGAGAACGAAGCATCTCGTCATTTGATGAGGAAGTGGGATAAGTGATCTGTGGGACTTGTTGTTGGTTATGCTGGGGTCCTTGTGACTGTCTTAGGTGAGGAGCTCTGTAAGGTTTGTTCTAATTCTGCTGTCTGTTGTTGTTATTCCACCTTTGGTTTCCATTGTTGTCTCTGCCTCCTCTGTTATAGTTGTCTCTCCAGCCATGGTTGGAATTATCTCTCCAACCTTGGTTGGAGTTGTCCTGCAATCCTTGGTTATAGTTTCCTCCTTGGTTGTAGTTGCCGCCTTGTTGATTATATCCTTGATTCGGGCAGTCATAGAAGTTATGTGTAGCTGCCACAGTGTTATCTTCTTGTTGGAGCTGCGGGCATTCATCAGTATAATGACTGTAGTTAGCACAGATTCTGCATACTCTTTGTGGGACTAGCTGTTGGCTTTGTTGTGGTGTGGCAGGCTGAGCTTGTTGTTGTTGGTTCAACTGCATCTGCTTTAGTAGGTTGGTCATTTCACATATACTCTGTGTAAGAGCAGAAGTTTCAGTGTTGGAGGAGATTTCTGCAACAGCTTTTGAGTGGGTGCTCCTGTGCCTGTGATTTCTAGTAGACTCAGCTAAGTCGCTGATCAGTTGCCATGCTTCATCTGCAGTCTTGTACTTTTTTAGAGAACCATTACTAGCACCATCTAGTGTGGTTTTATCCCGAGGCTTCATGCCTTGAGTGAAATAGCTGATTAACACTAGCCTGTCAATCATATGATGGGGGCATGCATCCAGAAGGTTCTTAAAACGCTCCCAGTACTCATAGAGAGTTTCTGATTCTCCTTGAACAATGCATGAGATCTCTTTCTTTAGTCTGTCTGTAACTTCAGCTGGAAAGTATTTCTCCAGAAATTCTCTCCTGAGCGTATCCCAGTTAGTAACAGTTGCTTCAGGTTGGGAGTAGTACCACTCCCTTGCCTTTTCCTCAAGAGAAAACGGGAAGGCAGTTAACAGAATAAAAGTTTCATTAGCACCATGACGCCTAACAGTAGAACAGGCTGTCTGGAAATCCCTTAGGTGCTTAATAGGCTCTTGAGCAGGTAAGCCATGAAACTTGGGCATCAAGTTGATTAATGCAGTCTTCAGCTCAAAATCTGCAGCCAGAGTTGGATGATGCACTTGATATGGCTGCAGTGTAAAATCTGGGGCTCCAGCTTCCTGGAGAGTAATCCTCCTAGGTTCTGCTATGTTATCTGCATGTGAATCAACTGAATCAGTAGTAAAGGAGCTTGTTTTGTTCTCAGATGGCGGTTTAGATTCGCCCTCAGATGAGACTGGTGAATCGATAACAATCACTTCACCACCCTCAGAGGCTAACCTGCATCGAGCTCGCCTAATACGTGAAATAGTTCTTTCAATTTCAGGATCAAACGCGGTTAAGCTCAGATCATGCAGTGAACGCGTCATTCAAGGAAAGAAACATATAGCTCATGGTAAAAAAATAAAATATGCAAATAAAAATAAAAATATGTACACTAATTAATAATTTAGCACACAATTGCAACTCCCCGGCAACGGCGCCAAAAACTGGTGCGTGGCAAAAGTTAGGCCAATTAAGAGATTATAATATCATAGAACAGCGTTGCAAGTATAGCTCTTAACCAGCTAAAATCCGCCTCACCAATTTAAAAGAGTGTCACAAAAATTTAGAATAGAAAAATACTGGGAGTATGAGTCCCAGGTCGTCTCCCAACGAGTTGCGAGAAAGTATGCTATTTTATTAATTAGGAATTTCCGAGAGTTTTGAGAGTTGAATAATGAGAAATTAAATAATTGTAGATTTAAGCAGTAAAAATAAACTAAGAATAATTATTGATATTCTAAATAAAAAGCCTTGACTGGGGGAATGATTAATTGGAAGTTCTATCCTTGTTGGGATCTCTTAAGTGCAGTATTAAAAAAGTTGTTGTTTTCACTTAGTTAACCCTTACTAAATAAAAGAAAGTCAAGTGATTAAGCTAACCCTTATTCGCAAATCCTAGTCCTCTCCCTTGGGAAGGTCTAGCGTTAGTAAATACAGAACTAGCTAACAATTTCCAATTTCAATCAACCCCTATGTCAAGTATGGAGTCTACTCCATTGACATGAACATAATACTCAGGAAAATATAAGAAGATATAATAAATTAATTAAGATAAAATAGAGACTAAAAATTAATTAAAAGTAAAAGTAATCCTCTTTATTAACAATCCACGAAAATAATCCAATCAGAACTCTAAATAAAATAAATAAGGATATGGAAGAATAAGGGACAGAGTAAACAAACTAGAATAATGTCTTCAACGGAGGTAATGAATTCTTCAATATCCAAAAGCATAAAACTAATTAACTATGAATGTAAAGAGAACCTAGAGGGGAAGTAATCCTCTCTAAATTCAGATCTAAAAATCTAAAACTATCCTAATGAGAATATGTGGAGTTGTGTCAAGTTGCGTAAAGAGGTGTGTTGAGTCTCTGCATATTCCCTGGCTTTATTATGTGTTTCTGGGCCAAAAACTGGGTCAAACGCGGCCCGAAATCGCCCCCAGCATTTTCTGTTAATTATGCAGATCGTGCAAGTCACGCGTACGCGTCGTCCACACGTTCGCGTAATTCAGCGATTTTCCTTGTCACGCGAGCGCGTCGTTCACGCGTTCGCATCATTCGTGCGGACTCCAATCCACGCGTACACGTCAGGCACGTGCACGCGTCGCTACAATTTTCTCCATTCCACGCGTTTGCGTGGGCCATGCACGCGTCAGTGTTCGCTGGTCATCTCCTTAGTTTCTTATGTTCCTTCCATTTTTGCAAGCTTCCTCTCCATTCTCTAAGCCATTCCTGCCCTATAAAGCCTGAAACACTTAACACACGGATCACGGCATCGAATGGTATAAAGGAGAATTAAAATATACTAATTAAAATAATACTATGAAGGGATTATAAAATCATGTAAATCATATGAATAAGTAGGTAAAGGTTTGATGAAACCACTCAATTAAACACAAGATAAACCATAAAATAGTGGTTTATCAATTATATTTTGGTATGTTAGTTGTTCCATTTTTTATTGTAGTTCTATATACACATTCCTCTGGGTACAAAAGAAAAATTAATTTGGAGACTATTTGAAAAATTAAATTTGTTAGAGACTAAAATGTTCGAAAGATTTGGAGTATGATTCTAATTTATTATTTGTAATGTGATAGGATGATTTTGCTGTGGAGTAAGGGAGAATGTTGCACTTTGGGAGGCAGACAAGAAGACATAGAAGAGGATCTGCCTTAGTTTTGTCAGGGATTTTTTTCACTTTATGTAAATGAAAATTTTTTTTGTTTGTTTTTTGCATTCATTTGGAGTTATTGGCTATAAAGCCATCAATGTACATTTTAAATTGTACATCATAAATTTGATGTATTTATAAATTTTGTCTCTTTTAATTTTTATATTTTGATATGGATATTGTGAATATTTTTTGTATTTATTTGAAAAATTGATTTATGTTTGATTCTTTTTATATTTTGTTGAAATATAATTATTTATGAAAATAAAGTTTTAATAGTGGTATATGTGAAATTAGTAAATGTCTATAATTAGAAAATTAATAATAGTGACCGATTTAACGACTGATTTTAGATTTTCAGATCAAACATCAGTGACCAATTTTATCAGCAACTGATTTAGCAACCGAAAAGTCGATTGCTATTTAGCGACCGATTTTCGCAGCGACCAATATCGTTTGGTACTAGTTTTGTAGTATTAATGGAAAATCAGTTGATAACGGTTAGCGACTGAAGTTAGTCGCTATTTTCAAATTAGCGACCAAGATTTTAACAACTACTAGAATCGGTCACTATTCTAGTAATTTCTTGTAGTAATTATATTGCAAGTTTCAAAATTTTAACCTGTTTTGTATAGTGTTTGATGTGTTATAAAACTTATTCAAAACACATTTACAAGAAAATAAAGCTAGGCAGCCTAGTCATTTTTAACTAAGTTTTACTTAATTTATGTGCGTGCTTCTTGTAGCGCTCTTCTTTTTTTTGTTTGATTAATATATTCAATAAAATTGTTAAGTATAGAAATTTTGATGCACAAATAAAATATTAGTACACAACACACACTACAAGAAAACAGCTCTATTGCCACGCTTTTTGAACTACCGCCACGCTTTTGGTGACCTATCGCCATGCTTTTTACATATTGCCACGCTTAAAAGCGTGGCTGTACGTGGGAGATATGGCCACGCTTTTAAAGCGTGGCCATATGTGAGATATAGCCACGCTTTTTTAAACGTCGCGATATCAAGATATGCAGCCACACTTTTAAAGTGTGGTGATAACGAGATATGGGCATGCTTTCAAAGTGTGGCAATAGCGAGATATGGCCACGCTTTTAAAGCGTGGCAATAGCAAGATATACGGCCACGCTTTTAAAGTGTGGCGAAAGCCTTGTCAAATTAAAAAAAAAATTCTTTTCCTTACTTGATCTTCATCGTGCACAATATAAATTTTCAGTCCTTATTTTATTACTAAACCTATAAAATACAATATACAATTTTTATTACAAGACAAATCAAATAGTTATTAGTGACATATAATTTTTGCTATAATTATTTTATACATTAGAAAACTAATACTCACATACAAAATAAATCTCGAGTTCAAATTCCAAAACGAAAAACTAAAGGAAAATACAAGAACAATACAACTTAAACCCTTGATGTTCCTCCTTCCTTTAGCCCTCAAACTTCCTTCCTCACCTCAGCAACACCATTTCTCTCTTCTATACACTTTTCCAGTTTATCTTCACAACTAGAAAATGGCTTAATACAGACAGATTTACAGACAGATTTAGTCCATATTACAGACGAATTTTTGGTTACCGATGAATTTTGTCCCTCTGTAAAAGCCCCGCGGAAATTATTTACCGACGGATTTTTTTTCCGTCGAAAACTTACCGACGGATTTTTACCGGTTACCGACGGATTTTCCCTTTGTAATTCTCCATCCATTCCCCAACGGCGATGAACTTTCCAACGGATTTTCCGTCGGTAATTGCAGACAGATTTTCCGACGGTAATTACAGACGGATTTTCTGTCTGTAATTACAGACGAATTTTCTGATGGATTTTCCGTCTGTAATTACAGACGAATTTTCTGACAAATTTTCCATCTGTAATTTGAACCTTGGAAAATCATCTCACACTTTGATTACAGACAGAAAATCTGCCTGTAAATTCATCAGTAAAGTAAAATAATTTTTTTATTTTTCCATTGCAAAATGAATACTTTAGGTTTGTTTTCTAAATTTACTCCATCAAACACTGTAAATTGAAAAAAGAAAGCCAAAAATCACATAAATAAACATAATATTCATTACATCATACCTATAAAATTGGATGTTATTTTTCAACATCATTGGCCAATATCTCACTGTCTTAATAAAAAGATACCCAAAAACAATAAGATGACCATTCCAATATTACATGAATGTCACAAATTACACTTAGCACTTAAAGATGGGATAATCTAAAATATTAATAGATAACTAAGTTGCATTGGTAGCATCAAGCTCCCCATTGAAAGTTAATCTTGACATTCCTGACTGAAATAGAATTAAAACCCGAATTGAAATTAGAGTGAATTGGAATGCTTGAATAAAAATAAAGTATATTATTTAAAGCATTTTGCACTCAGGAAGTAGTCTCTTTTGCATGAACAATTTTCTATAAAAGAATCGGTACATAGAGAATCACATTTCTTCTTAGAAAGCAAGAACCATGAGCTTCTTAAAGAAGGGTAAATGAGGAACTGTAGTAAAATTTGGAGACATAATACCTACATATAGTAGCTGAATGCTTGCTAAGTAGTAGCATTATCCAAAATAAAGTATACCTGCCATAACAAAGTACAATCACATACTTTAATACCAAAATATACGAAGAGCTAAACAAAAACTCTCAATTGAACCATTATCAAATAGTGGTTGTATACTTAATGCCCCATTATCACTGCCAACTTCACTTTTCTATATTAAATGTACACATGACAAATTTTGCTTCACTCATAAAGGTACCTCTAGAACAATCTATGCCAAAGAATCAAAACAGAAAAAAAAAACAGAGAGAACAACAAAAACAAACAGAGATCAGAACAAAAATAAAATAATTAAAAAATAAAAAAAAAATGCAAAGTTGAGGTTGAGATTTTGCTTCTCTCACATGAGGACAATTAAAAAATTCAAATAAGTCTTACTACTCCCCACGTCAGAAGAGTTGAAGGATTCACACTTTGGTGTGGTAACAACTTAATTGGTACCGCTCTCCTTTCCATTCCCAGTTTCAATTAGTACTGCATGCCAAAATAATTGAAACATTTAAAGGGTTCTTCACAGAGTGCAGAATGAAAAAGAACATTTGAAAGAATTCACCTGGGCTAGGCAAAGTCAAACCAGCAGGAAGGCTAGGCACAACAACAGCAGGATGATTCTGCACACGCGCCAGAAAACCCTCAGACGGTTCAGGAAATACAATCTCATCGTAAGATTCAACAACAACAGGTTTCTTTGTTGACTGAGGACCAGATTCCTCTTCTGGATACAATTTCAAATGGTGATACCTACAAGCACAAAAATCCAATACCATTCATAACAAATAAAAATAAATAAATGAAAATTGGTTCCTCAACTCTAAAGTTTAAAGTCTAAACATAAAAAATTCAAAACAAACATGAAGACAGCATAATAAGTAACTAAAACTCACAAATCCAGCTGTTTATCACAGACATCATTGTGGAAATGGAAGGTGATTGCAGATTTTTTTATAACATAATTCAGCATTATTCGAGGCTATTATTACAGTAGTGTATATATGTTTATGTAAGAAGTTGCTTGTTTAAGATGTTAAAATAAAGAAGAATATTTGCACAGTAGCCTAAAATTGAAAACTCCAAAATCCTAAAAGAGAAAAAAATACACTTGGATGACTAATAATTGTTTGTGTGTTCACTAATTGACAACATATATATTTAAATATAATGAAAAAGATAAAAAAGAGAAGATATATACTGAGATAGAGTTGGTGAAGCAGAGTGAGTAAGATGCAGCACAATTTTTGTGTGTTCATAATAACTTTGCCACATTAACTAGCTTAATAAGCAACACCTCAGAGCTTAGCGTTGCTGCTGCAGCATCATCCATCAGCTTTTGCATTGAATAAGAATGCAGCTTTTGGTGTCAGAAGATAGAATCCTATTCTATTCTATCTCCATTATGTATCTGAGTCCAAAATTATCTCAAAGTTCAAAGCCTATTCCTGATTTCAGGGCCACATCAAGATCAACGCTCTATATCCCTCTTTCCATATAAGTCACTGTCACACATTACTCCACCATCAATTGAATACACTAAACTATATTATATAAATCAAGCATTGTATAAGGGAAGCTGTTATCTCATCAGGCATGGATTCCATAACAATTCATAAACAACATTTTTTGTCTTCGTGTCTTTGAATTATCAAGGAATTAAACCATTGACATGTATATAATTGGTTTCAAGAGAAACATATCAATTTGGCCTCAACTATCTAACTAAAATTACCAAATGAATCAAATAGTGTCTTAGTAATGAACAACCACTCCCAAGTATGTGCTTAACCGGTGTTAGCTGGAGGAAAGAAAAGTAACAGAAGGAAAATGTAATGAAGATTCACATGTAATAATATTGATAGTGAGCCATCTATTCTTAGTTCATATGGTTAATTTGTTTAACAAAGTACTGAAACGGTAGATTAAATAATTAGAATATTACTTATCAACATATGGTTAATCCTACGTAGGCATTCTTTTCCTTATCAACATGTAAAGCATAATAATTACAACTAATGAAGGCAATATTTATTTGGTGAATGTTATGGTGCCTATCACTTTATACCTAAGTTACTAAAAAAGGTAAATAAATAATATTTAATAAATTTTATATGATTTATTTTTTATTTTAAACATTTTATTTTTTTACTTTATAAAGGAAGTTAGGCAATTTAGATACCATAAAACTCACCTATTTATTTATTGTGGCTGCTGGGGTTTCAAACGCAATGGTAGACGTCATCATCCGCACACCACACTTGAAAGTAGTTCAAACTTTGATATCTGATTCTCTTTTATTTTTCGTTGCATCCTCCTTCTATAAATAGTAATACCCCTTTATTAGTTTTCACTTGACTTACTTAATAATACTTAACAGTTAACACAATTTGATCTGATTCCCACAAATAATTACAACTAATGTCTAAATGAAATAATTACAACTAATGTCTCTTGCAGAAAGTAAAAACTAATAAGAATTTCAAAAAAAAAGAAACTAATATACCTTGAGTGCCATGTCATCAATTCCTTTAGTAGTCAGAACAACATTGGCTCCAGCTTTCAATAGTTTTTCAATGCGTTCCTTAGTCATATCAGCCTCTCTGCAATACGAAATAATAGGGGTGTCCGCGGATCGGATCGGATCGGATATGGCCGAAAATTCGATCCGATCCGCACAATTTTCATCGGATCGGATCGGATATAATATCCGCACTTTTTAGTGCCGGATCCGATCCGATCTGATCTGCACATTTGCAAATCGGATCGGATCGGATATCGGATATATCCGCATAATTAAACCTTCTCTTTTTAATCATATTTCTATGTAAAAAAATTTGATAAAAATATTTCTTTCATTCTTTTAAACTTATTTATTCTTAAAATATTTTTAATCAAACTCTCTCTAAATAACAAAAATAAAATAATACAATATATGAATAATAATTACTAACTAAAACATACAAACAAGTAAATATAATACCATATATATATATATTTTAATTATTATAATGCGGATCTGCGGATCCGCGGATCGGATACGCGGATGTAGAGCAGATATCCGCAATCCGATCCGCAAAGGGTGCGGATCCGACCCGATCCGATCCGATCAATTTGCGGATCGGATCGTATCCGCAATTTTCGGATCGGATGCGGATATTTACCGCGGATCTGCAGATACGATCCGATCCATGGACACCCCTACGAAATAAAATGACCAATTGCCAAGCCATGGAGTGAAACTTGGATATTATTTTATTTTCGAGGTGGTAACAATATTGTTTTAGACAAGCACAAGCAAATTTCCACAATAAAAGACATTGGCATTACACAGTTATTTACTATTTTAAGGAATTGCAAAATTATAGAATTATTAACCATAAAAATAATCAAAGAGAAAAATCTATAAAGGAAAAATTTCAGTGTACACAACGGGAAACCCCTGGCCAATTCTTAAGACCATTTTAAAATTTAACACTTAGCAATATATGGTGAACAACAACGGTGTTGGTATATAACACTATTTAATTTCTAACAACAAAATAAATATTCCAGCTGAAATATGAAAGGGAATCTGGCAGGATTTTTTTAGAATAATATGGAAGGCAGAGGCGAAGCTAGGTTGAAGTTGAGGGAGGGGCCAAAAATTAATCTTGTAATAGAAAAAAGTAAAATAAAATTTTTAAGGGGTACTAAAATAAAATTTGTACACAATTTATAAAAAAATTTGAAGTTTGGGAGGGGCCATTGCCCCCCTTTTGTTATAGGTAGCTCCGCCCCTGATGGAAGGCATGATCATATGTCACTGACAAAAGATTTAAGCATAAATTGTACTAGTATTACCTTTGACGAATTTTCTCAAACTCTCTGGGATCAGTAACTAATATTTGAACACCCAATTGCATTTTCGTCTTCTGAAGATTAACCTAATTGAAGTAGCGTAATAATAAAAAAAGGACATTCTTGACTAGCGCGTAAAGGCAAGATTTAACTAATTGAAGTATGCATCACAGATTCTCAACACATGCTGAAAATAGAATGTTTTAATTTCACCTAGGAGCAAGCTATATAAACAATAAGATGAAAAGGAATTCGAAAAACCAACCTTGATTGGGTATTTAACTTCCCCCCTAGCATTGGTCATCTTTACAGCTTGCACTGCCTCTACAACCTGTGTAAATAACCAAAACCACCAGAACCATAAACCCACATGATGAGAACTGAAACTGCTTTTTGCAATTGCGCAGTCCATATATCCCCAAAATTTAACCTTTTCGAGCACTAAACTTCAAACATACCAAGTTGGCAAAGAAGTCGCTATCACCAGCTATCAACTTTGACGACATGCTGGTCTTGGCACAGTTAATAAGGGATTCCTTTCCAAGCTTGTCAACCTAAAGTCAATAGAGAAATCCGATTTAGTAACAAATAAGATATACCAGAGCTAGTAACTGCATCGCACTTATGGCAAGAGAAGCAAGCTCTGGTCAATACAAAAATTGCATTGCAGCCAGAGGTTTGTCCTGAGACCTACCAAATCATATAAGCCAACAAAACTAATCAGCATTTGCAATCTTTGCATGAAATGCATACCTCTTATACCAAACAGAATATAAAAGCATAAACCAAACAGACCCAAAAAGTGAAAATCAAATTCATTTGAAGTATATATACCAAAAACTAAAACACCTTCGAAAAGAAAAAAGGAAATAAATCATGTTCCTTATTAATTTAAAACCAACCTTAACGTGGCAGTGACATTATACTTGGGCAACATCTTGCCACCAAAATAACCAGGTCAGTAACCAATTCCTATTTGACAAATCCATAGAATCAATCAGTGCACTAACCTAATATCTTTTATGAAAAGCTGTTTGGGCTTTTCCACCAAACTTGATATCATCCCAGAGTATCTACTCCTCACTCCTCAGCCAAGTAGGTCATAGACAAAGTTAATTTTATTTTCCATTAATATTTAAGCTGAAAAGAAGGTCATAAAACAGAAGGAGAAAAAAAAGGAACCTTTCAATATTGTATCTTAACATATCACCTAACTACTTCTACAACTTCCAAATCACAGAAGAGAGAATAATACTGCAATAAATAATCCTAATACTACAATTTCTGCATAGATAAATTTATCTGCTGCAATAAGTGATTAAGAGAAGCCATAATCTAGAAGTTCAATTCCATTCTATATCTATAACAGTTCAACGAATTTCACTGTATTGCTAGAACACTGATTAATTAAGAATGTGCAATTCTAGGGTTCCAAAAATAATTAACCAAACAGAATAAACAAACATGCATACAATATGAGAGGAAATAGATTAAACCAGCGTTAAAATGGTGAAACTGAAAAAGTTTCAGAAAGCCTCTTCAAGCTATATATATAAAATTGAAATCCAAGTGTTTCGCACATTGTATAACACTACAAGAATTTGGCCGATTAGCTACTACAAAAAGAGTCGTAAAATCATCGCTAATCTGACGCAAAATATAATTTGTGGCAGATTAGCTACCGACTAGCAACTAATGGTTTCCTCGCTAATTACAAGTTGCAGATCAGTGACGCAAACACAACAGTCGCTAATTCATCGGAAAGTTTTTTAGCTACCGAATAAATAGTCGCAAATCAATCACTAAAGTAAAAGCTAATTCCGTAGAAGAAATGGACTAAACGGTAGTCGCTAATTAGCGATAAACTCTACTGCAGCAGATTCATCGCTAAATGAAAGCTAAGTGCGTAGACAAAATGGGATGGTTGGTTGACGCTAATTAGCGAGGAATTTTTTCGAACCTAACTCGTCGCAAATTGTCGGCTAATATGGTCGCAAATCTGTCACATTGTGTAGCAAATCTATAGCTAATCTTTGAAAATCCTTAATCAAATTTGTAGGAATTTTATCGCTAAACCAAAGCTATTCGAAATTATAAAGTAGAGTTATGAAATAGTCGCTAATTTGCTAAGAAATAATATGTAGTCAATTAGTTGCAATATTATCGCAAAATGTCATCGCAAATTTCTTTTAAAATAGTAACAAATCGATAGGTATCTTACAATTGTTTCAGTCGCAATAGAGTCTTTAATTTGTCACCATCATCAACAGCGAGTACGTCGCTAATTTTACTAGAATATCAGTTAGAATTCCAATTTTTTCGTTATACTAAAATAAACATCATATTATTTTTTGTTTTTTTGATTGAAATGAAAGATTATAATGCATAAAAATAAAATTAGTTCATAAAAATTATACATGTTTAAAAAAAATAAACCCAACATATTTATTAAAATAAAAGTCTAATGCAACATCTCCAACATAGATACTTCACAAATAAAATACCAAAACAAGTTAAATCTAACAGTAACTATAAAAATCAATCCAAATAATTATTTATCAACTAAGTAAACTACCAATAAAAGTAAGCCAACTTCTATAAAAACTGAAAATGAAACAAATTGCCTAATCAATTGTCTATCAAAAAAATAAACTACGATAATAAACTAAGCCTAACAAAATGCATTAACATAAGCCACCTAATCAAATATTATTCCCAGCAAAATCACTCTACTGATTCTTCTCTTGGGGGAATCCTGGAATCTTAGAAAGGAGAGACAGTAAATTACTCTGTATAGCTTCATTTACAACACTAGGCAAGACTGCATTTATAGCACTAGGCAATGCTTCTTTAATAGCCTCAGTGATGTCTGTTTGTGAAACTGACTTGACTGTAGAAACACCTGTATCTTTAGTTAATGGCACATCTCTGTGATCATGAATACCAATATCCAGACTGCGGCCTAACCCATGAACTCGTCCTTTCTTGTTGGTTCCTGCAACTTCTGTCCACACGTCAGGATCAACTTCAGGTTGATCTATTAAATCTTCTCCATATTTTTATGATATTGCCTCTCCATATGAGTCCTACAGCAGAAAAATAAGGACATATTATTAAGAAAACTAAAACTAAATTATACTACAAAATTAAAGACACTTACAATAATTCCCTTGGATACTTCAGAAACATATTCTCCACTTTTTTTCTTATGAACATCATCATATACTTCAAGGAAAGATACACGACGCTTCAACTTAGCTTCCTGTAACAACATTTATTAGAATAGACTATCATAAATCATTTGTTATAGACAATATTTTTCTTTATACCTTTCTTCTCTTGTGTTCGCCAAAACTGATAGACCCTGCAGTGTGTAATTTATGAGCAGGCATAGCAGCCCTATTTTTTTGACCGGCCACAGACTTGTTTTGCCACTTTGAATCTAACCAATGATCAACTAAGCCATTCCAAACATCAACTTTCATTGCTTTAGGTCCATGACCCTTAATATCAGCAATACTAGTAGAGTTTGCCTCCTTAAAAGCTCTATCCATTGCTCTTTTCAAAATATCAGGATAGCGGTCATGCATTGTCTTATTCCAAACAGTTCTTGCCATAGCCTTATCATAATTTGATGCAAATTCATGTTTTTCCTAAATTTAAAGAGTAAAAGAATTAACAAATACTCAATCCAATTATTTGTAAAAAATCGCAGTGAAACAACATTATAATTACTAACCAGAAAATCTTTGAACAATTCGTCCTTCATGTTTGGACAATAATCCTGCCATCTTGGCGCTGGAGAAGGCATCCTACTTAATAAATCTTTCGTGATGTCACGAGTTACCGTATGATCTGTAAATCTCTTCCTACATTAAAAAATACACAATTATCAAAAACAGTTTAACACACAATAACATAGATCATCAAAGCAACAACAAATTCTAGACTTAGCTATACTACTCAACTTTAACATAATTCATGAAAATAAAATAGATCAAAAGAATATAAAGCTCCCAAGAATGCAAGACTAAAGCAGCAACCATTGTTATCTTCATGCAAGCAATCCCAACAAACAGTTTTTCAAATAAAAATCAAGTTTATCAAATGCACTATAAAATCATGCATTGATTAAATGAAATTCAGGTAATAATAATGTTGTACTCTTGTATTTTCTAAAATATAATGGTAAACTGTAAACACTCCTAATGCATCATTTAAAGAGAGATGAATGTCACTCGGACAAATAGAGAGGAGTTATCACAAATTTACCAAATCTCGGGAGGTTAGTGTCTTTTGCACTAAAGACAAATATATTTTATCTCAAACTGTAAAACCCACAAGAAATGAAGAGGGAAAAAGAAGTGATCTCATTTCATCCCAAACATGTCTTAAAAAGTAACGATAATAAAGGAGTAATAAGCAAAAGTAACAACTTCAGCATCACTATAATTTAATTTGTGATTGCACAGAAAAAACAAGTAGGAGTATATTGAATCAGTTTTAATAATTTTAACATTTAGATAAGCTGGATGTTCAAGGCTTGGCATCAAGACTTGTGTGATCATATCTATCTATCTATCTATCTATCTATCTATCTATCTATTAATAGAATAATACAATTAATAGAAAAGTTGAGTAATCTCAATGGAGAAGCCAGCCAAGTGTCACAAATACATACAATTAATAGAATAATATACTATTTTAATTTAATTTTTATATGTTATTATACTTCTTTTAAAAAATACAGCACATGCATTTCTAACAAAATTAATGAATGAACAGTAAAATCAAAGCCATGAATTCTACCTTTGTGATAATTTGAACACGATAAAGTGTGAAATAAATATATATACAACTCACAACATAATCAGAGCTAAAATCTAGTAATAAACTAATAAATTAAAGGTACTGCACTTAATGATATTCTTCTTTTTTATTTCAAGTAGAAAGTATGCTATAGGTCAAAATAAATTTATAACTACTTACGGTTTATCGCCTTTCTCTACAGCTATTACCAGCTTCCTGTTACTCCTAGTTTCAGTATGCAAACTTGATTGTCCAACACTAGGTAGCTCATTATCTTCTGCGTCTAAAGCAGATGCGTCAGACGAATTCGCACCTACAGTGAATAAGAGACAATTTTCAATTAGTTGTGTTGTTATTTGTGAATACGTAAACAGTTAGCCGCTGAAGTAAATCATACCATCTAATTGTGGTGATGGTTGTGATAAAATTTGTGGGGATGGTTGTGATGCTGATCCCACATTCAATTGTGTAAGATGAGGTTCATCATGAGTATTACTCTGTTGACCTAAACAAAAGAAAAAGACAAGAAAAATATAGATGCGATAAAATCATTTCCTAGCCTAGGATTAAATAAATCACAATGAAGACATATAACTCAAATATATAGTATAGCTATGTACCTAACACATGTACCGATGGTTGAGAAGAATCAATATCAACATTTTGCTCACCTAAACTCAATAAAATAGGCACACATCATATTTCCTAAATAAAGAATTGTTAATGGTAAAATAAATTAAACGGAAAATGTATACCTGACATACGCGAGGGAAGCCGAGATTGATCAATACGAGTGTTTCGTACTATTCGTCCACCCCTACCTTTCGGTGCCATGATTATCTGTCAAATAAAGAATAAAAAGAAAAGAAAGTGTTATTAAAAATATTTAAAATACAACCAGTTGAGATACCTAGGAACGATAGTTACCAATAAATAAGAAGAATAAAACATTATTGCACAATTTAGATCACAAAAATTTAAAAAAAATAAACAATAAAGAGTTGACAGTCACTAATTAACTAAGGCAACCAAACATGATTCAAAGCATTACTAATCAGCCAAAGCAACCAAACAATGATATGAATCATTCTTTTGACCACAAAATGCCATATATAGCTACTACCGAGTGTATGGTGAAAATAAGAAAAATCAACTCAAAGTTATAGTCTTCATGAGTTCCTATCCTAATTCCTATGATGACATGTTCAATAAAAACATATTCACTAACCCAACATGTGCTTCTGCCTTTTTCTTTGGTCAACAACTCCATATATCACATATCTCAACAAATTAATTTCACATAATAATAATAATAATAATAATAATAATAATAATAATAATAATAATAATAATAATAATAATATAGTCAAAGAAAGAAATCACAGGGAGGCAAAAGGTATCTCTTATCTAAGTCTAAGGCTAAAAACATTGCGGTAGTAAATTGGTGTAAATGCGTGAGTGAATCTAATAAAAAGGGTGTTATAAAATCTCATCAGAAACAAATAATGATGGCAAAGGCCCAACAATAATAGTTCTCTTCTCCCTTAGTAGTAATAATCCATTCAAACCCTGTCTTAAATAACCCATTTTGTTTTTACCCCTGCAAAATATTAAAGAGTTGAGAGTCACTAATTAGCTAAGGCACCCAAACATTATTCAAAGCATTACTAATCAGCAAAGGCAAAAAGGTAGTTCTGCATGTGATGTAAATTTAGGCTGTGTTTTGTTAATGAAGGGAAGAAAATAAGACTTAGACACAAATAGACATAGACATAACAATACACAATTTTTTTAGGTTTATTTAGTAAAATAATAAACAACACAATATACAAATCACAATTATATTAAAATGTTATTATTATTCTTCTCTTTCCATCATTAACATCATATAATAGTAACACCACATCCACTGCCCCCACTTCAGTTTGTTACTTTTCTTTTAAGATTGGGGCAGTGTTTGGTTGAGCCTCAAGAAATTAATAGACACAGGACGTATTGTTCCAAAATCAAGATTAAATTTTGTGCAATTCATAGCTGAAATAAAAGTCCCACAAGTTCTAGGATCACAATTTGGAAAAGTTGAAATCCCATTTGATTGAGTTCATACATAGAAACAAAAGAGGAAGCAAGGAACAAAAGAGGTATTAGAAGAACAGCAAAGAGGAGCTAAATCAGTGTGTAGAAAGAGATTAATTCGAAGGTGAAAACAAAAATGCACATTATGGCACCAAAACAAATAACTAGTTCGAGTTAAAATTTGGTTAACAAATGACTAGTTCATGTACCATTTTTCTTTAGGAATATGCTTTGCTTACTGTGACCAAAAGGCAGCTAAATCCATACATGTTTTAAATTTCAGCAAACAGGAATCTGTCATCATGTAACAAGAAACAAATAGAATGTATTATCCAGAACAATGCATCATGCCATTTTTTTTGTTTTCTTACTTTTCATATATTTAGAACTATTCATGTCTTCAACATGCCTGCCAGCACAATAATTGACCTTAGTAGTGATCCTGTTCTTATACTTTTTTTTGGGCTTTTCTGCTCAATTGCTTGCTTTCTCAGGATTTTTACTTTTCTCTCCGGCAAAGTGTCTAGTGATAATAAACTACAACATTTATTGAAGGAAAGATTGTATACTTTTAACCAATAGTAGGTAAGTCAGTTTGGACTAGTCATGCTAATTCCAAAATCAGCCACCAATCAATATAAGGACATTTGATTATGCTGTACTAAAAATATTGAATTATATTATTTGAAACCTTTGATTATTTTACTTATGATTAGTTGCCAATTTTTATATTCATATAGATTTTTTCTTACCGGACTAAACTAATTCCACTATCCCGTTGAACCTTGATCATCCTAAAAGAGTTAAGGAATATATAGCGGGAAAGATTCCAATGCAACTCTCTCATCAACCTAACAAATGAATACTAATATTTTCAACAACTCAAATATAGAGGCAACAAACTCAGATATAGATTATTTTAAAAAAAATAAAAAATGAACAATAAAATTCACCGCAGCAACAAAATCTAATCCAACAAAGATGGGATAATCCATGAAAATTTTGAATGCAAGTACCATCACAATCATATTAAATTATCGACAAGAACAAGCCTGGGGAGAGATTAACATAACCTGCGATTTGTGAAAAAGAGCAGCGGACCCTTCAGTGGTGTCGTTGATCAGACCTCTATTAGCGAACCTCCTTCAGCGAACCTACTTCAAACAAATGGCACCAGCAATCCTTATTTTAATTTCTGTTTCTATGGTGAACTAATAACTGAAGGGGAAATAGTGGAGATAGTGGGACTGCAAAAGGCGCTGCGCGCGTTTTATGTTTTTTACTTTTAGCGCTTTTTTAAAATTAGATATAGTATAATTTTTTGAAATTTTTGTGTTCTTATTTTTAAATTTAAAATTTATATTTTTTTTAAATAAGAATTTAAATTTTAGTAAAATTTAAAACAAAAAATCACAAACAAAAATAAAAGGCAAATTAAAAACCAACGAGTTCAAGAACAAAAAAACCACAAGGGTTGGAACAACAAGAATTGAATCAGCAACTCACTAATTAAAACAAAAACCAAGGAAAATAATAACTGAATAATTAATAAAATAAAGAAGAAGGAAAATAAATCACCTAAGTTTTTTCAAATGTTCTGAAAATCAAAGAGGAGGGCGAGGGAGATGAAGCTTTCATACTCGATGGAGATGGCTGAATGGAGGGATGCACAGCGGCGGATGAGAGGCTGCAACAGCGGGGAAATGGCGGCTGAGTGGAGGCTCGAACAGGCGACAGAACACAGGCGTTTGGATGGAGCTGGCGCTGCGCGCACCACGACAGAGCAGACGCGATGACGGTGGTGGCTGGACAGGTTGAAGAACGGCGACGAGATGGAGATTGCATGTTCTTCTCTGCTGCGATCGAAGCAAGTCAAGCACCGTTGTGCTCTCGAGTTTTGGGAGTGAGGTGAAATAGCTGAGGGCAAGAGTAGTTAGGGTGTTTTGGTTTTGCTCTCTTTCATTCTTCTGATTGCTAACTAAAACGGCACCATGTACTTGTATGGTTTTTTTTTTCTTTTTTATTTTTTAAGATGTATATATAAATATAATTTAAATTAACTATTTAATCAATCCAAAGCAAATAAACTAATTTGTCTTATTGATTGTATGGTTAACCGTATTTATATATTCGATTAAATTGAAGTGAGAATTACATTAATATTCAACAAATTAAATAAAGACAGCAAAATTAAATTAACATTCAACAAAATTTTGAAAAAAAATTTTCGATTATGACAGTTCATTATTCTTAATACAATATAATGTTAATAATTTATTATAAAATTATAATATAATATTATTATTTTTTTTCAAAGATACAAATAAGAAGAATTACTGATATAATAATGATCTTGTTAAGATTAAATAGAAATAACATTTGAAAGCAAAAAAGAAAACACTAAATATATAGAGCCCTCCGAAATTGAAGAACATTAATTTTGACATGGGAATTTAATTTTGTACCTAGAGAATCACCAACTCTAAAGAAATGATTGAGACCAATTGGTGTAGTAAGTTGAAAAAAAGCTAGGAAGATTTGATTTTATTTTTATTTTTATTTTTATTTTTTTTATTAAAGATAAGAAATATTATAAATAATATTTAAATACATGAAGAATAAGCATTTTACTATTACTCTACTAGAATAGAAATCACACTAAAAATTATAATGATAAAATAAAGACTCAATTATAATTTCATCAAATTTTTAATTAGATCTTTATAGTTTAAAGTTTAGAATGGAGTCCCTCTATTAGATAAATATTTTAATTAGATCATTTCTAATTATTTTTTGTTAAAAATACAAACTCTCTAAATTTTTGTTTTTATTTGTTATGTAGAATGAAATATAGAATATTCTAAAAACAAATATTCTAAAATTATTGTATTTTTCTAAAAAATAATAAATAATAAAAATCTAATTATAAGTCCAGTTTGATAAATTAAATTACATCTATTGTCTCAAGCACTATTATAGCTAAACCCCAAACATATTCTCAATTGTGAGTGATATCTAAACAAATAAATAACAATTTTAATTATTATATAAACCCTAAAACTAAAACATAACATAGATTTGAAAAGAGATTCAATGGAACAAGCATAAAAGCTTACCTTGATTTTGTAGAATGGCCGAGACATTTCATCGAACATATGAGATATATAAAGACAGAAAATATGTGAATCTACATCACATAGTCTTCATTCTCAAGTTCAGAACTAGCACTTTCACTATCTTCACTATCAAATTTTTCGTTATCGTTGATGAACTCATTATTGAGCAAAATGTCCATTGGACAATTTATATCTTCTACATTTACATCTTCCATTGGAGCATTTGCATCAAACAATGAAATAACTTCATCCTCCAAAACAACACTTTGCTCTCTTAATTCAGATACACTTTCTTGATAAAAATCATTACTATCAGCCTTCTCATTAGGTTCTTCATCTGGATCATGCAAACTTTCATTCATAAAGAGCTTGGCTCTAACTTTACAAGCTGCCCACCATTCCCCACTAGACTTATACCCACTATGTGGGTATTTTGTGTAATATACCTGTTGTGCTTGTTCAGCTAAAACAAACGGCTCGTTTGATTGTAGTCTTGATTTATACTTTATGTCCACTAACCCATATCTCTCATCAACTTTTACTCCATTAATTGGGTCAAACCAGCAGCATCGAAAGATAAATACAGTATTTCCATAGCCTAAGTATGACAGTTCCAATATCTCCTCAAGAATGCCGTAGTAGTCTAAGTCATTTTCCCCATAAATATTTCCCTTAACACATACCCCACTATTCATGGTAGCTCTATTTTTGTCGTGATCCTTAGTATGAAATCTATATCCATTAACTTTTAAGCCATTGTATGAAGTGACAGACTTGGAAGGACCATGAGCTATCTGTTGAATCATTCTACTTTCAATGTGACCTGTATCTACCTACAAATGAATACAAAGACCAATTGAAAGTTATACATTCTTGCTTTAAAAATAATTTTAATGTTATAGGTATTTAATTTCAAAAATCACTCACTTGATTCTTTATCCATCTACTGAAGTCCTTATCGCAGGCATTTAGTATTTCATCTTCGGAGATATTTGGATGTAATTCTTTCAGTGAATCCTCAAATTGTCTAATAAATAAAGTAATCAATATAACATTCAGATTAATTGTAAAATTAGTCTATATATAATATGAATATAAAAACTAATTCTGACGTACTGGAGATAAGGTTCTATTTCTTCGCAGTTGACAAGAATGTATGTGTGGGCGATATGAAGCTCTTCATCAGTTAAGTATTTCTTTGAACCTCGCCCGATGGAAAGGCATGGGTATCTAAAAATAGACAAGTGATTTTCATCCATATTTGAACCACCATCATCGTTCCTAGGAACTTGAGTCCGCCTTGTTTGTACTGTTGACTCAAAATACATAGAAGTAAAATTTGAAATTTCTTCCAAAATATATGCTTCGCAAATAGATCCTTCAACTCTTGCCTTATTTCGTACTTTTCGTTTTAAGTATAGCATACACCTTTCAAATGGATACGTCCATCGATACTGCACAGGTCCTCCAACCTTAGCTTCATAAGGGAGGTGGATAACTAAATGCTCCATCACATCAAAGAAAGCTGGCGGAAAAATTTTTTCCAGCTTACAAACCGTTTCAATAATGGAAATCTCTACCTTCTCCACAGCATCAGAGCGTATTTCAGTAGCACAAATTTGTTTAAAGAACAAGCTGAGCTCTGTTAGCACTCCCCATATGGATTTTGGCAACACGTCTCGAAAGGCCAATGGAATTAGTCTTTCTATGAAAACATGGCTGTCGTGACTCTTCATTCCGTATATCTTCCCATCTGCTAGATTAACACATCGTGAAATATTTGATGCATAACCATCAGGAAATTTTAATTGCTTTATCCACTCGCATACTGTCCTCCTTTGTTGAGAATCTAAGACATATGTTGCTTTTGGTTTTTTGCACTTTCCATTCTCAAATACCAACTCCAAGTTAGGGCGTTTGCATATTATCTTCAAATCTTCTCTTGCATTTGCGTTGTCTTTTGTCTTGCCCTTTACGTCCATAACAGTGTTAAAGATGTTGTCAAAAACATTTTTTTCAATGTGCATAATGTCTAAATTGTGTCTTATCAAATTAGTTGACCAATAAGGCAACTCCCAAAATATGCTTTTTCTCACCCAATTATGAATGGTGACTTTTTTTCCTCTCGGATTAGCCCCTAAGTTAGCTTCTTCGAGTTTGTCCAACTCATTTAAGATTTCAACTCCACTCATTCGTTTCGGTAGAAAAGACTTTTCCACGGTTGACTTTTTAAAAGAGTACCGATCACGACGAAATGCATGACCAACAGGCAAGTACTGTCGATGACAATCAAACCAACAGGGTTTAGCACCGTGTTGTAGTCGAAATGATTTAGTGTTCTTCATGCAAATCGGACAAGAAAGACGACCGTGTGTGCTCCAACCAGACAACATTCCATAAGCCAGAAAATCGCTTATAGTCCACAATAATGCTACCTTCATGTTAAAATTTTTCTTTTCCCATGCATCATAAGTAGTAACACCATTGTCCCACAAAACCTTTAACTCATCAATCAGTGGTCTAAGATAAACATATAATTTTTTTCCCGGAGACTTCGGTCCAGGGATCAAAAGACTGAGGAATATGTACTCTCTTCTCATGCACATACATGGAGGAAGATTGTAAGGTGTGACAAACACAGGCCAACATGAGTATGGAGTCTTCGAGCCAGAAAATGGATTAAAACCATCAGTGCAAAGTCCAAGCCTAACATTTCTAGACTCTTGGGCAAATAGTTCATGGGTGGCATCAAATTGTTTCCAAGCATCAGCATCAGCCGGATGTGTGATCACCGATTCATCTTGGCGTACTCCATCCACATGCCACTTCATATATTGCGCAGTAGTTTTAGACATAAACAAACGTTGAAGCCTTGGAGTAATAGGAAAATATCTCAATATTGAGTATGGCACATCCCTACTACTATTACATGTATCCCCTGCCTTTGGCTTAAATCGTGGATGCCCACACATTGTGCAGGCTACATAACTAATCTTGTCACTTGTTTCTTTATAATATAGCATGCAGTGATTAGGACAAGCATCAATTTTCTCATATCCTAATCCCAATTCTTGAATCATTGTCTTTGACCGGTAGAAATCTTCTGGCAACTTCTCTGATTCTGGGAGCATGCTCTTGATTATGGCAACCATTCGATTATAACAGC
The DNA here is from genome assembly GCF_003086295.3 of Arachis hypogaea. Lineage (NCBI taxonomy): Eukaryota > Viridiplantae > Streptophyta > Magnoliopsida > Fabales > Fabaceae > Arachis > Arachis hypogaea. The sequence goes on from NC_092054.1 coordinate 145,863,232, forward strand.
TCTCACTCATGTTGAATTCTGACTTCAAGTTAACTAGCTGGGTTACAGCTGACAATATTGTATGCTTGGTGCAGCCATCCCACAAAGGTTCGTCAGCACTCCTCAGCAACTTATAAAACTTCGACGCGGATGGATTTGGATCCTCTTCTAAACCTTCCACTACGTTTAAGTTACCACCTGCAGCATCAATAACCATGTCTACATATGGATTTGTATTCTCCTCTTCATGTTCTTGGGTAACATTTGTTGCGTCCTGTTCAACCCATCTTTCCTCACCATGAGCAGTCCAATTTATATAACCCTCCATAAATCCACGATCACACAAATGCTTTTCGACCCAGAATATTTCATCCCTAAGCCTGTTCTTACATTTTGTGCATGGATAAAGAATGCGACCTAAACTATCAATGACTGTCGGGTTTCTTTCTACAAAATCTATGAATTTCACAACACCGTTCTTAAATTCCTCGCTTAGATGACCAGTGCAATCTTGCCATCGTGACATCCAACTTCTATTGGGCGCCATGATTATCTGGACTAAGGTTTCATTTTAGTTGTAATACCAATGTTTAACATGCATATAAATGGACATATTCTCGTGTATATTTTCTCCAAAATTTTATTAATATATTTTTATTCACAATCACACTAAATAATCCTTTCTACAAGTTATAAAGTAACAAACATAATACATTCAATTTGAAAATAAAGATATAAATCATAAAAAGATAATATACAAAGCTTGAAGAAAATAATCATAAACAATTTGAAGCATTAGAAAAACCAAAAACAATTGGGTATCATTAATCTCATGTCAAGAACTTCAAGTCACGAGGTTAAAAAGTATGGAGATATAACGGGTTTAATAAAAAAAATATCAATAACATGGTTAGGATTCTAGCACAAAATTTTCAATAACAAATGTGGAAAGTGAGTGTGTAGTAGTGATCCACTAAGTTAGCTGGATTTAAATTGGGGAATGAAAGTTTGAGATAAGTACAAGTATATATGCCTTATTGAAAATCAAGATAATATCTCTAGAACATTAAGGAATATCAGATGTGATCTCTTAGAATTAATATTGATATTTATTGTTATTATTTTCTTATTTGATTAGGATTACGGCTTCCCTATCCCTGTTATCATAAATATCAAATCATCCAATTTTTTTTAAGAGAGTACAAATGAACATGAACCAATTCAAAATGAAGCAAGTAGACTTATACAATTGAAAAACCCCAGTTACTTAAAAATAGGTAAAAAAAATCAAAGAAACACAATTTTAAGTGATCATTTCAGAACAGCAACAAGTTAAAGGTTCCAGTAACAAATTTCTCATCCACACATTCAACTTTCAGCAATAAATCCAACTTTGAACAAAAAAATCAAAGTGCATTCAAGTTCAATCAATAATAAATTCTTTCAGCAATGAACAATTTTAAGTGATCATTCCAGATAAGCAAAAAATTCAAGGTTTCAGTAGCAAATTTCAACCACACATTCCACTTTCAGCAACAAATTCAACTTTCAACAACAAGATCAAAGTGCTTTCAAGTTCAATCAGTAACAAATTCTTTCAGCAATTAACAAATTTAACTGACCATTTCAGATAAGCAAAAAATTCAAGGTTCCAGTAACAAATTTCAGCCACACATTCAACTTTCAGCAACAAATTCATCTTTCGACAACAAAATCAAAGTGCATTCAAGCTCAATCAGTAAAGTGATCATTTCAGAACAGAAAGAAATGAGAAATTAATTGGAACTCACCAAATTGGATTGTGCGAAGGAACCTGAGGCAAGGCTCAAAGTAAGAAGATGAATGAAGACAAGCCCACCTGCTACCTCCGTTGCCGGCAACGACGAGCGCAGGGAAGGCGCACTTCTGAGTACGAGAGGATGACGAGACAGAGTGCGACCCCGGGACCTGCTGCTTCTGCGTTGACGATGATGGGGAATAAGCGACTGGGTGCAAGACAGTGATGGTGAAGAGAGCTGGCCAACTGGCTTGACGACCGAAGCAAGAAGATGACAACGAGCGCGGTGACCGAGCTTGAGAGAGTGAGAACACAGAGCGACCGAAGATGATAATGGCGTGAGAGAGACGTTGGGGGTTCAGGGTTGGTGGTCATTCAGCTTAGGAGGGGGACTTGGGACGACACCATTTATGCCCCCTTTTGTTTCCTAATATTTTTGGAAAATTAATTTTTATATTTTTTGAATAATAAATTTAAGATAAAAAATAAAAATTTTGTAAATAATAAATTATTAATAAATAAAAAATAAAAATAAAAGTAACAATTTTATAAGTTATTTAATTTTTCTAATATATAGAATAATAAAATTTGAATAAATTTAAGTATAATATTAAATTTGTAAATTTTTTTTCTCAATCTTATTTAAATTGAAGCAAATGTAAAAATTTAAATTAAAAAAAAATCTTTTTTTCGCATAATTTTAATTGCTATATTTTTTTATTTTATATTTAATATCTTAAATCATCATTAGTCATTATCCTTTTGAAATATTTAATTTTTATTTTCATTATTTTTATTCTCCATACATATATCTATCATTATTTCTTTCATTAAGTGAAATAAAGATAGAAAAAGAGTATTATATGTACTCAGTAGAATAATACAGAAGATAATAAAAATATAAGTTATGTGTAAAATAATAAAGACAAATGACCTTAATTTGTTCTTATTAAAAATTAAACTATAATTTTATATATTAATAAATATACAAATTTATTTAATTTTTATATATTTATATTTATTATAATATTTTTAAAATTTAATAATGGTGCAACCAGCAGCATGATGAAGTTGGATTTAACTATATAAGTTAGGGGTATAAGATTTTATTGACATTATCTTTTTTGAAAGAGTAGTAAGAAGCTAAGTTAAGAACATGCCAACTAAGTAATTAGTTAGACGATAGTTATACAATACACAATAATAATAAATATTTTGTTAGCTTATTTTTTTTAATGCATAGAATAAAATAATTTTTTTAATTTTAAAATTATTAGTTATATAAAAGAGTATTATATTTGATTCTCATTTTAGTGAAAAATTCACGTTGAGCTCATATTTTTATTAAGTATTATTATTATTATCTTTATTAAGTATTGTCAATATTATTATTATTGTTATTATTATTATTATTATTATTATTATTATTATTATTATTATTATTATTATTTATTTTGTCCAAAAAGAATCAACAATTTATACATAATAATCTTATTATTGAGAGTACTTAAAAGAGTACCAAATTATGTTATTTTATATGTTATTTTTAATTTAATAAATAAAAATTAATTTTAAAAAAATCTCGTAATTAAATATTTTGTTAGCTTTTTTTTAATGCATGGAATAAAATAATTTTTTTAATTTTTAAATTATTATTGATTATGCAAAGTATTTTAATAAAACCATCAAATTTATTCGAATTATGCACGACGAGAAATGCATGTAACTCGAAATATTTAAATTCAATTTACGAAACCATCAAATCGAATCAAATGGTTTCGATTTATGTTGGGCATGAAATCTGTTACCTAAATCGAATCTTGTTAATTTGATTTAAACGTTGTTAGAAATTGAATTCACTAAATTCGATTTATTCACTTTTCAACCATTCACGTAATTCGAATTAACTCGTTTCGATTTTTATTCAGGAAATCGAATCATTTACTATGTGTTTCGCTAAATCAATTCGATTTATATAAAAACGTAGTTTGAGACTTTGACGTTGTATTTTTTGAATTAGGATAATCAGGACATATTGAAATGCATTAGGTTTATTAAGGTCATTTGCCCAAATAAAAAGGTAACGGTAAAAAGAAGAAAGAAAATTTAACTGATAATTATATTTTTGACCAATTTTTAAAATGACAGTTATATTATTTAGAGATAATAATAATTATACATGTATAAAGAATAAAAAGATAAAAGGATAGTGTATAATATGATGAGATGATATAATCAAAATATAAATTAATAATTTTAAAAAATAATAAAATTAAAGATAATTAAAGATATTTAAGATAAAATTAAAGTAATACATTTTTTTATCTATTAGAATTATGGATGAAAATAAAAAAATGCTTTGCATATAAATTTTTAAATTTTCTTCTAATTAAATAGGATTGAGAAAATAAATAAAATTTAATAACATTTATAAGTAACTAATCTTTAAATAATATTAGTAAGTGTTTATATTGATTTAGTTACACATAATAACAACCTTATATTTTTTTAATCTTATTTTTTAATTTAAATTTATTTGTTTTAAAGATTTTACATGTTAAATAATTAAATATATTTTATCTTTTTCATAATTTCTTTACAATTATTAATATTTAATTTATAATTTTAAAAATAAAAATATAAAATTAATTTCTTAAACTCAATAGAAAAAGTGGCTGAATAGGCACGATAGTGCCGGATGAGCCGTTAATTAAAGTAATGACAAAATAAGGACTAACATTTTTCTGACAAATTAGTAGCAACATGAAATAAGCGAGAAAAGTCTATCAGTTGTTAAACGGTCGCTAATTCCTCACTAAATAAGCTTTTGATTCGTGACTCAATTGCGACTAGTTACTTCTAAAATTTTCTCGATTAACTTTGGATTTGTTATAACTTTGCGACTGATTTCCAACGAGGTTAGCGAGTAATTTGCTACAAAATAGGTAGGATATAGCTTTTGCTTTGCGATAAGATTGCAGTTGCCAAGTCGCTCGCTAAATTAAACTTGCGACAACTTAGCGACAAATGTATTTCGCCCGCTAATCAGCGACTTGAAATCAGCAAACGAAGTGTGTCAGTTGTTAAGCGGTCGCAAATTTCTCGCTACTTAGGTCATAGGCGCTCAATATCCGTATTTCCACTTTAGCGACTAATTAGCAAGGAACACTTTCCTAGCTGAATGATATATCCGTTGCGACGAGTTAGCGACGACTATTTTCTGTCGCTACCCTAATTTTGAATTTTAAAAATATTATGCAACAAATTAGCGAGAAATGAATTGCTCGCTAAAAATAAAAACTATAGCGACAAATTAGCTAGGAATTTGTCCATTGCAGAATGCATTTCAAGTCTTTGTGACAGATTAGCTAGGGACATTGTTCCTCACTAATTAGCCTTTTCACACAAAGTTTATTTAGCGACAAACTAGTGTGTGAATTGTTTCTCGCTACTTGTATAGCAAACACTTGCGACGGAATAGTGACAATAATATCCCTCGCTACTTTACTTTTATTCGATTGAACTCCTAAGCGACTGATTTGCTAGAATATTGTCACTCGCTAATTAATTTGCGAGAAATTAGCGACGAAATTTTCCTCGCTCTTTTTTTAGCTACAAAAGTCAATCTTCGAGAAACAACCTTACTCGTAAATCTCTCACTAATCAGTCGTTTTTCTCAAGTTCGGGTATTTTGTGACCGCTCATTATTTTGTCGTTAGTGCATCACTAATTCCTCGCAAGTTAGTGACGGATTAGTGACAAAAAATATTTCTCGCAAAAATTCGTCGCTAATTTGTCAAATTCTTGTAGTGTAAGAACGAAAAATTAATTTGGAGACTATTTGAAAAATTAAATTTGTTAGAGACTAAAATGTTCGAAAGATTTGGAGTATGATTCTAATTTATTATTTGTAATGTGATAGGATGATTTTGCTGTGGAGTAAGGGAGAAGGTTGCACTTTGGGAGGCAGACAAGAAGACATAGAAGAGGACCTGTCTTAGTTTTGTCAGGGATTTTTTTCACTTTATGTAAATGAAATTTTTTTTTTGTTTGTTTTTTGCATTCATTTGGAGTTATTGGCTATAAATCCATCAATGTACATTTTAAATTGTACATCATAAATTTGATGTATTTATAAATTTTGTCTCTTTTAATTTTTATATTTTGATATGGATATTATGAATATTTTTTGTATTTATTTGAAAATTTGATTTATGTTTGATTCTTTTTATATTTTGTTGAAATATAATTATTTATGAAAATAAAGTTTTAATAGTGGTATATGTGAAATTAGTAAATGTCTATAATTAGAAAATTAATAATAGTGACCGATTTAACGACTGATTTTAGATTTTCAGATCAAATATCAGTGACCAATTTTATCAGCAACTGATTTAGCGACCGAAAAGTCGATTGCTATTTAGCGACCGATTTTCACAGCGACCAAAACAGTGGTCGCCATTCAGCGACCAATATCGTTTGGTACTAGTTTTGTAGTATTAATGGAAAATCAGTTGATAACGGTTAGCGACTGAAGTTAGTCACTATTTTCAAATTAGCGACCAAGATTTTAACAACTACCAGAATCGGTCACTATTCTAGTAATTTCTTGTAGTAATTATATTGCAAGTTTCAAAATTTTAACCTGTTTTGTGTTGTGTTTGATGTGTTATAAAACTTATTCAAAACACATTTACAAGAAAATAAAGCTAGGCGGCCTAGTCATTTTTAACTAAGTTTTACTTAATTTATGTGCGTGCTTCTTGTAGCGCTCTTCTTTTTTTTTTTGTTTGATTAATATATTCAATAAAATTGTTAAGTATAGAAATTTTGATGCACAAAGAAAATATTAGTACACAACACACACTACAAGAAAAAAGCTCTATTGCCACGCTTTTTGAACTACCGCCACGCTTTTGGTGACCTATCGCCACGCTTTTTACATATTGCCACGCTTAAAAGCGTGGCTGTACGTGGGAGATATGGCCACGCTTTTAAAGTGTGGCCATATGTGAGATACAGCCACGCTTTTAAAACGTCGCGATATCAAGATATACGGCCACACTTTTAAAGCGTGGTGATAACGAGATATGGGCACGCTTTCAAAGTGTGGCAATAGCAAGATATGGCCACGCTTTTAAAGCGTGGCAATAGCAAGATATACGGCCACACTTTTAAAGCGTGGCGAAAGCCTTGTCAAATTTTAAAAAAAAATTCTTTTCCTTACTTGATCTTCATCGTGCACAATATAAATTTTCAGTCCTTGTTTTATTACTAAACCTATAAAATATAATATACAATTTTTATTACAAGACAAATCAAGCAGTTATTAGTGACATATAATTTTTGCTATAATTATTTTATACATTAGAAAACTAATACTCACATACAAAATAAATCTGGAGTTCAAATTCCAAAACGAAAAACTAAAGAAAAATACAGGAACAATACAACTTAAACCCTTGCTGTTCCTCCTTCCTTTAGCCCTCAAACTTCCTTCCTCACCTCAGCAACACCATTTCTCTCTTCTATACACTTTTCCAATTTATCTTCGGTGTCCTGCAATCCAGAAGTTACAGCTTTCTCCACTGCTTCAGAGACAGAACTGTCCACTTTGCTTTTTGCCTCTGCCAGCAAAGATTCAGAATACTACAACAACGACGGCACAAAGAGAATCCGAGTTCAGTCACACATCATCAGCAATATTATTGCATCAAAAAATCATCACATGGAGGGAATCATTATTTAGCTTTATCTATAATCCTAAAGCATTTATCATAAACCAAAGCATGCAGGTTCAGTACCCCTAAATTCTAACCACTCCTGTAATTATAATACTTCTAATGATATGTCAGGAACAAGTAGTTTCCAGTCAACCTTGATGATATGATATAGTCTATAGTTTATACATCCAAAGCAGAGACTGTTTTCCATAGTTATTATTAAAATATCCTAGAGAATGAGTTTTAGGAGCATTAGTGTCAACTTACTTGTCTTTGAGTTTCCAACTGAGATGTTAGAAGACGGTTGTATTCATCCAAAATCTGTTTTTGAGAAATAACAATGAATCACTAACCACGTATTGAAATGGGAAATATACTTAGAAACAGTGGTGCTAATAACAATGAAGACTTAGTGTTGTTAGAAAATTAAAATGCTATCCTATAAAATGATGATGTGGAACTATGTCTACAAGACAATATATCTATTAAATGTAAATTGGTCCATGCAAGCAGGCCAGTGTTAATTAATCACAGCAAGTAAGATTATATAAGACCCAGATATGCATATATTTCTATTTCAGGCTATCTGTCTATGTTAGTTTCAGCATAAAAACAGGACATTCAAGAGTTTATATAGAACAAACATAGTGCCTCAACTTTAATACAAATTGGAAATATAATACTTTTTGCAATTATTATATTAGTAATTGCTTTGTCCTCTAACAGATTTCAAGGACTAATGATTTTGTTTTTGGGGCTGGGGGGAGGGGAGATGGAAATCAATTCTAAAAAAATGATAATGTTCCATATTAATGTAGGACAAAATAAGAGTTGCATAGTTTTATTATTTTTGTTTTTTTGTTATAATGTCAGAGAAAGTATATTTGTATTATTCTTTAGTATATCACTCGTGTAAGCTTTTTTTATTATGTATAAGATTTTTTTTTTACTTTTTATCCATTATTTTAATACCAAAAATAAAAAGTATACACATACATAAGATATACACAAATCCTGATGCATATAAATTTTCCGTCCAAATGCTCCTCTTCAAGGTGATTTGAATTGAGATTTCTACTTAAAATCTAATGCAACAGAACAAACAGAGTAAATATATAAATTTAATAAAAAATATATTAAAATTTGAAAATGATAATAAACTAAGTATTGTGTAGAAAAAGTTAGTGTTTAAAATCTCAGCACAAAAATTATACCCTCTCTAAATTAGAATAATATTACAGATCTAAGTCTTTTATGAACTAAGTTCAACAAAATTAAATAATAAAACTTAATAATACTAGTCATAACTAATTTTTAATTTTTTATTATGATTATAAGCCCTTCAGAAATAATTATCAAGCAACATTATAATCCTTTCATGTCACTTGCAATAAAACCAGAAACAGCTGATGGTACTAGAAATTCCCACATAATAATAGCAAATACAACAACCCCAATTGGCTTCTATTGCACCAGATCTATGTATCTAACAAACCAAGAGCTAAGAAAAATTATCATAAGCAGAAAGAAAAACATAAAAATATATATAAACATAAATTAAAAAAAAAGGGCTCATATAGAAAGGAAAAAGTCAAAATAAGAAGTAAAGAAAGACAAGTGGAACTTCTTGTTTGCAGAACAACAGAGATATAAAGAGGAAAAATAAAATCTCTATATCTCTAGAACTGAATCACAAAAAAAAAAAAAGAAAATGATTGTGATTTTTCTTGTTCTCCAAAATCAAATCCTTCACAAGATCTATTTATAGGAACAAAAATCTAAGAACTCCAAAATCATAATTTTTAGCTGAACAAAAGAACTAAGAAACTTTGGAAGAAAAAATGTCACAAAAAAGGGAAGAATGATGGTGAAAATAATCTCTACCTGTTATTAGCATATTCATAAAGACGACCACGGCTGGAGAAAACTATAAGAGCAACCTCAGCATCACAAAGCACAGATAACTCATATGCTTTCTTGAGAAGACCATTTCTGCGCTTGCAAAAGGTTACTTGGCGATTTGTAGTGTTCTCAATCCTCTTGATCTCAATCTTACCCCTTCCTATCTTTCTCTGTGGTGAACTTGCTCCTGAAATGGATTCATTTGCTCCTGGAAATGCCATCTTCTTTATTTCACCTATACCTACCCTGAAAAATCACACCACAAAATCTTCTCAACAATATGAAGAAAAATTCTGGTCTTGATCAGCTTCCAGATGGTGTTTGTGTTAGGGAAAAATCTAAAAAGGAAAAGACAATGAAATATTAAAACTTTTGGGGAATCTATCTATCTCATTACAGCATATTTTTTCAACTTAGTTCACAACATTTATATTGTTAGCTTCTAAAATAGTTTCATTTGCTTCTAATCTTATAGCATAGTATGCACTCTATGTCAAAGTACAATTTCAATAGCTGCACGCTGGATAAAACTAAGTTCAATCAGCACACTGTAGCGATTTTCCATTCCATCATTCCTACACATGTCAAATCACGATTTTGGAATTTGAACGAAAGAAATATGCAAAGAAAGCAACAAACATTTGCGGAGAAGAAACGGTACCTGATGAAGAGGAGGCGGTGGAGATGGTGGAGGAGGGGTCCGCACCAGCGATTGAGGTCATCAAAGGAGAGGTGATTGGGAATGGTGAGAATGAAGACAAGAGAAGAGCGAGACCTAGGGCTTGGGATCGAGGAGTGAGAAGAGCGCTCCGGAACAAGTGGAGAACCCCTCTTCGCTCCCTGAATTTAGGGCTCGAACCTTCATCGTTCTCGGAGAAGATGGATTCAGGGTCCAGAGGCTGCTCCGAGTCAATCGAGTGAACTCGGAGGAAGTCACCACCAGAGAGACTTGCGATAGAGGGCTTGCGACGGACGGTGTGCGACGAGGGAGTCACCACCAGATAGAATCACCGCCGAAGGAGCAGCGATGGTGGAAGTGCCAGAAGAGAGAGTGACGACGGAGGCATTGCGAGTGCCGACGATGTTCTTCGGAGGGCTGGGGTTCTTCGCGGAGTGCTGGGGTGAGGATTGGGGTTCTTTGAAGCTTTTAGGGTTCTGGCCTTCCAGGTTCTTTGAAGAGAAAGGGGATTTCGAATGATGAAGGAGATAATAAGCCGCGTTTTGAATGAGGAAGTAAAACAAAGCGTTTTATTTTGTACAAGGACCTTTTGGCCATGCTTTTAAAGCGTGCCAAAAGAGTTATAAGAAACGGCCACGCTTTAAAACGTCACTATAACGAAACCCTGTCGCCACCCTTTAAAAGCGTACCTGTTTCTCTCTATTGTCACCCTTATAAAAACGTGGCCATAGACCCCTTTCGCCACACTTTTTAAGCGTAGCAAAAAAAAACGTGATCAAATCTCTAATCAATCGCCACCATCGTAAAAGCGTGGCGATTGACCACTTTTGACCACCCTTTTAAAGCGTAGCAAAAAAAAAGCATAGCCATAGGCCTCTTTTCTTGTAGTGACATAAATTTTGATAAGTAGTATATATATTTTTTGAAGATTATATGCACATAACATTATTATTGTCCAACTAGCAAACTATGCATGCCACACACATTTTAAAGCACAACATAAAAATATTGGTGTATAATATAAAAATTTTGGTGTGCAGTATATAAATTTTTAAAAGATTAGATGTCTATAATAATATTGATATTGAATCAACAAAATAGGCACAATACAAAAATTTTAATGTACAATACATAAATTTTTTAAAGATTATATACTCAAAATATTGACTCACTCAACAAACAAAATACATATATTATATACAAAAATTTATATGTAATGTGCAAAGAATTTTATATTAATAAATTATGTGCTATGTAGTACAATTAATAAGTTTTTATACTCTTCAAAAAAATTTATCCCCCGATGAAGCATGTGATACATGCACACATTTTTTTTCATTGACGTTCTGGCACTTTGATTGAATTTGGTTATAAAAAAAGGCAATTATTTCCATGAAGATGTCAAAAACATCTTCTTATGATGATTCTTGTTTAAAAAGTGTAACTTATTTATTTAGCAACACTTTAAATAAATGTAACACTTTTACTTCAAATAAGAAAGGGGGCCTGAGAGCTAGAAATAGGTTACGCAAGCAGCAAGTAGGCTTATTGGAATACCAGCCCTTCCTGCAGACAGATAAGCCGGAGCTAGTGTACATAGTCGGGTTATTAAGTTAGCGCTAAGATCCGGAGGAATTGAATTTTCTACTTGATCTGGGAACTGACTATTGAATCCAATCCGAAGTCGGAAAGAAGTAAGTCTATTGTGTTACGAAAGCCGTAACTAATAACTACCAATAGGAGGTAGCCCATATCTCTAAGAATCTCTTCCTAATCCCAGGGGAAGAACTTCAAAAACCCCTTCACAATTGGAACTTCGAACTACCGTAACTCCTAATAAATCCAATAAGCCTGGGTGGGCTACAATCTATCATTCAATGGTCAAAATGATGTATCTTCACATGATGATAATCATTAAATCTTCATTGGAGTAGCTACCATAAAAAAAATTCGTACGTGTAACATCACCAAAATTTTAAATATTAAAACATAAACATTTAATCTTGAATTTAAAATTATAAATTTAAACATTAAAATTGATAAATATTAATTAACTAAAAATTAGTGCACTAAACTTTCTCCTTTATATTTCTCCTAAAAAATCATATATACCTCTATCTTTTTTTTTTCTTTTCCTTGACATGTGTCACTTTTCCTAACGAAACGAAAACAACAGAAAAGTACAAAAATAAAAAAGCATCTTATTAGGAAGAGTTCATTGTTCATAGATATATTACATAGAAGGCAGTAACACCACAAGCACAGTGCAGTATTCACATACACAATGGACAGTCACATGTACTTGTCCTTATTATTATTATGTAGCGTCATGCCCAATCATTACACAACACTTGCAATACCACCTTTCTCAACCTTGAAGCTTTTCCCTAAAATTGAACCAAAAGACCAAGATATTATGTTATTAATTTGTGAGTACTGTCCAGTGGCACCAGAGAACCCTACCCTAACTTGTTCAGGAAGAACAGTGGTCAAATCTATGTCATGAGTGAAGTCCACGTTGTAACCATTACGGTAAGAAGCATAAACTCTAAGAGTCTTGGCATTGGGATCATAGAATATTGTTACCGCCACCGGTTCTCCATTTTGAAAGTCCCATTCAGCGGTAACTTCCGACTTAATAGAGTTCACATCAATTCCGATGTGTTTGTAATCGGGATCCCCGAGATTGAGATTAGGGTACGTATCAAATTCAACAGCAACAACTTTGTCAGATGTGGATTTAAAACCAACGAGCTCTTTGCGCGTGTTGTTGAGCGCATTCGAGGCGCTAAAGAGGCCAAGGTAGCCACCACCGGAGTTAGGAGGGATAGTAGTATCCGGCGAAGCGAGGAAGAAGGTAAGGCCGTCACCCGGGGTATCAGAAGGTGAAGAAATGAGGAAGATAAAGGAGGTGAATATGGATGCTACTCTTCCGGTGGATTTATCGTAGAGCGAAATGGGTTCGGAGTACAAGGCTCGGCCGACACTACCTCCTTGTGGGACGCCACTGCTGTCAACCCTAGTGAGTTGCAAGGCTCCGTTGCTTGAAAAGGAAGTGTCGCCTTGGATGATGAGATTCTCGTTAGTTACTTTGATCGAACCTGTCGAAGAGGAAAGTGGTGACATCCGCTGAGTTCACACTGTGAAGTAGGATGAGGAAGATGGCCACGGAGGCAAGAAGGGGAAGGGATAAGGGTATTTTGGAGTTAGACGCCATGGCTGGTACGTATAAAGTGGAAATAAGTATAACACCGCAGAATAAGTTATGTTTAGTGTGGGTTGCAAGTTTAGTGCTAATTTATTGGGTATATATAGAGTGGGTGACACTCCGTGACAGTAGGTTCAAGGCGCATGATGCATGCAAAACGTTACTTCTGTAAATATTAAAAAAAATGTTACGTGGATATTAAAAATTAATTATTAAATTAATTAATTATATATTTATATATGTAATTTAATTTTTTTAATATATATTTTATATTTTAATGTGTATTTTATATTAATAAATAATTTAAATGATTGATTTTAGTGTATATTTAATATAATTGTAAATATATAATATTAAAAAATATTGTGTATTTTAGAAATTCTAATAGCTGTTAATATATGCGTGTAAGTGAGAATATTTTATTTAAATAAATTAAATAAATATATTAATTATTGAAATAAATAATTTTAAAAATTATTATTAAAATTCGTCCCAAACTTAATTTTCTTTACATTACAATGTAAAGGAGATAATTTTGCATGTATTTTGTCTATATTGTAAATGAGATCAGACATATGCATGTGATACGTATATATTTCGTTTACAGTGTAAATGAGATATGTGCAAAGTTATCTCGTTTAGACGGTAAACGAGATACGTGTTAAATCAATACATTTACAATATAAACGAGATACAATAAGACAAATTTTCAGCAGCGGTAAAAGAATATGTAACCCTTGTCATTCTCTACATACATTTCATATCTTCTTCTCTCCCGTTTATCTCACAAAAGAAGGCAGAAATCGCCAGTAATAGCGTATACATAGTTGTGTGTGTTTACTCCGAATTATCGTATGAGAAATGGCGACAGTAGGTGATATTTGAGTGTGAGAATTCGATATTCTTGTGCACTCGGCGTGTAAGTTCGTTATCCGAGTTGAAGAGTTTGATATTGAACAACCTTGGTGGCATAGGAACGAGGGAGGTCAGAAGGGTGGGGTATAGGTTGCTAGCACTGTTGGGTAATGGAGTTTTTCGATTTCGACTATTTCGACTTCTAGAAGACGAGCATATGCGACTCATGTTTGACATTCAAGGAAGAATAATGGCAGAACAAGTGATGGAGCTGTCTGCCAAGGTTGGAGATGTTGGTGGTGGTGGTTCTATACACTCGACCTATGTGCAAGAAGACCGACCTCTTGCACCACCCATTCATGTTGGCATTCTAGTGGAAGACATGGAGGTGGGTGAGGAAGACTCCGACGAAGAATACGTTGTTGATAGTGATTTTCCTGAAGGGGGCTACGAGGAGGAATTTGTACTAGAGAAGCCCACCGAGATAGCGGTGTGCCATGTTTTGCCTCCGCCCCCCACCCAATTCCGATGCTATCAGATGCGCCAAGTCACTATCATACATTGGATATGGACACCATGCATGAGAGAACTTCGTTTTCCAACACGGGAGAAGAGGATTACAACCTATACAGTGGTGTAGATTTTCAGGTTGGTCACAGATTCAAATGCCGAGATGCATTGATACAGAGTGTGAAGAACTATAGTATTCGCAGTGGTGCTGAGTACCAGGTGATCAAATCGGACCGATTAAAGTACTATGTGCATTGCCGTCAAGCTGCAAATGAGTGTCCATGGAGTCTCCGTGTTGTCCTTCAACAGTACCTCGGATACTGGTGAGTTCAAGTTTAATTGAGGCATACTTACTCATTTATGGTTGCTATATATTAATTAGTTTCCAACCATGGTTGTTTTATTTCGTTAGGGAGGTCCGTATGGTTGGTGGAGCGCACACTTGTTTAGCACCCACCATGTTCCAAGACTATCGACAGTTGGATAGCAGTTTTATCTGCAAGGTCATCTTGCGGTTGATACAGTTCTACTCATCCGTCAGTATCCTTGTCCTGTAAGGTGCAGTCCAACAGAGTTATCACTTCAAACCCTCCTACCAAAAGGTGTGGATGGCGAAGCAAAAGGTAATTGCTCATATCTACGGGAATTGGGAGGAGTCATACAACAAGGTGTCAAAACTGCTTCAGGCGCTACAGAGTTGTTTTTCGGAAACTATTTGTGAGCTACAGGCCGTAATCAGGGAGATGATGGCCTCACCCCACGGGAGATGGAACGTGTGGGTCTCCAAAGGCCATCACTCCACGAATGCCGTAATCAGAGAGTTGTTGAAATCTCTGAGAGACACCATGTCGCTGAATCCAGCCTCCCTCAGATACAGGACGATGGCATCGGGTGGAGGAAGCTCACTTGCCGGTTGAGGAGAAAGAGAGGCCTCTGACAAAAAAATATATATTTACAATTATTAAAAAATAAATAATTGGATAGGTCCACTAACAACTCCGCCTATATTACACTTGTGGTACATAGCCGGTCCCAAGCCCGGATAAAGGAGGAGGGTTGTGTTAGGTCTTCGACAACCAACATAAAAACATAGTCGAATCCCATGACATGAATCAAAGACATTATTGTTCTAAAGCTAGGTCGTTGCCCAGAAGCAACGCGCTGTATGGCTCAAGTACGGTGTCAAATGAGCAAGAGCCGCTGCATCAATGCCCGGATGTAGTGTTAAATGAGTAAGAGTTCCCGCGTTTTCGTGAATGGACAAGGGTAAATAAGCTAGTTCACAAAGTAAAAAGTAAAGGTCGGAGTGACAGAAGGTTGAGATTTAGGACATAGAACATAGACACTCTAACAGAAAAATCCATGGAGGTGGTGGACACCATGACAAGGAGAAAGATTAACATTACGTGCCTACAAGAAACAAAATGCGTTGGTGCGAAGGCTAGGAAGTTTGATACATTCGGTGTCAAACTTTGGTATACAGGAAAGGTGAAGAATAGGAATGGAGTTGGTATTATTGTGGTTAAGCAGTGGAAGAAGGACGTAGTGGATGTCAAGGGGGTGGAAGATTGGATCATCTCTATCAAACTTGTGGTGGAGGGAGGTGCTTTCATGTGATTAGCACCTATGCACCACAAGTGGGTTCGGACGAATAACACAAGATAAGGTTTTGGGAGGATCTAGAGAGTTTGGTCCAAGACATACCTTCGGGAGATAAGATTGTCTTAGGAGGAGATTTAAATGGCCATGTTGGAAGAGACGTGACTGGGTATGAAGGTATTCAGGGAGGCCATGGTTTCGGGGTGATCAATGCCGATGGTAAAACTATTTTGGACTTTTCCTCAACCTTTGACCTTCTCATCGCAAATACATGTTTTAAAAAGAGAGACGAACATCTTATAACCTATAAGAGTGGCATGAAAAGTTCTCAAATCGACTTCTTCTTATTGAGGAGAGTCGACCGAAAATTTTGTATTAATTGTAAAACTATCCCGGGAGAGAATTTGACAACACAACATAGGATGCTCGTCATGGATTTGTGCATTGAGCAAAAGTTGAGGAAAAGACATCATACGAAGAACCCAAGGACGAGATGGTGGCGGATGAAAGGTGAGGAACAAAGAAGTTTCCTAAGACGGGTAGGAGAAGAGGCAAAATGGGATGCAAATAGAAGCGCGGAAGAGATGTGGAGGGAGATGGCAGAAGTTATT
Organism: Arachis hypogaea; assembly: GCF_003086295.3. Classification (NCBI taxonomy): domain Eukaryota; kingdom Viridiplantae; phylum Streptophyta; class Magnoliopsida; order Fabales; family Fabaceae; genus Arachis; species Arachis hypogaea. Next base: position 145,880,075 of record NC_092054.1, read on the forward strand.
AGAAGAACAGCAAAAGAAAGTTTTGGTGAATCTAAAGGAATAGAACTAAGAGACAAGGAGTCTTGGTGGTGGAATGCGAGTGTACAAGAAAAGATAAAGATAAAAAGGGAGTGCTTTAAAGAGTGGTCTTTATGCCGCAATGCAGATAATTGGGAAAAATATAAGGCGGCTAAAAAAGAGACAAAAGTGGCTGTAAGTGAAGCAAGAATAAGAGCATATGAGGGTCTCTACCAGTCTTTGGGCACGAAAGAAAGAGAAAAAGGTATATATAGAATCGTAAAGAGCCGTGAAAGAAGAACGAGAGATTTGGACCAGGTTAAGTGCATAAAGGATAAGGATGGAGAGGTGCTGGCTCAAGAGGAGAAGATTAATGAAAGGTGGAAGAGATACTTCTACAAGTTATTTAATGAAGGACATAAGACTCTTCCGAGCCTTGGTCGGTTATGCACAAGGGAAGAAGATCAAAACTTTGACTACTATCGAAAGATTTGAGACTTCGAGGTAAAAGAGGCTCTAAAGCAGATGAAAAATGGCAGGGTAGTAGGACTTGATAATATCCCGATTGAGGTTTGGAATGGCCTTGGAGAAAAAGGCATCAACTGGTTAACCAAGCTTTTTAATGAGATTTTAAGGTCAAAGAAGATGCCTGATGAGTGGAGAAAGAGCACATTGGTACCTATCTACAAGAATAAGGGGGATATACAAAGTTGCGGTAACTATAGAGGGATCAAGCTCATGAGCCATACTATGAAGTTATGGAAAAGGGTGATAGAACGGAGGTTGAGAAAAGAGACACAAGTAACAGAGAACCAATTTGGATTTATGCCAGGCAGATCCACTACCGAAGCGATATACCTGTTAAGAAGGATGATGGAGAGGTATCATAGTAATAAAAGAGACCTACATATGGTGTTTATTGATTTGGAAAAAGCGTATGATAGGGTGCCAAGGGAGGTCTTATGGAAGGTTTTAGAAAAGAGGAGAGTAAGGATCGCATATATACGTGCAATTAAAGACATGTACGATGGGGACACAATTAGTGTGAAGACTTAAGGTGGTGTGACAACGGAATTTCCTATTGGTATAGGATTACACCAGAGATCATCCTTAAGTCCATACCTTTTCACATTAGTCTTGGAAGTACTCACAGAGCACATCCAAGAGCCTGTGCCATGGTGTATGCTTTTTGCCAATAATATCGTCCTTATGGGAGAGTCAAGAGAAGACCTAAATAAGAAGTTGGACTTATGGAGAGAAGCTCTAGAAGTGTATGGTCTATGCGTAAGCCATAGCAAGACAGAATATATGGAATGCAAGTTCAGTCTGAGAAGGGAAAATCCTAATATAGAGGTGAAGATTGGAGAAAACATCCTATAAAAATTTAAAAGTTTTAAATATCTTGGGTGCATCATACAGGATAATAGAGAGATTGAACAGGATGTAAATTATAGGATCCAAACAGGTTGGTCAAAATTCGGAGTGCATCTAGTTTTATATGCGACAAAAAAGTGCCTTTAAAACTTAAAAGTAAATTCTATCGCACTGCTATAAGACCGATTATGCTATATGGTACGGAGTGTTGGGCGGCCAAAGGGGAGCACGAACATAAGCTGAGTGTGGCAGAGATGAAGATGTTGAGATGGATGATTGGTTATACGCGATTGGATAAAATAAGGAACGGGGATATAAGAGAGAGTTGGAGTAATACCCATTGTGGAAAAGATGGTAGAATCGCATCTCAGGTGGTTTGGACATGTGGGAAGAAGACCGACAGAACACCTAGTTAGGAGAGTGGATGAGATGGAAGATGGACAAGGGGTAAGAGGCAGAGGAAGACCTAAGAAGACCATCCATGAGGTGGTCAAACGAGATCTACATGTAAACGGTTTCTCTGTAGACATGATACATGACATAGCTTAATGGCGTCGTTTGATTCATGTAGCCGACCCCACCTAGTGGGACAAGGCTTTGTTGTTGTTGTTGTTGTTTGTTGTTGTTGGATAGGTCTATCAACATAGCAAATTGTCTTTACTATTCTACGCATAATCCTAACAGAATCTTACACGTATGTACAAGCTGGATTTATGCCGACACGACATTCTCTGTGACTATGTATTTTCTTAACTAATATACATTTTCTCATTCCATTACATGAATTTAAAACATTCAATAAAGTTATTAACAATGTAACCAACAAAGTCTGACCTAACTTAATAATCTAATTATCAAATTTGGCTAGTTATTAACTAAATTAATAATTATGTAGTAACAACCTAATACAGAAAAAATAATTAGAGTTCCAAATTTCAATCAGTGACATATTCCTAGTAATACAAACTGTATAGTAGTTCTTACCAAGTATCCTAACTATGGCTACATATATACATATATATTTATACGGGATTGCATAAAAGTTAACATATCAAAACTAACCTCAAAGTCCTTTGTCCCGGCGTAATGCCAAGTCTCATTCAGCTGGTTGATGTCCCGATCACTACCTTCTGTGTACGTCATCATCGTATTACTCGATAATATAGATAGAAATGGGTAAAAAAGAGAAAAAAAGTGATCGAAAAGTTGAAATTGGGGTCTAAAATTTTATTGTCAACGACATATATTTATAGCCGTCGACAAGCTTTATCTCATTTACAGTGTAAACGAGATATGTACAAAAGTATCTCGGTTACACTGTAAACGAGATAAGATTTAGAGACGAATTTCGATAATAATTAAAATTATTTATTTCAATAATTAATATATTTATTTAATTTATTTAAATAAAAAATCCGTGTAAGTGATTGTAGTGTATTTTAGGAATTTTAACTGTCCGTTAATAAATTTATTCGTATTTATTATTTTAAAAAAATGATAAATTAAAGTTAATTATTAAAATAATATAACGTGATTCAACAATAGTTTAATCTATAATATTCAAAATATATAAAATATAGTCACCGAAAAAAAAAAATATATATATATATATATAAAATATTATTATAATATAAATCAACAAAATTTATTATTAATATAAGTGATGATAGATTGGTACTTTTTTGTTGCATGCATGGTGTCCGATTCCGATCACATCATATGGGTATGCAGATTTCTTCTTAGCAAAAATTATTATCCGTAGTCGCGCCCCAGGGGGGTTGTTTTGGGGTGGTTAATGCAGATTTCTTCTTAGCAAAAATTATTATCCGTAGTCGCGCCCCGGGGGGGTTGTTTTGGGGTGGTTAACGCCATAATGACCTTCCCAAATTAATAATTTTACATATAAAATTTTTTTATTTTTATATTTTTGGGAAAAGGAACGGAGTGTTAATGACCTTTCCAAATTAATAATTTTACATGTGAAATTTTTTAATTTTGTATTTTGGTCCTCTCTTAATTTTTTTAGCCTCTTAATTTTTATATTTTAGACTTAGATTATAAATATTTTTTATCTATTATCTATCTTATTATTTATACTAATGTGATAGCCTACTAAAATCCAATATATAATACATAATGAGATTTAAAATTTAGAGTAGATCATCCAATTACTTCATAAACATATTAAATAAGCAAAAAAATTTTACGTGCCTCCTTTTTCTTTTCCTCCTCTTTGTCTTTCTTTTTCTTCTTCTTCTTTTAAATTTACACACACAAGTTCTTCTTCTGCTTCCCTCCTCCTCCTCCTCCTCCTTTTCCAATGTTGCGTCTTCTTCTTTTTCTTTCTCTTTTTCGTTATCATCATCATTACGTATAACACCAACATTTTGCTAACATCTTTACACTACAAGAAAAACATCCATTTAGGTACATTTAAAAAGTGTAGCCAAAAGTAAAAAAAAAATGATGCCTTAGGCTAAGGCTATGCTTTTTCGAGCTACGGAGACGCTTTAGTGGGGGATGCCTATTCCGCCGTTGCCTATTCTTAAAGGCTACGCTTTTCTGCACCAAGGACTACGCTTTTGGCATTTGGGAATAGGAGGAGTGCTAGGGGACTAGCAACTTTTGTATTTCGTAACCATCAATTGGCCATCAATAGTATTTTTAATGGTGTGAGATTAAATCCAATGGTGTGAGATCATTCAATTCTCTTTTGATGGTTAAATGTTGGCTAATTTTTTTAAAAGTTGCTGGCCCCCTAGACTTTCCCTGGAAAGAGGGTGCGCTTTTCAAGTGATGCTGTACAAGACTAAAGGCTACGCTTTTCAGCTTCCATTTTTACCAGAATAGGCTACGCTTTTCAGTGCTACTACATCACCTGTAAAGCGTAGCTACGTTGTATACTATGGCTACTCTTTATAAGTGTAGCCTTAGGTCCCTCATTTTTTTTGTATACTATAGTTACTGTATATAAGTGTAGCCTTAGGTCCCTTATTTTTTTCTGTATATATATATATATATATATATATATATATATATATATATATATATATATATATATATTTATATATAATAATAATAATAATAATCTAATAATTATTAATAGAACATAATATTTAGTAATATGATTACATGTATAATAATTCTGCATTTTTTATTAAATAAATTAAATATTATAAAATAAAAATAAATACATAATTATACTAAATATTTTCTTTAAATAATAAAAATGATCTCTAACCAAAATATATTTATAATAATAATCTAAAAATACTAGAATGAAGTTAATTGTGAATATTCATACATCTCACACTAAAATAAGCATAGCCATATCAAAATAACCATACTACCACTTAGAATTTACTACTAATAGTCTACAAAAAACATATCCTACATAAGTATCTTTTAATAAAAGTCATTAGTCAACTAACCATATATGTAACCATTCCCAACATTACTCTATCTTAGCCAATAAACCACAATTAACTTGACGATATTCCGCAATCCATAAATCTCTTTCTCTTGTTTCTGCTACTTGTTCTCCATATTTCCAAGTTTATCCTTCAAAGTTGTCAAAAACTTGTTCTATAATTTGATCATATTCAAAAACTTGTTTATCAATGCATTGTGTACATTTTGAGTGAGTCAAACTTGAATTTTCATTTTTGACAAGATCTAATAGCACAATCATTTCACAACATATTAAGAATGTAGAGCTGACAATATAAAAAAAGAATAAATAAATAAAAGGGTAATTACCGCTTGGAGAAATTACTATCAGAGGTGATAGTGATCTTGTTCTTCTCACGGAAGACAGTGACAGAATCACTAAGAGCACCAACTATGCCACCAACCTTAATCAAAGTATGGAAAAAAGACAAACACAGTAAAATTTGTATCACCAAATAAATAAATAATTACAGATCAATTAAACAAGTGCAGTATCTGAAATAAATAAATGTAGATCCATTATTTTACTTATTTATTTATTGTTAACTTTGAAATCAAGGCTGCTAAATTCCCTTACCCAAATTTTAGAAAAATATATGTTGGTTTGAATGAGGTTGGAAACAAAGGCTATTTATGCAAAATCATACACTCACCCAGATTTATGAACTTGAAATAAATAAATCAAATTAGACATAATAAATAAATTAATAACAGTGACAAGCATACAGAAACCCAGAATCAATCTTATTCCTTTTTGTATGAATTAAGAGTGAAATCAATCAACTACACTAAGCAGCAAAATGCGCACTCATACAAAGCTTTTCGTCAATGGAGGCAACGTTGAGATCTAAAATAGCATTGATCTCTTTCACTTTTTAATGTAGCACAGCACAAAGCAAAAATCAAAGAAAACACAACAAGTGATTTCACTCAGCAATCCCTTGATTTCTATCAAAGATTCTAACAATAGTTTTCTGTGGGCAGCATCTCTCTATAATAAATCCTTCAAGATTTGGTTCTCTCACAAAAATTCCAGAGTTTTAAAATCCATTTTGATCAAAACACAAATCAAATTGCTTAATTGATTAAAGTACTTTTTCGTCCAGCTGCTAGTCTCTCTTGCAGACTGTCATCACATCATATAAGATCTAGAAGAAAAGCCACTGTTTGTTGAGCAATGGGCAGCAACAATAACTGGAAATCTCACAAACCAGTCGCGGCTATCGTCGGTGAAAATCTCACAATAGAAACAAAAATTGGTAATAACAACAAGGTGGTCTACAAGACTTGCATGTTAAGAACATTAACAAGACACATAAAACTATAGAAGCAAACTTCAGGAAGACCTGCGAATATCGAAAAACAAAATAACAAACCTTTTATCAAGACTGTAGGCCCTGGATTTCAAAAATTTATCTTGGCTTATTACGCCTTCTAAAGTCTTTGGAAGAGTAGGAAGTTTGAGTGCCTTAAGTTGTCGTATATCCAAGTAAGTTTCAAAGAAGTACATAAAGATCATAAACCCTGAAAATTGATTAGATGAAAAAAATAAATCAGGTATATCCTATATGTTTCTGACATATAATATTACCACAATCATACACAAATTAAAATAATTTTTAGATGGGGCACAAGACAACTCAAAGTTTCTTTCCAGTTCATTTTAATTTCGTGCAACAGTAACTTGCAAAGTAGTACAACACGAAATGGAAAATCCAAACTGACAATGAGTCCAACTCATTTATTAAACAAATTTTGGCAAGGAACTGGTAGGCAGAAACCATAATACCTGACTTCAATTACTCATCCACAGCCCAGTCAAGGGCTTTCTGAGCTGGTTTGATCAATGGAGGATGCTCGGGGCTAAAGAAATACAGGTCAGATTTTTCAAGTAGCTTTACTATTTTTTTCGGTACTTTGAAAAGAGAAATTCCATTGGCTCTCAAGAATTTTGCAGCTTTACTTGTTCCTAAAAGAATACAAAAAAAATTTATGTTAGTGCTTATGAGTAGAAGAAACACTACTACATAATTGACTTTTACTAACATTTAAAAAATGTTACCAAATCATATTAAAATGTTAGCTATGTATATTAGTAACATTTTAACAAATGTTAAATATACCCTATGTTACTAAAGAGTTTTATTAACATTTTTCTAAAGATTTAATAACATTTAATAAAAATGTTACAATAGACCTTTCTTAGTAACACTTAAAGAAATGTTACAATAAATATATTTTGTAACACTTAGAAAAATGTTACCATAGATATTTTTTATAACACTTAAAAAATGTTACAATAGATATTTTATGTAACACTTAGAAAAATGTTACCATAGATATTTTTTGTAACACTTCAAAAAATGTTACCATAGATATTTTTTGTAACACTTAAAAAATATTACAAAAGATCTTTAGTAACATTTTTTTTACTTATATTATACTATTTTTTATTTTTTATTTATATTATACATAATATAAATATACTAAAATTAATTACTACAACATGAAATATTTCATTAAATTCACAAAATAAAATTTTTATAGCCTCTTTTATTAATCAATAATCATTGTACAAATTTTCTTCGTGATGCAAATAAAATGGAAAAAGAAAAAATACTTATAGCACTTAAACTCTATAAACATTCCATATAAAAAAGAAAAGAAAAAGTGATACTATGTACATAAAAAACTTAGTCCTTATACTAATCCTAGAAAAATGTATTTATCTGCTTGACTAGCTCATCGCTGCGACGACTTATTACCATTCCCTTAAACTAGTCAACCAAGTTCATCTGATGCACATCAAACAAAAAAGCAATAAGAACTCATATAGTGGGCAGAAATAAAACCTGAAAATTTCTACTTTGGCGAGTTAACTGATAAATCACATAGCAATTCTACTTGAATAATTCAGAAGCCAAGTACAAAAGAAAAGCATTTATTAGTCAGCGAGATTTTTATATCTATTAGCAAGATCTATACCTTGTCTATTTCAATATCTGACAATTGATTCAATCCAACAATATAAATATTCATAAACAAGGCAGCTACCACAGCCTGAAACGAAGAAAACTCTAAAATGCATTACTAGACTAGAAGGAAATAACAGAAACTTTTAGCCATTTAAGAGAAACAACACACTTCAGTGGCTCACCTCCAACACACCAGTAAAAAATAGAGGAGATATGTATGATGATTTCTGCACTGCTAGGAGTGACAATGTCTTGGCTTAAGACAGCTGGGTAAGGCATGGCTGAAAGGAGAATCCCAAAGTTGCTCATGGTACTGGTACTTGCTTGACTCCTGCAACTGTAGCAAACAATGAAAAGAATAAAAACACATGCTAAAGCTTGAACTGTTAATCATCATAGCTAGAATGAACAAGACATCCTTACATCACGCATCAGAAAAATGAACCCTCAATCTTAAGACATTTTGAACTCAAAACAGTTATAGTAAAAAACTTTCAAGTTAGATTTTGAAAATAAACAAATAAATACATGCAGCAATTTTCTTAAATTAAGCTGTTAGTTACTAATCATACTGTCAACTAGCAAGCAAAAAACCTCTAGTCTTAATCTAAAATCTAAATGACTATCACATATAGATCGATAATAAAAATGAGATGATGAAAATTTAACGGATGCAAAATATACTTATGATTTTACTCATAAAAAAAAAGCAAAATTACCTCCTTCAGACCAACATTTTGATAAATTTCTGTCAAATTGTTGAAATCTTTGTAGCCAAGCTGGACAAGTTCCTTCACAAAGATTCTAGGAGAGCTTTGAAGCACTTTCAAATCATCAAAAATCAAGTACATGGCTTCTCCTTTAACAAATGCTCCATCCTCATGACGATGAGTAACTTCACTACTGGAATCATTCACCATTATCTTCAGTTCTTTGTCCATCGGGTTCCCACATTTGATGCAAGTAACACCTGAAAAAGCACTTAACAACAAAGAATTACTTCTCTTATAATAATTACTACAATGTTTGGATGTTCCTCAATGAGTTCATGTTAGTGAACTGCAGAAATGATAATCCCACAGAAACTGAAACATGCAAAGAGCAATTGTCATCAAAAGATAGATAATTGAAGCATAGATAGGCTCCAATGAAATCGAAGGTGAAATGAATTAAACGGTTGTAGCTTATACTCACCTACAAGACCAAATAGAATGCAGTGTGCAGCTGCAAAAATAGGTAAGGGTATTGATGCAAAGAAAGCTCCAAATTTTCCTGAAGAGGTATATTGTGCTTTGTAAGAAAAAATCATGAAATAAACTGTCAAAATAAATTTAGTTAAGACCAATGTTGCCCCACAGTTTACTACTCACCTAACATTGAGAAGAATATCATAAAGCCCGCTGAAATTTGAATGACCCTTCAACTTCCAACGCGAGTGCTTCCAAGGAGTCCCACATTCTCTCTGTCATGATCCTAGGAGAATCAAATTTGTGTCCTATAATAGTGAAACTGGAAACTAGGAACATGAAGAATTGCACTTACACAGAAACTGATGAACCAGTTGCGGCTCCTAAAAGTCCATTTAGCAGTATTCCAATTCCCTGCCAGCCAATACCACGGCTTAGAACATGTGAAGGAGGTGGTATTGCACTTGCCAGTCTTGATGCAACTTTGTATGCCCCAGTTGACTGTGAAAGGTTTTCCTAATTTATTTAGTCAACTATGAAGCTCAAGTATTGATACAGAATATGAACATGATATTAGAAATTCCAAGACACCATAATAGTTACTATAAGGAATGAGATCATCTCTAACCCTCTTACTCTTCCTTCTAGTTAACTTAGGAACATTCTTCTTAAGAGGGTGAAATGGTTGAAATGGCATCCTTGAGCCTTTCTTGAGAAGCTTGAAGAAATCACGCCATTGGTTGTTAGCATTTGAACCACCACTTCCTGGTAGAGCCTCGGAATCAGAAGTGCTTGCTTAACAAGTGGTCACCCCATAAGTTGTTCGAATGCTGTCCCGGCAGTTAGGATATCATCATAACTACCTGACTGGGTAATTTTCCCTCCCTCCATCACCTAGAACATATTTTGTGACATTTGACATGAATTAGTCTCTAATATGTAATGGAATATAACACTAAAATTGTATCAAGTGGTCAAGAGAAAGCTAAAGAGTTTAACAAAAATGCTACATCTTGACCCAAAACATTAAAATGAATAACCTATGCTTTGTTTCAAATTTATATCATTCACTTAAGTCAAACTTAACCAATGTGAGATTAAATGACTCACACTTGAAATCTCAAAAAAAATTGAGATACTTTACTAGGATTTTATCAACTTCTGAGAGAAGCTCCACTTGATGAGTCACTAGAATGATTGTTTTTTTCCTAAGAACTGTCATGACACATTCCTGTAATTTCATAAATGTAAAAAACATTAGTTTATTTCAAATATATTAGGCCTATAATTTTGTTGTGATTGAGAATCCAAAGTGAAATCTTTCTTACATTGAATAAATGAGCAGCAGTGTGCGCATCAACTGCACTATGGAATGCCATTTAACCTGTTGTGCATTATCATGAAATGCCATTTAAGGATAAGAAAAAATTTGTAAGATACTAAAATGATAAGGTAAACAATCAAAATAGTTGGGACACTGATCCCTGATCCCAATGAACATTACCTACAATGAAAGAGGGAAGTGTTTTTCAAAGAAAGTGGTTCTGCCCCAACAAAATCCCACTAAGAGAAATGCCTCAAGTTCAAATCTCACTAATCCCTCAATTGAGTTTGATAACACAAATTCAACTCATACTCTTTAAATAAAGCAAGAATAATCCAAAACACATTTGCACTTTTTATGGCATAAAATAAATTCTTTGTTATTCATAATCATTAGTCTCTTTTATTATTAGAATTTCCTTATTTTAATATATAACAGAAACTCAATGAATTCACATCATTTAGGAATATATCTAGGCAAGTTCTATTCAACTTAATTACAAATGAATTTATAGGAATGACCAATAGGTATAAGTGTAACATGTATGGTAAAAGAAAGTATAACATGCATACTGATTAGATCTGCATATGAATCTATCTCTTTTTTTGCTTTCTCAATTAAACCAGCTTTGGAATATGAATCTATCTCTTTTTTTTGCTTCCTCAATTAAACTCAAGACCGTGTTAGCAAGGATGGAACGAGATCAGGTTTTTCCTAAAAAATAACCAAATGTCAAATAAGGAGAATAATTATGATGGAACAATCTAGCTTGAGATTAGAACATTTAGGCTTGTAAGCCACAGTTGCAACAATCACATTAGGTTAAGCACAAAAACAAATTCTAAGAAAGAAAAAAAAATAGAGAGAAACAAGTGCAAAAAATTGAATATGAACTATAAGGATTGAAAGATTCAGATCTCAATTGAAATCAGCAAGGGATGGAAAATTAAAATCAGATTGAATCGAATGAATTAAAGAAAAGAGAAAATCCTTACCAAAATCGGGATTGAAATCGAGAAAAAGAATTGGAATTTGGAGAATGAGTCACGCTGAGATCATAAAGCCTTGACTGAGAAGAAGAATATGATCTGATTGAGGTTAATAATTGGGATAAACTTGATTGAGAAGAGAACAAAAATTCGATCGGTAAGAAGTGGAGAGTGAACAAAATGTGATGAAAGTGGCTCTATTTTAGACCCGTGAAATATGACAAAAAAAAGAGAATCATCACCCCCTTGGTATATTTGGTGACATTTCTATCTGAATTTTTTTTAAAATATCTTTTCTAATATTTATGAAATAAATGTTGCTAAAGGTGTAATTTTATTAGTATAGCTAACATTTTAAAAATATTACATAAAAAGTGTTAGTAAATGTCTAAACTCCAGTAGTGAAAGGCACAGAGCTATAAATTTAGAAAATGGATTCATTCAACTTCATGAAATCAAGATGGAAGGACATTTCTTTCTGATCAGCGCTAAGACAGCACACACTTCAGGATTTCTGTTTAAGACTGAAGTTGGAAATCAAATTTCATTCAGTATCCAATCCAAATTCTGACCTGACCTTCCCACGATCTACAACCATCAAATTTTACCATTGCATTTTTATTTATTCAAAGAAGATCATATTGCTCTTGTTTCAAATACTGCAACAAAACTCTACATCATTCTAACATCCTCGCACTTGGTTCTTGCACAAAATAACCAAATACCTTAAAACATAACTTCGATACAAGTAATTCCCAAAGAGGAAACATATGAAGCAAACGGTAATGCAATTGGATAAGTTCACTGCCAGTAGCATTAAGCAAGCTACAACTGAAATTTATAAGACACAATTATGCATTCAATCAATGGATACTGCACAAGTCCAGTGGCTGAATCACAGCCTTCATGGCAAAACACAAATCAAGCATGGTATCACTATATATTACTGAAATTTCAAAAGGCATCCAATTACAACAAGTTAAGTAAGTGGTATTGATTAGCACCTGACATGTTAAGTAAGTGAATAAGTGTGAGTATCAAAATTGTTTAAGGTGGAGTTAATGTCAAAAATAAAAACCAGACAAATTGATTTCACAATTTATATATTACATGCAAACTTTTTATTTTACTTATTTATTTATTGTTAACTTTTTATTTCTTTTTTTGCAATTTGCATAATTCTATTCTCTATTATCATAAATTCAAATTTAAAAACTATATTTGGATCTACTAAGAGTAAGAAACCAAATTTAGAAACAAAAAAATGATTCAAGGAAAATCTGATAATGCAGGAAACAAGTGCTGCTAAATTGTCAAAAAGCAAGCTGCGTGAGAACTTGAACAAACTACAGGTAAAATATTTTGGTTTAACACAAAAATGCAGAACACAAAAAGAGAAGCATGTTCTTCATTTTTCACATTTCACTGTAAGGACACTATTCTATTCTTTATTAGAAGGTAGGATAAACATAAAAAATTACTAATCTAACAATACTCACTAATCTGTTAAACCACGCATCTTCATCAACAACAACATGCATGTTATCAAATCACAATTCGCAAACCCATATTTCACAGATTAAAACCCCCAAATTAAAACTCCTAAAATCGGAACCCTAAACCTCTGAAATTTCATAACCAAATAGAAATCAATACATACATATTCAATGATGTGAGCACAGAGAAGACGATGATGAGAAGAACGGTGAAGAAGGGCGATGGTCAGTGCAGCAATAGTGACGATCAACAGCGACGGTGACTGGCGGTGAGTGGTTACTGGGTGGCGACGATCACCAGCGACGGTGAGAAATTGAGAATGGCGAAGGTGAGGGTTACAGAGATGATGATTGAACTAAAAGGGGAAGGACGATGAGAAGCACAGAGATGACGATGTTGAGGGCGGCACAGCTCAATGCAGGAGGGCGAAGAGGAGCGACAGTCAGTGGCGATGTGGTGAGTGAGGGTGGTGAGTGGTGAGTGTGTGGCGATGTGGCGATAGTGAGTGGTGCGTGTGGTTCTTCACGATGGTAAGAGGGTTTCAGAAAGGGGATAAAGGCATTTGATAACAAAAATTTCAGAGAGGGTTTCAGAGAGGGTTCTTCGCGATGATGAGTGATGAGCTTTGGAGGGAACAAAAATTTCATTAAGTGTTGTGAGTTTGCTTTCGATCGGGAAAAAGAGGAAAAGCACTCATTAGGCATCACTTTTGAAGCACACCCAAAACTTAACAAATAGGCTACCCTCAAAAAATGCTCTCTTTGATACAAAAAGTGGACCCATAGATATCAACATACGGCTACGCTTTATAAGTGATTTCTATAATACCTAAGGCTATACTTTTTAAATGATGCCAAAATTGTGTTTCCTTTTCTCTTAAAAATAGGCAACACTGAGAAAAGTGTAGCCTATTCATAGAATAGGCTACACTTTTCAAATGTAGCTTGTAACACCCTACCACACTGAGCTTTACGCTCAAGCCGTAAAACAAAGGTGGTGTGGTATTATGACTTCTACAACATAATGTATACGTATAATAGCAGAAAGAGTATAATATACAAGGAGCCTTGAAGAATAGATGAAATAAAAGTCGCGGAATAAAATCGCAACGCTCAAGAAACAAGTTAACTTGCGTGCTAAGAAAACTATAACTATCGAACATAAGATACTAAAAGTAGGAATAGAGTGCCAAAGATACAAAATAACAAGCTCCTAACTCAGCCCGTGAAGTCAAGGCTGGCCAGAGAATATTTACACAGATATATATATATATATATATATATATCCAAAACCCGAATGTACATAAACAAAGTCTTGTTTCTCCATAAGCTTCTAAGAGGATCAAAAGGAACAAGTTATGCGGAGAGAAAGCTAAGTACATATATAAACAACACTATACAACAAAATAACCCGATAACCACTTCGCTTCAAAAGTCCAGATGCCTCTCGACCTGCATCTGAAAATCAACAACACAGTATGGGATGAGAACCAGAGGTTCTCAGTATGGTAAAGGTGCCACACACATAAGATATAAGGTCCTGGGAATGCCAGAGGCAATCCTAGAACGCCGACATTCAGATTATAGAGCTTAAAGTATTAAACAGAAGCCATAAAAAGTGGTTTTTTAAAAGTATCTAAGCCTAACTTCACTTAATCTTAGATCTAAGTCCCATACTGCCATTCCTCCATACCTCTATCTCCGTCAGTATTTCACAGACAAATAAACAGATAAAGGCAAACACAAGAAGGGTACAAATACTGCAGGTAACAAATATACATTTAATATGGCAAGCACACTTAGGCACACCCAATTAATACACAAACAAGTAATTTAAGTAGTATGCACATGATGCATGCCTGTCCTATGGCTGATGAGTCTCATCTGTCGGTTATCAAGCCAACCTGACAAGTCCAATTTGCTAAACCTTTGGACTGTCCCCCGACGTGCATCCCCATGAGTCTATGCATAGCTTTTACTCATGCATATATCAAATCGCTCAATGGGGGTACTATTCTTGGGAATTTATAAGTGCCCGGTCACCCTTACGTCGTAGGGTCAACAGAGTATCGAGTTCTTAACCTGATACACGTGGTGGCAAGCCACGGTACTTTACCCAGGGAGTCTCGTATCTCATATCATTTAATCATTCAAGCCAAGTATCATACATGATCATCCGTAACATTTCATAATCAATTCATCATTTTTCAGCTTTACTTCACCTCCAAGTTATCCCCATTTCCTAGCTTCATCTGATTATCAGGTTTAATACTACTTTTTGTGACTAAAGGAATGAAAATAGAGGTTTTAGAAGTTTGAAATAGGGTTTAAAACTCAAAAATCATGTTTGCTGGAACAGGGGCCACGCGTACACGTGGGAGAATAAAAATTGCAGCTTGCGTGCGCGTCCCTTTGTCATGCGTATGCGTAGGTGAAAACTTCATGTCACGCGTGCGCATGGGTCATGTGTGCGCGTGGACATGCATGTTGGTCAACTACACGTACGCATGGGGCTATACGCGTATGCACAGTTGAAAATTTCATGCCACGCGTATGCGTGGGTCACGCGTACGCGTGGACGTACGTTCTCCAAAAAAAAAAAACAGATCACCCAGAGAGCTACATAATCAGGAAATGTCACATGCATAACCACATATTCCACACCAAAATTTTCGATGGGCATAACTCAATCGTTTTAAATCGTTTTTCTTCTATTCTTCGAACGGCATAAACTTTACGAACCCAATTTTTATTTAAAACAAGTTGGAATCAATTTGGGGTTCCGAAAGCCAAATTATATCCCACCGAAGTTCAGCCCAAAACCAAAGTTCTACAAACCTCATAAACCTCATTTCATTCAAAAATCTCAATTTCCATTCATAATCATACCTACAATTCTCAACATAACAAATCCTTCTTTATCATCAAAATAACCACCATAACAATCTATTCCTTAAATAAACAGTAATACACATACATTTTCCTAAAATCCATCAAACATTACCAACCAACCAACAAGCATCAAACCATAATAATTCATCAAATCACTAATTATCCAACAAGCCAAATCAAATATGTCTATTGTCAAGATGCTAAATATTAAATATACACCTGCATTCCAACTTATCCTATGGTCATCTAGCCTAAGTTTTCACAAAACATTATATATTAAATGCAAGAAACCTAAACTATACCTTGGCCGGTTTTCTCGTAGTAATCAAGGTGACTTATAAAAACCAACACAGCCCCAAAAACCTCAAGAAAACAGCTTCCTCCAAGTTTCGTTATTCATAATTTCAAGCTCCAATTATTTATTCACAACTGTTATGGTGGGTAACCAGAGATTAGTGGGCCGGATGACGTTGGTTGGCCCAAACGCGTGAGGGAGGTGGCTATCGAGTGCACCTGAAACTCGGTGTTCCTCCGTCCGACTTGTGCGTGTGGAAGAATGGGGGGTGGTACCTGCAATGACGCTCCAATGCCTAAGTTAGCTAGAGTGTGAGCAAGTTGAGAATGTATTGGGACTTAGTGATACCTGAGGGATGTCAGGGTATTTATAGTGGTGAACCAATAACCACCGCTGAAGTAGTGCCACCTTTTTAGGTGGATAACCGTTCCCATATCTTAGGGAGGTTAAGATATGGCTCTATGAAGTGGTTAGAGAGTTTCTAGGGGCAGTTACTCATTCGAATGAGTGTTATCTGCCAGCTAACCCTCGTATCCGACTTCTTTGGAGCAGGTCGTGTTCAGTACCGACTTCTGGGGATGAAGGCTAGTACTGGGGAGGGCCAACCCCTTTGGGTTGGGCTTCTTTGCTTGGATCCTGGGCCCTATTTATTGGGCCAGGGTATGAACAGTGCCCCTACTCGAGCCCAATTTATTTTTAAGAGTTGGGTTCGAGTATTCAACTCGGGGTCATAGCCGATTTGTAAGAGGACCGACGTGATGGTTTGAAAACCGACGTGATTTTTCGTGACCTTTTGGTTCTGACAATTACGTCCAATCAAGCGTTGTGTCTGTTAGGGGTGTGCATAGGGATTTAATAGCCTTGGTAACGGTGCATCCTCATTAATGATTGCCCCGATTTTACCATTATGCCCCTAACGTTCTTATAAATATTTTCCCTCTCTTTCGTTGTTTCGTTTCTGCGATCTTTCAAATTTTCCTTGTATCCGTTCGTGCTGCGTTCTTGCGTCTTCGAAGGCTTTTGCTTCCAACCCTTATTTCCGGATAAAGGTTAGTTCTTTAATATGCCTTTGTAGATAAATTTGATTTGTAGACTTTAGTTTCGCATCCTCCTCCCTTTAGAGACCATGTTGGTGATTTTTCTTTTCCCCTTGTAGGTTTTGTTACCCCCTTTTTTTATAAAAAGAAATGGCTTCTGTAGATGCTCTCTCTCATTGGGTTGATGTTACGGTCTTAGGGGAGGAGCCCTCAGTCGATTCTGAGTTCATTACCAACCTTCGCACTCATCACAGAATTTGCACTTCTGAGGATGACGAACCAAAATATGAATTGGTAGTCCCGGGTCCTGAAGACCGGGTTTGTTTTGGAAGAGTCGATGAGGCGGCCCCTCATTTTTTCTTTATGTATGAATGCATGATCACCCGTTTGGGTGTTTTTCTTCCTTTTTCAAATTTTGAGATATCTGTTTTGCATCACTGTCGAGTCGCTCCCACCCAGCTTCACCCCAACTCTTGGGGTTTTTTGAAAATTTATCAATTTATCAGCCAAGTTTTAGAGTTCCCGACTTCTTTAAAGATTTTTTTCCATCTTTTTCATATGACAAAACCCTTCAGTGGGCTAAACAATAAACAACAGTGGGTGTCGTTCCGAGCCATACAAGGTCGGAGACTTTTTACCCTTTTTGACGAGTCCTTTCATGACTTCAAGAACTACTTTTTCAAAGTGCAAGCTGTAGAGGGTCACCATCCCTTTTTCCTGGATGATCATTCTTCTCCCCGATTCCCTTTATATTGGCTGGAGGCCTCCCCTTGCGAGAAATATGGTCTGGATGACTTAAATAAGGTAGAAGCAGCCATTGTGGGGTTCCTCCGAGAAGCGTGGGGGAGGGCCCCATACTTGGATACTAAAAAATTTCTCCAGGGGTCGCCGACCTTTGTTCAGTCACAATTAGGTAGCTTTTTGCGTTTCTTGCTTATTTCCGACTTGTAATTTCTTTTACCGACTTTGTCTGATTTTAGCTACCATTTTGTTTTTGCAGAGATGGCAAAGAAAAACGCTCAAGAGTCTTACCAGAGGGTTCAGGAAGCCAAGGCAAAGTCTCGAGCCAGGTCTGGAGGTGTTAGGACGGTTGTCTCTCCCCCTCCTCCTCCTCGGAACGTTGGGACTCCCTCTCAACCTATTGTAATTTCTTCCTCTGCTTCCTCTCTGCCACCCCCTTCCGTCCGACCTACTCCCGAACCAGAGCCAAAGAAGCGCAAGACCTTAGAGTCTGGCGCTTCTGGTGAGGCGGACGCTCTTGCGTTCGTTCGAAAGAACATCTATCCTCATGCTCGTATGAGTATGGATGATGTTTCTGTTCGGCACTACCTCACTACTGTGGTTGAGGAGAGTCTCAAGACGGCGGGGGTTTGTGGCAAACTCTTGGATATATTCGAGAAGACTCCCATCAGCTCTTTAGGGACGACCTCGAGGGTCGAGGAGCTGGAGGGTAGGCTTCGTATATATCAGGAGCATGAGAAGGAGTTGGAGGGGAAAGTTGCCAAACTGACGGAGGAGAGGGACAGCCTCAGAGAGAAAGGGAAGAAGTTGCAAGCCCAATGCAACATGGAGATGGATTTGAGGAAAGCAGCGCAAGCCAGCTACAACAGTTTGTTTGCTAATCTTGTGTCTGTAAAAAATGACTTGCTGAACGCTCGGAAGGCCTATACCGAGTTGGAGGACTCTATTGCGGATGGTGCTGATGAGGCCTGGAGGATTTTCAAGGAACAGGTCGGAGTTATTGCTCCTGACTTGGACCTTTCTCCTTTGGACCCTGATAAGATTGTTATTGATGGTGCCATCGTGGATCCTCCTGTCCCCATAGTGGAGTCTGAGTCTGATTTAAAGACTCGGGGGCAGAGGATCATAGAGTCCCCTCCTCACTCTAAGGACGCTCCGAGTTCTTCTACCGTTCCTCCGACTTCATCTTCAACTCCTGCTCCTGGCGTTCCCCCTGACTCTACTGGTGGTGATCTTCTAAAAAAGTGATTTTTGGCTATCGGGGCCCGGCCTGTGGGCCCCTCTTTTTTAAACTCTATATATTTATTTGTTGGTGTTTTGAACAATTTTTTGGCCTTTTAAGGCCGTAAACAAAACAGTAATGCCCCTTTTTTAATAGGGGTTTAATTTAGCGTTAAATAAATGCCCTTTTTGGATAAGGGCTTTGAGTTACCTTATGCGCGCATGCTTTTCGTGGTTCCTTTGACTCTTTGATCTTTTCTGGAGGAAACCTTTTCTTTGGGACTTGCCTGCTTTTCTGAATTTCCTTGATTCTCAAGGCAGCCTTTTTCTTAGTTTTTCCTTATCTCTTTTTGTTATTTCTAGTACTCAATTTTGTTTTATTGAGTTTTTCGTGACTTAGGCTACTTTTGCGATTCATTTTAATTTTACTCGGTTTCGCATTCTGCCTTGTGAGTCGGACTGATCCCGAGTTTATCATGATCGACTTCTATAGCCTCTTTACACCGACTTGTACCTCGTCGTTTTATCCTGACGACCATCTAGGTCGGTTCATGGGATTTTTACGTTTTGTCGAGCTTAAATCGGCGCGTTTCGTAGAAAGAAAATAAAAAGGGAATTCTGAAAGAGATATTTAAAATGAAAGAGTTCTTTATTAATTGAGGAGGTACCTTATTGCTACTAAGGGCTTTTGCTAATTTATTTCCCTTAGCCCCTACTGTGATGCCTCGTTAAAAACCCTTCTTCAGAAAAAACCCTTTGATTCTGGGAAAAAATCATGAAGCTGGGAAAAGAGTACATCAGGGAGTAGAGTTTGCTTTTAACTGTAGTACCTTTTCATATTACAAGCATGCCATGACCTTGGTAACTCGGTGCCGCCTAAGTCGGTCACCTTATAATAGCCTTTTCCTAAGACCTCCTTGATTTTGTATGGTCCTTTCCAATTGGCGGCGAGCTTTCCCTCCCCAGATTTGTTGACCCCAATGTCGTTTCTGATTAAGACTAAGTCATCTGGGGTGAAACTCCTTCGAATGACTTTTTTGTTGTACCTTGTAGTCATCCTTTGTTTCAATGCTGCTTCTCTTATCTGAGCTTCTTCTCGGACTTCAGGGAGCAAGTCGAGCTCTTCTTTATGTCCCTGTATATTCCTGATCTCGTCGTGGAAAATCACTCTTGGGCTTTGCTCATTGACCTCTATTGGGATCATGGCTTCTACGCCATAGACTAGTCGGAAGGGTGTTTCTCCAGTGGCGGATTGGGGAGTTGTTCTGTAAGCCCATAATACTTGTTGGAGTTCTTCAGCCCAAGCCCCTTTCGCGTCTTGTAACCTTTTCTTCAGCCCTGCCAGAATGACTTTGTTGGCTGCTTCGGCTTGCCCATTGGCTTGTGGGTGTTCCACCGAGGTGAACTGGTGTTTAATTTTCATACTGGCTACCAGGCTTCTAAAGGTGGAGTCGGTGAACTGGGTTCCGTTATCTGTGGTAATGGAATAAGGTATCCCATACCTTGTGATTATATTTTTGTAGAGGAACCTCCGACTTCTCTGTGCAGTGATGGTGGCCAGTGGTTCTGCTTCTATCCACTTTGTGAAGTAATCTATTCCCACTATTAGGTATTTAACTTGTCCTGGCGCCTGGGGAAAAGGACCTAACAAATCCATTCCCCATTTTGCAAAGGGCCATGGAGAAGTGATACTAATGAGCTCTTCTGGGGGAGCCACGTGGAAATTTGCATGCATTTGGCGTGGCTGGCACTTTTTCACAAATTCTGTGGCATCTTTCTGTAAGGTTGGCCAGTAAAATCCAGCTCGGATCACTTTCCTGGCCAATGACCTGGCTCCGAGATGGTTCCCGCAGATTCCGCTATGTACCTCCTCCAACACCTCGGTGGTTTTTAAGGTCGGTACACACTTTAACAATGGTGTTGATATCCCCCTTCTGTAGAGAACATTTTTCACCAAAGTATAGTGTTGTGCTTCCCTTCGGATTTTCTGGGCTTCTTTTTCCTCCTTAGGGAGGATGTCGAATTTTAGGTATTCGACTAAGGGGTTCATCCATCCGAGGTTTAATCCGACCACTTCAAAGACTTCTAGTGTGTCTTCTGTTTTTACCACTGAAGGTTCCTGGAGGGTCTCTTGAATCAAGCTTCTGTTATTTCCTCCTGGCTTGGTACTTGCTAGCTTGGATAGGGCGTCTGCTCTGCTGTTTAGATCCCGAGTTATGTGTTTCACCTCGGTTTCTGCAAAGCGCCCCAGGAGCTCCGAGGCTTTCTCCAAGTACCTTTTCATAGTTGGGTCTTTTGCCTGGTATTCCCCACTTATTTGGGAGGTCACCACCTGGGAGTCGCTGTATACCATCACTTTCGTGGCGCCGACTTCTTCAGCCAGCTTCAATCCTGCGATCAAGGCTTCGTATTCTGCCTGATTATTTGAAGCTGGGAATTCGAACTTGAGGGAAACTTCTATCTGGGTTCCCCTTTCGTCTACCAATATTATGCCTACGCCGCTTCCTGTTTTATTGGAGGACCCATCCACGTAGAGTTCCCAGGTAGTCGGTTTGTCCTCTTGATCCCCTGCATATTCAGCGATGAAGTCGGCGAGGCACTGGGCTTTAATCGCCGTCCGAGTTTCATACTTTAAGTCGAACTCGGAGAGCTCTATTGCCCATTGTACCATTCTTCCTGCAATATCCGTCTTTTGGAGGATTTGCTTCATGGGTTGGTTCGTGCGGACTCTTATTGTGTGAGCCTGAAAGTAAGGCCGTAGCCTTCGAGAGGCTATTACTAAGGAGTAGGCAAACTTTTCTAATTTGTGGTACCTTAGCTCAGGGCCCTATAGAACTTTACTGATGAAGTAGATTGGGTGTTGCCTGACCTCCTCTTCTCTTATCAATGCTGCTGAGACAGCCCTGTCTGCCACGGAGAGGTATAGGATGAGGTCTTTTTCGGCTATAGGTCGGGTCAAGATAGGAGGTTGGCTCAAAAACTTTTTGAACTCCTGGAACGCCTCCTCGCATTCGGGGGTCCACTCAAACTGGTGCCCCTTTTTTAGTAGGGAGAACAGTGGAAGGGATCTTAATGCTGATCCTGCCAAAAATCTGGAGAGAGCTGCTAGTCGGCCATTCAGCTGTTGGACTTCTCTCAAACAAGTCGGGCTTTTCATCTCTAGGATAGCTCTACACTTGTCGGGATTGGCTTCGATCCCTCTTTGTGTTAGCATGAATCCTAGAAATTTTCCTGCCTCCACTGCGAAGGCGCACTTTGCAGGATTTAGTCTCATCCCGTGCGACCTTAGGGTGTCAAAGACTTGTGAGAGGTCGGATAGGAGGTCAACTTCCTCCTTGGTTTTTACCAACATATCGTCGACATATGCTTCCATTAAGCTCCCTAAGTGTGGGGCAAACACCTTATTCATTAGCCTCTGATATGTGGCCCCTGCATTTTTCAATCCAAATGGCATGACCACGTAGCAATAGTTGGCTCTGGGCGTGATGAATGATGTTTTTTCCTGGTCTGGTTCATACATCGGGATTTGGTTATACCCTGAGTAGGCGTCCATGAATGACAGGTATTGATACCCCGAGCTAGAGTCCACTAGGGCGTCAATGCTTGGTAGTGGATAAGGGTCCTTGGGACATGCCTTATTTAAGTCGGTGTAGTCGACGCACATTCTCCATTTACCATTTTGTTTTTTGACTAGCACTACATTGGCTAGCCAAGTTGGGTATTTGACTTCTCTGATGAAGCCGGCTTCTAGGAGCGCCTGCACTTGCTCTTCTACTACTAGGGCTCGCTCTGGGCCGAGCTTGCGTCTTCTTTGTTGTACAGGTCGGGACCCTGAGTAGACCGAGAGCTTGTGAGACATGAGCTCGGGATCTATCCCAGGCATGTCGGAGGCCTTCCAGGCGAAGAGATCGGAGTTATCTCTTAGGAGCTTAGTCAACCCTTGTCTTAGGGTTTCCCCTAGGTTGGCTCCTATGTGAGTGTTTTTTCCTTCCTCTTCGCCGACCTGAATTTCCTCAGTTTTTCCCCCGGGCTGTGGTCGTAGCTCTTCTTTAACCCTTGCTCCCCCGAGTTCTATGGTGTGGACTTCTCTGCCTTTTCCTCTCAGGTTTAGGCTTTCATTGTAGCACTTCCTTGCCAGCTTCTGATCTCCCCTCACCGTTGCTATTCCCGACGAGGTCGGGAACTTCATGCAGAGGTGGGGCGTCGATACCACCGCTCCGAGTCGATTAAGGGTAGCCCTGCCGATTAAAGCATTATAAGCCGACCCCACGTCGATGACTATGAAGTCTATACTCAGAGTCTTTGATTTTTCCCCCTTTCCAAAGGTGGTGTGGAGGGGTAAAAATCCTAGTGGCTTTATCGGCGTGTCACCTAATCCGTATAAGGTGTCGGGGTAGGCTCTTAACTCTTTCTCATCTAAACCTAGTTTGTCGAAAGCGGGCTTAAAGAGGATGTCTGCTGAGCTTCCTTGGTCTACTAGGGTTCTGTGTAGATGGGCATTTGCCAGGATCATGGTAATTACCACTGGGCCATCGTGCCCAGGGATTATTCCTCGCCCGTCTTCCTTTGTGAATGAAATGGTCGGAAGATCGGAGGACCCCTCTTCGACCTGGTAGACTCTCTTGAGATGTCTTTTTCGAGAGGATTTTGTGAGTCCCCCTCCCGCAAATCCTCCTGAGATCATATGGATATGTCTCTCCGGAGTTTGTGGTGGTGGGTCTCTTCTATCCGTATCTTCTCGCTTTCTTTTTCCATGACCGTCCGACCTTTCTATGAGATATCTGTCAAGCCGACCTTCTCTGGCTAGCTTTTCTATCACATCTTTAAGGTCGTAACAGTCGTTTGTTGAGTGTCCATATATCTTATGGTACTCGCAGTAATCACTGCGGCTCCCCCCCTTTTTTATTCTTGATGGGTCTGGGGGGAGGCAGCCTTTCAGTATTGCAAATTTCTCTGTATACATCCACTACAGGAACTTTCAATGGAGTATAAGAGTGATATTTTCTTGGCCTATCAAGGCCGAGCTCTTCCTTCTTCTTCGCTTCCCTCTCCCTTTCTTTCGTTGAGGGAGGGTGCCCGATTCGCAAACTCGGGTCTCTTAGCCTAGCGTTTTCTTCCATATTGATGTACTTTTCAGCTCTTTCCTGTACATCATTTAAAGAGGCGGGGTGTCTTTTTGATATGGACTGTGAGAAGGGACCTTCTCTAAGACCATTGACTAGCCCCATGATGACCGCTTCGGTGGGCAGGTCTTGAATCTCCAAACATGCTTTGTTGAATCTTTCCATATAGGCCCGTAAGGACTCCCCGACCTCCTGTTTTATTCCCAGGAGGCTTGGTGCATGTTTTACTTTGTCCTTCTGGATGGAGAATCTCATCAAGAATTTTCTTGAGAGGTCTTCAAAACTGGTAATTGACCTCGGAGGGAGACTGTCGAACCATTTCATCGCTGCTTTTGACAAGGTTGTCGGGAAAGCTTTGCATCGCGTAGTGTCAGAAGCGTCGGTCAGATACATCCGACTTTTAAAGTTGCTCAGATGATGCTTTGGATCGGTGGTTCCATCATAGAGGTCCATATCGGGGCTTCTAAAGTTTCTCGGAACTTTTGCCCTCATTATGTCCTCGCTAAACGGATCTTTCTCTCCTAAGGGAGAATCTTCTCTATTGCCTTGGGAATTCCGACCCTTGAGGGAGGATTCTAACTTTAAGAGTTTTCTTTCTAACTCTTTTCGTCGCTCCATCTCCTCTTTTAGGTTCTTTTCAGCTTCCCTTTGTCGTTCCCGCTCCTGTTCTAGCTGCTCGAGGCGGCTATGGATTAGCCCCATAAGCTCACTAGCGAGAGGGGGTCTTTCTTTTTCTGACTCGCGCCCCTCCGAGGAGTTTACCTTCGGATTTTTGATTCCGGAAGTGCCTTCCTTATTTTGATCATTAGCTTCCTGGTGGAGGTTCTGATCTGCTTCATTGTTTCCAGTGTTCAAATTCTCTTGATCAGAATCTGTCTCCACATGACCTTCTTCAGGGGATCTTTCCGCCATCACTGGTTAATCTCTCGGGTCCCCGGCAACGGCGCCAATGTTACGGTGGGTAACCAGAGATTCGTGGGCCGGATGACGTTGGTTGGCCCAAACGCGTGAGGGAGGTGGCTATCGAGTGCACCTGAAACTCGGTGTTCCTCCGTCCGACTTGTGCGTGTGGAAGAATGGGGGGTGGTACCTGCAATGACACTCCAATGCCTAAGTTAGCTAGAGTGTGAGCAAGTTGAGAATGTATTGGGACTTAGTGATACCTGAGGGATGTCAGGGTATTTATAGTGGTGAACCAATAACCACCGCTGAAGTAGTGCCACCTTTTTAGGTGGATAACCGTTCCCATATCTTAGGGAGGTTAAGATATGGCTCTATGAAGTGGTTAGAGAGTTTCTAGGGGCAGTTACTCATTCGAATGAGTGTTATCTGCCAGCTAACCCTCGTATCCGACTTCTTTGGAGCAGGTCGTGTTCAGTACCGACTTCTGGGGATGAAGGCTGGTACTGGGGAGGGCCAACCCCTTTGGGTTGGGCTTCTTTGCTTGGATCCTGGGCCCTATTTATTGGGCCAGGGTATGAACAACAACCTAATACACATTCATAACACATATATACCGAATTTAATATCCAAAGCTCAAATTCAGTAAAATTAAAATGGAATTATGGTATCCTCACCTTATCCAAGCTTCACATAAGTAAGAATGAATGTTTTTCTCAAGTTAATTGGATCCTAAAACATCAAAGAGCAAAGAAATTCAATACCTCCACCTAATTTCTCGAAAATTGGGGAAGAAGAGGTTGAGAGTGAATAAGCGGGTTACCTATGAAATTGTTCTGGGAGAAATATAGAGCTCGACGCGGTGATCACGTGGTCGTAAATGGTGCGGAGATTGGAGCTCGGACGGAGGAGTTACGGCGTTTTGAATTTTGCCGTAAGCATTGGGGGTTTCTTCCTTCTTCTCCCCTGCTTGATGGCTTTCAGCGTTTTGCTGAAATGGGTAAGAAAGGAAGCGTGCCCCTTTAAATGTGCTGGGCCAGTTGGGCCCGGTTCAACCAGTTCGGCCCGTTCGATCCAATCTTGGGCCAAATTCTTCGAAATTGGTGTCAAAATTCTCGTTTCGATGAGCTCTATCCTAATTTAATATAATATACGCATTTCTAATTCTCTTTATTAAAAACTAATTTATTGACTAATTATTTACTAATTTAAAGGGGTTTACATAGCTTAAAAAAGTGTGGCTGAATGGGTATTTTTCTTGTAGTGTTATTAGATACCATCATTAAATAATTTTGGTTTATTTTTTAGTTTATTTCGGTTTATTTGTGTGTTAATTAAGGTTCACTTTATAATACTAATAAGTATTGACCAAATTTTTTATTCTTTAAGTAATTTTTTAACTATTTGTTCAAATCTGAATCGAATTCGATTCATTTGTTAATTGAGTTAGGTTCATTTGATACTACTTTTAAGTATTCACCAAATCTGTTATTCCTTAAGAAATTCGGTTCATCTCTTAGTTTAATTGAGTTCATTTGCATGCAGAAATGAATTAAAATGTGCTTTTCTTGCTGATCGAATGTTTATCACTTTTTATTCAAATCTGAACCAAATTCGGTTCATTTATTAATTGAGTTAGGTTCACTTGATACTACTTTTAAGTATTCACCAAATCTATTATTCCTTAAGAAATTCGGTTCATTTCTTAGTTTAATTGAGTTTATTTGCATGCAGAAATGAATTGAAATGTGCTTTTCTTGCTAATTGAATGTTTATCACTTTTTGTTCAAATCTGAACTAAATTCGGTTCATATGTGAATTGAGTTAGGTTCACTACTTGATACTACTGTTAAGTATTCACTAAATCTAAACTAAATTTGGTTCATTTCTGGATCTAAATGAAACTCAATTAAAAGAAGGAAAAAAATGCAACAACAACAACAACAATAAAAGAATGATGATTGAGAGAAAATACGCAAAGAAGAAGAAGAAGAAGAAATGCAAAAAAAAAGAAGGAGGAAGGCGATGAAGAAGAAGAAGGAAGAACGCGAAGACGAAGAAAAAGGAATGCGAAGACAAAGAAGAAGGAAAGCGAAGAAGAAGGAAGAACACAAAGATGAAGACGAAGAAGTGTTATTCAAACATGCGTGTGTACACACGGGTGTAATGAAAGTGATTTTTGATGAATTTAGACATGTTTGATTAGAGTTAAATACAAAAATGCTTAAATGTATAGTTGGGTTGATTAAATAAATAAATATTATAACTAGATCTAAACATTCAATCTGTATTAAAAAAGACAATAATTAATAGAATCCTAATACACGAAATTCTTACATGTTTATCATGTTGTTCTGTGGGCAACAAGTGAAAGTGTATTGAGAATTTAGAAGTTACTCAAATTGATTGGGATAATGATCGAAATTGATTATATTAAAAGGGGCTTTTCATCCTTGATTAATATAATGGACAAATCGTTAGATATATATCATTCTTTTATTTCTATATTGACGGTTTAAATTTTAGAATAAATAATTTTATAATATGATATTAAATTTGTTATAATTGAAATGTCTAAAATTTGGTCTCTAATCTTTGTTAGAGATATAATTTTTTTAGGATTAAGTACGATTTTAGTCCCTAATGTAGAAGCTGAAAATTTGTTTCGTCCCCAAAATTCATGTTTGTTTTAAAATGGTCCAGCGGACAATTATGCCCCTCAGCTAGTTACTATCCGTTATTGATTTGTAATCGAGTAATAATGTTAACAACAACAACAACAACAACAACAACAATAATAATAACAATAATAAAAGGGAACGTTGTAAAAGAAGGAGAAGAGGATCATCTTCTTCGAAAAGCTCAGAGGAAGGAAACTGTGTTAGGGTACAACGAAGCAGAGGAAGGGCTCGAAAACGCTGCGTCGATGGCTTCGCAGAGTCCAACATCGTGTCGAGTTTGATCACCTGTGAAGAAGTTGGTATGTGGGCATGGGGAGAGGCCGATTCTGCGAACCTCAACGACAAAGGACAACCCCAGGCCGACGATTTTGGGGTTGCGTCTACTATGAGGTATTTTGTTGTTTCCATTTTGTGAGCATGAGTTTCGGCATCTGGGTTTCTTTCATCTAAGGATTTCTGGCTTATGATAGGTTCAGGATGCTTGTGATTTCTTTTGGTGGGCAGACCCGGAAGCTGGAGGAGCGCAGTAGGATTTTGAAATTGCAAATTGTAGGAAGAAAAATACAACCTTGAAGACAAGGTTAAAGGATGTTGAATGGAAGCTGAGGATTGTAGCTACTCTAGGGATTGTTGGGTAGATTGAATTTTTGTATTTGTTGCTGTAGAATCCACACAAGTTAAGGCAACCATATAGAATGCACTTAAATTGTAGATGATTAGAACATCAATTTTAGGATTTTATTGTGTTCTTTTGGTAAATTGATAGGAAAACGTGTCATGTTACAATGATCTTTTATGTTGTATCATTTGTGAACCTGTTTGAACGTATGAATAAAAGTATTGTCTTAGTTTCCAAGCTTAAAGCAGAGGAATTGTGTTGCAATACTTTAAAGTAGATATGTGTGCATATGGTAAGGACATATCGTATTGAAGGCCAAATTCAGATCAATGAAACTTAAAACACTGACAATTCTAGTCATGCATAACACAATTCATAAGCCAAAAAGGCCAATTACAGAATTAAAGATGTCACTTAAACAAAAAACACAGACCAACAGTGTGCATAAACAAAGTTCAAACCACTTAACCACCTAGAACAAAATAACAAAATAACATTGTTTGAGGCTTAGAGAAACATTCATAACAGTCAAATCATAACTAGCAACATCTAAAGGTTTCCCCATGCACTAGGAGGCAATTTTTCCATTAGCTGCAGTTTCTGCAGAGGGTCATGTGGTGCTCTAGTCTGGATAACAAAAAATGCCTCTTTCTCTCAGTTGGTTGACTGTGTGAGTCCTTCTTGCTATTGGAGGATGCTGCTGTACTTCTCTTCTTAGGCAATGGCTGAGATGAAGGAGCTTTAGGGTTGGTCTGAGCTGGTGCAGGCCCTAACTTTTTGGGCTGGATCTTGGGCTGAGTTGAAGTATCATTGGGCTTAGCTGTTGATTTGTTGGGCCTAGTTGCTTGTTTCTTTGGCTGACTTGTTGGAGGGTTGGGTTGTGAGCATGAACTCCTTTTAAGTGTCCATCTCTGAACTGTATGGCCAGGGGGTTGTGAGCATGAAACCTTCCAACCTCTCTTAGGACCTTTGCTAGCTTGTTAGGTTGCATATTGGACCTATGAGGGAAATTAAAATTTGATAACATGAATCACAATTTAATATATAACAATGTATACTACCAAATTGAACCATAAAATAGTGAGCCATAAACCCTCTTCTTAGGTTTTGTGAAACCTCCCTTCTTGTGTCCTACAGCACCACAATTAGAGCATATTTGTATTTGTCTCCTACGGGAGAGGTGAGTCTGGCTTCTGTTATCCTTATCTCCAGGTCTTCACTTCCTCTTCTTCACCGATCGGTAACTTGGCCTCCTATATGGTGGTGGCATGAAATCATCATACTAGGTTCTCTCCCACAGATCTGGCCCATTCAGAGGATGTATCACTTCCTGGTAACACCTTAGGTAAGCATCCTTTTGTAGTGGTCATCCACAAACGACTCCAAGTCCAACCCCTTAAAATTGATGCAGCTGATGGCCTGAGGACAGGGTAGCCCGCTCATCTGCCACCTCCTGCAGGAACACTCACCAGTAGACAGATCCACAACAAACTTGTCTAACCCACACATCACCTCATACTTACTAGCAGCTGACCAATATGGCCTCCAGTCCCTAGCAAACTTTGCCCTTTTCTTTAATTTCTTCCTAATTGTTGGCATGATGTTACCCTAGTACAGTTGAATCCTATCTCTATTTGCAGCCCATCTAGTCATCCCTAATGTCCTCTAACATAGTCACAATTGGTTTTTCTCTAGCCTCAACTATGACAACATTAAAACTTTCACTCATGTTGTTAATAAGGGAGTCACATTTTGAATGAAATGTAAGCGAGAACGGGACCAGAACCTAGGTGAAATGCTGTTCAAGTGCCGACATGCACCCTCATTCTTGAGCCTCAGTGACTTCATCTCCTTCTCTCAATCTTTTCAGTGCGTTGACTTTGTACACCTCTACATTTGATTCTTCAGCTCCAATCTAGGAAATTTCTTTCTAAAATTGTTATACAGATGCCTCACACAGTATCAGTTGTTAACTCCTGGAATGACCTCATCAAAAGCTGGTAACAAGCCCTGCAGTATAAAGGTGAACTTGGAAGTTAGTCCAGTATTAACAAATTTCTTAATGCCCAAAACAAATAAAAAATGAATCGTTAATTACCTTCTGCTGCTCAGACATGAATGTGCACCTCCCAATTTTCTCAGCACCCAAATCGTCAGATAGATGTCACAGAAACCAAACCCAGGAGTCCTTTGTCTCAGCTTCAACCACCGCATAAGCAATTAGAAGGATCTGGTCATTGGGGTCTCTTCCTATTGCAGTCAATATCTGGCCACCTTGAGGAGTCTTCAAGAAGCACCCGTCCAAACTAATAAAGGGTCTGCAATGTTAGAAGCTCTTCTTGCATGCATCGAAGCAGACATATAGTCTCTGGAATGTACAATAATTCATCAACTCTGGGTTCTGTATTTCCTGGGAAAAATCTGGGCTCCGAATCACTTTCAAAATCACTGATGAACCTGGATTTGCCCTTAGAATCTCAACACAGTAATCATTAATCCTTTTATACTGCTCACTAGATACACACTAAATCTGGCTTAGTGCCTCTTGCTTCGTTTTGCCTGCCATTGATTTAGTCACAGTGACATTTTGTTTCTTATGTGCCTTTGCCACCAACTCCTTTATTTTTATTCTAGGATTTGACTCTACCTTCTTCTTAAACTTGGCTCCAAGCCACTTAATGTGCAGTATGCCAACCCTGTATGTTTGCATGCAAGTGTGTTGCAGGTTCATGCTTCTTAACTGCCATAAGGATTTATCCCCAACCCTGTGTGCATAGAGCCAAAAAGGGCAATCTTTCTGACAAACAGCCCTAAGCCCACCAAATCACACTTCTTAAACTTGATACTCCTAGCCGTATGAACTGCATAAGCCAACACAGTATCCTTAAATTCTTGCCTGGATGCATAAAGTATTCCTACCACCCATCTATAGCTGCTCATATTCTTCAAAAGTTTATGAACTGAAAACCTTTGACCCCCATGATCTGATGCATCATTAGCATCATCCTCCCCTTCATCTCCACCAATCATATAGTCTATCTCTAATTCATCACTATCTACCACATCCACATCACTAATCTGACTTGTCTTAACCCTCTTTCCCTTGCTAGCAGTATCTTTCTTAGGCACAGAATTATCTTCATCAAATGCACTATCGTACTCATACTCCTCCTCACTATTAGTAAAGTGAATGTCACATGCACTGTCCCCCTCCTCATTGGACGGCAAATACTCGGGGTCATCACTGTCTTCTTCACTGGTTCCATTTCCATCTCCTCGAAACTGTCCTCCACCCTGGGTTCCTTTATTAGGTTCCTCACTTCCCTCCGTTGCTTCAGCCCCATGACCATAAAAAACAACCAATTCAAGCCCAGCATCATTCCCTTCTTTAGCTACTCCCCCAACGTCAATGTAACCCACTTCCCGAAATACCTCCGCATCCCCAACATCGTGGACCACAAACAACTCTACCAATCCCCTTAACCCAGTAATGTCACACATTTCGATTGCATCTGCGTCACCCTTCAGCATCTTCAAGTTAGTCTCCGAATCATCCAAGCCTGGATCTTTACACCACAATGCTGCAATGTTGGACTGCAAGTACCCTTACTATCTCAGCTCTTCATAGGCCTCAAACACAGACCAACGATCGCTGTCAATGTCCTCAATAATTGTTCTTTGACCCTTTAAGTACTTAAATACCCCGTCTTCATAACCGAATGCACCGCCATGATGCACCCTCATGTATATGTACACCATCTTCTGCCAGTCAACCCTGTTATCCAATAGAATACATTACTAAAACAGAGACGATACTAAAATTGAGACGAAATAAAAGAAACACATATATACAAACCCTAGCTATAGCAGCAAAATCGGAAGCCTACATTAAACCCCAAAAAGCTCAAACGGAGCAACATTGTTGTCAAGTTCAAACCCCCAAAATGCTATAAACAGTTGATGTGATTGCTGAAGGCATGAAAAGTAACTGTACCTGAAAAATCAGTTGGTCCAGCGATGAAGATCAGTGACGAATGTCACACCTCACCGATTGTGAAACTTCCACCACCCAAATCCCTACAACCACTTCCGTAGAATCTCTTCGCAGCAACGTATTCGAGGGTTTGACACAAAGGTTTCAACTTTCAAATGTTTTTAAGAACATTATGAGTTATTTGAGGAGCAAGAGTCAAATTCGCGAGAATGAAATTAAGGGACACAAATTACAAGGGACAAACTTGTCATTAAAATTTATTTTTGGTGCGAAAGGATCATTTTAAAACAAACATAAACTTTGGGGAAGATTTTGTTTACAAAATAAACTTGGGGACAAAACAAATTTTCGGCCTCTATATTAGGAACTAAAATCATACTTGACCCTTTTTTTATCAATTTAACCTTTTAAAAAAAATAATTTTATGACATAATATCGGAATTTCTATAATAACAAAATTTAAAGTTCGACCTTTATTATTTTCTCCCTTTCCAACAAAAAAAGAATAACGAATAAAAAGAAAAAAAATTATACAAAAATTTAAGTAAAATCCAAAAAAAAATTATTGTTTGAAGAGATATGCTAAAAAATCTAGAACTTTTTTATTAGGGATAAGTACGATTTTGGTCCCTCACGTTGAGGGTCAGAATCGAAATCGTTCCTCGTGTATATTTTGATTTAAAATCATCCTTAACGTATTTTTTTTGTATTAAAATCGTCCTTTTTAAAAAAATTTAATTTTATTCCTAAAATACCCCTACTTTAATAATAAAAAAATTAAAAAATTTATTAAAAAAAAAAGAAAAGAACACGTTTTGGGGGGAGGGGGAGAGGAAACGCCTTTTTGGGGGTGGGGGGCTGAAAGGAAATGCGAAGGGGGGAGGGGAGGGAGAGGGGGAAGGGGAAGGGGGGAGGGGACGGCGCCGGCGCTGCTACTCGCGTTGCTGTCGTCAGAACATGTCGCCGCCACCATCGCGCCGTTTGCGTCGTGCCATCGTGAGCAGAACCACGAAGAGAGATGGATCGCGAGTGAGGGGGTCACGGGCTTGGAGCCGCCGTGCCTTCATCACCACCGCGTCCTCACTGCACTGCCGCCGTCGTCCTCACCACGCTACCGGGGGGTGGAGAGAGAAAGAAGGGGGGAGAAACAGGGAGGTCGCCGCCGTGATCTCCTCGTCGTCGTCGGCTTCCGTTCCGCTGCTGGTCGCCGCCTCGCCGCCTCTGCTTCTTGCTTCGATTTCTGTTTCTTCTTCGTCTTCTGCTTCTTGATTTGTTGAATATTTGATTTGTTGAATCATTGTTGGTTTTGAGTTGTTGGTTTTCTTGATTTCTGAATTTCTTGATTTCTGAATTGTTGTTTGCTGTTGATGGAAGAAGTTTGTTAATTGATCTCTGTTTGTTGTTTGGTGGTGGTGGTGGTAGTGGCTGATTTTGATTTGTTGTTTTTTTATTTGGTTGTTGAATTTGTTGAATTTTGGGAATTTGTGTTAATTTGTTGAATTTCTGATTTTTAGATTTTTGGATTTGTTGAATTTGTGTTGATTTTATTGATGTTTTTCTTGATGGTGTAGGTAAAGGTGTTGGTGGTGGTGGTGGGAGTAAAGGTGCTGGTAGTGATGGAGGTAAAGGTGCTGATGGTAGTGGAGGGTATTTTTGTCCAAAAAATTTTAAAAGGACGATTTTAATACAAAAAAACACGTTAAGGATGATTTTAAATCAAAATATACACGAGGGACGATTTTGATTCTGACCCTCAACGTGAGGGACCAAAATCGTACTTATCCCTTTTTATTATTATTATACCAACTTACATAACATTCACGTGTATTTTTTTTCTTTTTCTTTTTTTTTTTTGGGATACATTCGCTGGTATATATCTGGTCCAATCGTTAACAATCAATAATATATGATTCAATACAATATTTCATTACAAACAATACGACACCACCAATAAAATTTATTATTTTTTATTAATATTTCATTAATTTTAAATATTAAAAAATAATTTTAAATTTGAATAATATAAAAATAAAATACCAACTTAAAATATTGGTTAATATTAAAAAACATTAATTACTAATAAATTTCTTTCACAAATTAATATAAATAAGTAAAATAAAAAAGATGTGGTTTTTGCTTTAACGCACGGCACTAATATTTTTGTTTTATAAAATTTGGTTTTAATTTATTCATAATTAACTAAACATTTATAATGAATACTTATTTAATCAAAATATTTACTTAATTGAAATATTATTAAAAACTTAACTAACGCTCCCTTGATATTAATAATAGAAGATAATGGACGCAGGTGTTCTGAATCTGAATTGAATTGAATTGAATTGATCACAACTAGAAAATGGATTAATACAGACAGATTTACAGACGGCTTTAGTCTTTATTACAGACGGATTTTTGGTTACCGACGAAATTACCAACGGGTTTTGTCTCTCTGTAAAAGCCCCGTCGGAAATTATTTACCGACGGATTTTTTTCCGTCGGAAAATTACAGACGGATTTTTAGCAGTTACCGACGGATTTTCCCTCTGTAAATTTTCTATCCATTTCCCAAAGGCGACGAACTTTCCGACGGATTTTCCGTCTGTAATTACAGACGAATTTTCCGACGGATTTTTCGTCTGTAATTACAGACGGATTTTCAGACGGATTTTCCGTCTGTAATTACAGACGGATTTTTCGACAGATTTTCCGTCTATAATTTGAACTTTGGGAAATCATCCCACGTTCTGATTACAGACAAAAAATCCGTCTGTAAATCCGTCAGTAAGATAAAATAGATTTTTTTTTAGATTTTTCCATTGCAAAATGAATACTTTAGATTTGTTTTCTAAATTTACTCCATCAAACACTGTAAATTGAAAAAAGAAAGCCAAAAATCACATAAATAAACATAATATTCATTACATGATACCTATAAAATTGGATGTTATTTTTCAATATCATTGGCCAATATCTCATTGTCTTAATAAAAAGATACCCAAAAAAAATAAGATGACCATCCCAATGTTACATGAATGTCACAAATTACACTTAGCACTTAAAGATAGGATAATCTAAAATATTAATAGTTAACTAAGTTGCATTGGCAGCATCAAGCTCCATATTGAAAGTTAATTTTGACATCTCCTGACTGAAATAGAATTAAAACCCAAATTAGAATTGGAGTGAATTAGAATGCTTGAATAAAAATAACAACAGGTTTCTTTGTTGACTGAGGACCAGATTCCTCTTCTGGATACAATTTCAAATGGTGATACCTACAAGCACAAAATCCAGTACCATTCATAACAAATAAAAATTAAATAAATGAAAATTGGTTCCTCAACTCTAAAGTCTAAAGTCTAAACATAACAAATTCAAAACAAACATGAAGACAGCACAATAAGTAACTAAAACTCACAAATCCAGCTGTTTAGAGGCATTCCTTGAGCTGCACGGCCAGTATTTAGAACATAACCATTCATCAGAAAGCTGTCCCTAAAAAGTGGATTCTGCGTAGTTATCACTGTATGTATAATCAAATCATTTGTTTATTCATTGATCATATAGCACTATTAGTTTGCAACCAAGAAAACAATTGCAATAAACACCTTTTTTGTATATATAAAAAGGATTTTAGAAAGCCTTTCAACTTCCTTGAAATTGGTGAGGAAAACCATCCTAATGGCTCTGTGGGCCTGTCAGCAATAAACAAATTGGTGAGGAAAACCATCCCTCAAATTGAATATTATTAGTCAGTAAAATGGTAGTTGGTCACTAAATAAGACAGCATATAGCAATTCAACAAGGGCATTATATATGCCAATGTATAAGCTGATAAGGGAGGCAGAGAAACACAAATTAACACTTAAATAAAGCAAATTATAGAGGTATAGAAGATCAAACTAAGTCACAAGAGTAACAAAATAGATAAATGCATCTAAGATGGCCCCAGGCTTGTTTTGCTTGATTGGCCCAAGTCCAAAGGCTTGGCAAAGGTGAAGGAACAAAACCTGCAACTTTTTAACTATTGTAGCCATTGCTTCCTCAGAGGCTAGCTTGCAATCCCGGAAAGATGAATCTCCATATGCCTAAGACAGAGAAGAACAAACTAAGATATTTTATCAACTATCATAAGCATGTGCCTGTTAAGTTTTTAACTTTTCCAAACACATTTATGAGCACTCAATAATAACAAGAGTGGCCAAATAAATATAATTAATTACCATATTAGCATCTGGAAGTTCTCTAACAGCAACATCAACATTTTCAGCAGTTTGTTTTACCTGATTAACACAGATACATACCAACAATTATCCAATGTAAAATAAAGAGAATTGCAAGAATTAGTTAATGATTAGAAATTAAACAGACCAATAATTGTCCCTCTTTGGCAGTATCATCTGCAATGCAGTTGTGAAGAGGCTCCAATTGTTGGCTACCATCAAGTTGAACACCAATAAAATACTGTACTTCTCCCTGTTAATAAAAACACAATCTTAAAACTGGTTAATTAAATTTAGTATGATTATCTATATGTGTGTGCGCGCGCGCGTGCGTGTTGTACCTTACCTTCTGATCTCGCATAGGTTGCAAATGAAACAAATTCCAAAACTTCTTACCTGAATTATTGAGTAGAAGTTAAGAATCTTCAGTAGCAAGTAGAATAATAAGATTTAAATTGTTAAATTTGTTATTTTTCTCTGTAGAGTGCAGACTGCAGAGTAATCAAAGGATATAGAAAGAATAAATGTTAATTAAAGAAGCTTATATTAATTGTTACCACTCTTTGATAATTAATGAGCTGCACAGTAATTTCTATTTGGTTGTCAATGGCCTCTCTAATTTTTTTAACTGTAGCTCGATCAGTTTCAGGTCCTTGCAGAAATCTAAAATCAACCAAATAGAATCAAGATTAAAATAAGCATCACTATGATCATAGAAACATTTATACATATAATAATTGAAGCCTGTGGAAAAGTTAGAAACAATTGCAATAAACACCTTTTTTATCTCAGCTATATCTATCATATTCCTTTTTAAGTTTTTGTTTATCTCTTATCCTATTCAAAACTGGTGACTTGGAATCTCATCCATATTACTAAGTTTTAGAATTCATTATCATCATTTAACTATCCTTCCTTGTTTTACTCACTCTTTTATCTAACCGTGACACATCGTTCCAAATGTTTTTATAGTGAGATTCTTAATCTTTTCTCAAAGGCGGGAAAAGGATTGAGGAGTCTTATCTTTTTTTTTTTCAGCGTCATAGTTAACTAAATTATTTTGGTAACTCATAAGTGAAAATTTATATTCAAATAAGAGTAATAATAATGACATAGACATTATATTTAAGCATTTTGTTAAAATTAATTTTTATATGTTAAAATATGTATTTACAAGTAAATAGTAAAGTATATTTAGATCATTTTACCTGATATTTGGAACCATTCATCAAAAGTTTCAGCAGAGCTAAAAATTTCAGGCAGAAGAAAATTGAGAAGGGCCCAAAGTTCATGAAGATTGTTCTGCAATCACAAAATAAGAAACCACAGTAAATATCCAACTTGTTAGATGATGCATGTTACGAGGGAAAGTGAACTAGAATAAGAGTTTTAAAAGTTACACCAGTCTATGAACAGATAGTGCTGCGGGGAGGTACAAAAAATAAACAAAAACACAAAACAGCAGTTCTACCAAGTTAACCCAAATTATGAGGACAAATGCATTGAAAATAAGCTTCTCTTAGCAAGCAACAAATTTCCTGCAAGAATTTATATACAAGACCTAGTTAACTCAAGATACTTTAACTATCCTGTTTTCAAAAATCAGCAATTTGGAACAATAAATGAACCACACCACCTTTTGCATCTTCGCTCTCCAAAAGCTTTATAAGAAGGTTCCCACCAACTTGCAACACTCCAGTTTCCGCCAAAGTGGATGGATCATCATGGCTTTGCTCACCTTCCTGATTATCATCACCGTCAGCATAAACTGAAAATGCAGCTCTTCTGCCAACAGCCAAATCCAATGCTCGCATCCCTAGCTCCACTGACAGAGCTGCATCTTTAGTTGTGATTCTAGAAACCAAAGGGCACATGTCCAAAAGTATAACAGAAAAACCTTTTTGCTGAAAAGTCAACAGCCAAAACTTGATTGTATTACATTTAGGAATGGTGATTGTTGAGCAAAACCACCACCAAAAATTCGGAACCCTAATTCCATAAAATGTTTGTTCAGCATTTTTCCACAACAAAGTCAGTCCATTTTCTTTTATTTGGTAAGTTTCAAGTAAGAGAGGGTACCTGTGGAGAGCCAAGCACCCGGAGCACAGCCGAGGTCCAGTACGGATGAGCCAGCCTTGATGAGCTTGTGCTGCTTCTGTATCTGTACCAGCTGTTAACTCAAAGTTAGTTAGTTAGTTAGAAGAAGAAGAAGAAACAGAAGTTTCGAGAACCTTGAAGGCAGAGCGAGCAACATAGCCAAGGCGCTGAGCTTCCTTGTAGAAGATATCGGGTGCCCCCCGTCGCCCCTCCCCCCATCTCGATACCTTTTCAAGGTTCAATGAAACTTGCACATTTTCTTTTCAGGCTAATGTTTAAAAGAATTTAATTTACAAATACATCCAATTACATGCCACAGTAAAAATAATTTTTTATATTATCTTTAAAAAGAAAACCGAATGTATTACATCTGTTAATGTATTAAATTCACCTCTTATCTTCTAATTAGGTGGCCCTGAACCTCGTTTTAGTTTTTACTCTCAAGAAAATAAACCAAACAGAACAAGTGCTAGAATATGACTAGAAAAAGATCAACAATAAAAGGAATCAACATCACTTTCCTATTTCTTTGCTATGTTGTCATGTTCATTGGACAGTTCTACTTACATTCAAGAAATTTTTGGTTGTAACTGTTCACCTCTTGAAGACCCATTGCTTTGAGAAATAGGATCTCTTGAAGTTATTTTTGGTTGTAACTGTTCACCTCCTCTGCTTGCAATCTGATGCTCGAACTCTTCTACAACCTTGCTTAAAATAGATTCAACCAACTGTTCCATGAAGAGAAAAATATTAGTTAGAAGCTTGTAGGCTCAAACGCACTCTCGATATATAGTAATGTAGTAGTGGAAGACTAGTGATTGGACTATGCTCCAACTCTCTGGTTCTGAATGAGAAGATTGGACTATGCTCCAGCTCACTTTGAGCCTTCTCAGATTAAAGGGTTAAAAATTGATTACTAACTCCTCCAATCCTTTTACCATTGCTTCAGAGCTCACAGAAGATAAGAATTAAAGGGTTAAAAATTGATTAAGTATGTCTTCAAGACTTGGGAGAGACAAGGAGGGCCAGCTTTACCTGGGAACTAATATAATTCAGTGAACCCTGTTGAACAAGCTGCAAAATACATAAGCCAACAACACAGAAACCAATACAGATTAAATATTGAACTAAACCTTATTTACCAGAATAACAATTCTGAAACATAAAATAGAACTCTATAAGGGTTATGCAATTGAAATATTAACCTGAGTATTTTGACCTCACCAACTTGATCTCGTCTAATAGATCCATCTCCAGTTCTAGCAGATCCTGAGTATTCCTTCTGTATCAATTGAATCGAATCGATGTAACAGACGTAGTCAAGTCACCAAGAGAACCCCACTGCTCAGCCACCCTTTTATATATTATATTGGAAGTCTGAACCCTCTCCAACATACATATTATGCACTGTCATGCTCTGCAACATTCACAATCTCAATTACTATCAACATAATCTCATAATTAGCATATAATTAGAGACATGAAACCCTAACCTTGAGTAGAGGCGTTACAGATCCATCGTTAAGAGTGAAGATATCAGAAATTTAGAAGCATAGTGTCAACAAGATCTTGAGCTGTAACACTGAATAACAAGCAAATGATTATCAAACAATGAAAGTTGTAAATAATTATCAAACAAATAGCTCAAATTGAATTACAAATTACTTGAACAAAGCAGAACAGAACAGATTCAACATTCGTCCAAGCAAATAATTCAAACGAAAGCTTCGATTGCAGAAAAAATTCATCAAAATCAGAGTAAATCCACAGATTCAAACGAAGCACAAAAGTAGAGTATGATAAACCTAAAACTGGCACAGAAAAATTGAGCCCTAAGGTTTATCACAAAGAACAGAATCACAAAATCAGGATTTATATACCTGAAATTTGAGATGGTTACAAGAAGAACTGAGAGAGTGAGTTGAGATTAGATGGGAGAGGTGCCAGAGGGAGCAGATGCGATGAGAGCGTCGGCAGAGAGAGCTCTGCGATGAGAGCGACGGCGGGGGGATCTCGTAGGACGCAAGGGATGACAGAGAGATTGTGCGATGCAAGCAGCGGCGGCAGCGGCAACGGCCACGGCGGAAGAAGCAGAAGTAGCAGCCACCGAGAGAAAAGTAACTCGTGCCAGGGAGAGAGGAAGAAGCTCGTGTTTGATCTATGAATGGAGCTCGAAACACAGTTTGAATGGGGGCTGCCACGGAGAGAGAAGAGGGTATAGGTTAGGTCTAAATTAAAATTTTCAGACAGAAAATTTTAAATTACAGACGGATTTTCCGTCTGTAATAATTTAATAAAATGCGTGTTTTATCTACTTAATTACAGACGGAAAATCCGTCTGTAACTATTCTACGGAAAAAAAATTAATTTTTCCGACAGAATTATAGACGGATTCTCTTTTCCGTCTGTAATTTATGCTAATCTATTTTTTTTGTTTTCCGATAAAAAAATCCCTCTGAAATTCCGTCTGTATTTCAGTGGGATAAAATCCGTCGGAAATATCCGTCTGTAATAACTAATTTTCTAGTAGTGGATAATCTCTAAATTGTAGACAGAGATATTTCGTATTATATATATATATATATATATATATATATATATATATATATATATATAATGGATTATATTTCGTTCACTCAATACTATAAAATTGTTTCACCATGAGTACATGTTCGGTTCATTATGCAGAAAGTTGTTTGAATTTGAATTTATATAATGGATAATGTTCCATTCATTTAGTACTATACAATTGTTTCACCATAATAATAACATGTTCGGTTCATTTTTGTTCTACACAATTTAAAACTCTTCCTCCTTGATGCGTATTTTCGGAAAATGAAAAACGAATTCCAAACACACAAAACTAACCGGCAAGTGCACCGGGTCGTATCAAGTAATAAAACTCACGGGAGTGAGGTCGATCCCACAGGGATTGAAGGATTGAGCAATTTTAGTTTAGTGGTTGATTTAGTCAAGCGGATCAAGAATGGATTTGAGTGGTTTGTATTCGACAGAAGCTAAATTGCATGAAATTAAAAAGGGAGAAGGGTAGATTGCAGAAAATTAAAGAGCAAAGAAAGTAAATAAGCTGAATCTTAAAGAACAAGTAATGTAAATTGCAGAAACTTATATTGCAAGAAATGTAAATTGCAGAATCTTAAAGTGCAAGAAATGTAAATGGCTTGAATGATAAAGGGAATTGGGGAGTGGATTTGCAGAAATTAAACAAGGAACAATAAATTGCAACAAACAGGAATGTAGAAGATGGATTCAATTGAACCGGATCTTGACAAAAATGGAAATCAGCTTGGTCTAGCAACGAAACAGTGAAATTGAAATTTAAAGCTGTAGATCTCAGGACCCAAGAGACTAGATAACCAAGTCTAGATCTCATTGCCTTCCTAGATCCAGCAAGAACAATTGCAAGGGAAATGTAAATTGCAGAGAGAATAGAAGAAGAAGCAATGAACAGAAATTGAATTTTGATTATGCAGAAAATTAAACAAGATCCAAAGGTGAGATTGAAATAGAAGTTCTTCAATTCTCCACCTAAGATCCCAAGCAAGAAAAGTAAAGAGTGCTCAACAAGAACCAGGAAGAAGAGAGATCAATTCTCCTCCCCAATTCTCTAGAATTCTAAAACAGCCAAACAAAAATGTAAAGTGAGTTCTCTACTGTAAGTGTTATGAAAATTCTCAAAACAAGCTCCTTTCAAAACTTAAATCCTAAGCTATTTATACACTTTCTTCAAATGGTCTTCAAGCCTTGAATTGGGCCTTTGTTCTTGATGGAATTGGGTTGATAAAGGCTTTGGTTGATTGCTCTTGGAGTTGGAGAAAGATCCATTGTGAACCGGGTTGAAAAACATAAAAGCTTGAGTCAAAGTTTGAGTAAAAGTTTGAGGTCAAACTTTTACTCAAACTTTTCGCATCAGCTAAGCTTCCTTGCTGCTACCAACGTTTGAGCCAAAGTTTGAGGTCAAACTTTTGCTCAAACGTTGGCCCCCTTGTAAATGTGTGTTGCGCCAACGTTTGAGCAAAAGTTTGACCTCAAACGTTGGCGCAAGCTTTTTCCTCCAGGGTGTGCAAGTGTGGCGCCAACGTTTGAGCAAAAGTTTGACCTCAAACGTTGGCACAAGCTTTTCTCTCCAGGGTATTGAGTTTGTGATCCCAAAAGTTTGAGCTAAAGTTTTAGGTCAAACTTTTGCTCAAGCTTTTTTTCCTCTGGAGTGTTTTTCAATTCTTCCAAAAGTTTGAGCTAAAGTTTGAGGTCAAACTTTTGCTCAAGCTTTTTGTTCTCTCTTGCTCCTAGCCATTCCTTCTTTCTTCAACCTTCTTCAAAACTCTTTTCACCTATCATCAATCAACCAAACACATCAAAGCTTTGCTTAAAATCATGAGTTTGTTATTCTTTCATAATATATGACAATTATAGCATAGAATCTCATGAAATTGCCTTAATTCATACATGGTTGATTGAATCAAAGGAAACATGGAAATCTACCCAATTGGCTTGCTTATGGCTCAAGAAAGTGTATAAATCAAGTGAAAACAAAAGAAAAAGGCTAGTGAAACTAGGCTAAGATGACTTGTCATCACTCCTCACCTTCTACTACTTCTTCACTAGGGAGAGAAGGAGGAAAAGACAAAAAAAATACAATAGCAACAACAAAAGAATGACGATAAGAAGAAAACACATGAAAAAGAAGGAACGCAAAAAAGAAGGAGGATAAAGAAGAGGAGGAAGAACGCGAAGAAGAAGGCGAAGAAGAAGAAGAAGAAGAAGAAGCGCGGGGAGAAGAGAAGAAGAAGAAGAGATCAGAAGAAGCATGAGGAAAAAAAACGGAAAAAATGCATGATCTAAAATTACTTGGATGAGCTTGAATGCTAAAATTGCTTGGATGTGGAGAATATCTCTAAAATCTCAATCTATTGAATTTATAATTTTCATGATGTACGCGTTTGTTATTTTGATTTAAATTAAATTTAAATCGCAAAGAGCCGGGAAAGAAGAACAAGAGATTTGGATAAGGTTAAGTGCATAAAGGATAAGGATGGAGAGGTGTTGGCTCAAGAGGAGAAGATTAATGAAAGGTGGAAAAGCTACTTCTACGAGTTATTTAATGAGGGACAGAAGACTCTTCCGAGCCTTGGTCGATTATGCCCAAGGGAAGAAGATCAAAACTTTGACTACTATCGAAAGATTCGAGACTTCGAGGTAAAAGAGGCTCTAAAGCAGATGAAAAATGGCATGGCAGTAGGACCTGATAATATCCCGATTGAGGTTTGGAATGGTCTTGCGGAAAAAGGCATCAACTGGTTAACCAAGCTTTTTAATGAGATTTTAAGGTCAAAGAAGATGCCTGATGAGTGGAGAAAGAGCACCTTGGTACCTATCTACAAGAATAAGGGGGATATACAAATTTGCGGAAACTATAGAGGGATTAAGCTTATGAGTCATACTATGAAACTATGGGAAAGGGTGATAGAACGGAGGTTGAGAAAAGAGACA
Organism: Arachis hypogaea; assembly: GCF_003086295.3. NCBI lineage: Eukaryota > Viridiplantae > Streptophyta > Magnoliopsida > Fabales > Fabaceae > Arachis > Arachis hypogaea. The sequence continues at coordinate 145,924,204 of NC_092054.1, forward strand.
CAAGTAACAGAGAACCAATTTGGATTTATGCCAGGCAGATCTACCACTGAAGCGATATACCTATTAAGAAGGATGATGGAGAGGTATCGTAGTAATAAAGAGATCTACATATGGTGTTTATTGATTTGGAAAAAGCGTATGATAGGGTACCAAGGGAGGTCTTATGGAATGTTTTAGAAAAGAGGAGAGTAAGGATCGCATATATTCAGGCAATTAAAGACATGTATGATGGGGCCATAACTAGTGTGAAGACTCAAGGTGGTGTGACAGAGGAATTTCCTATTGGTATTGGATTACACCAGGGATCATCCTTAAGTCCATACCTTTTCACATTAGTCTTGGAAGTACTCACAGAGCACATCCAAGAGCTTGTGCCATGGTGCATGCTTTTTGCCGATGATATCGTCCTTATGGGAGAGTCAAGGGAAGACCTAAATAAGAAGTTGGAGTTATGGAGAGAAGCTCTAGAAGTGTATGGTCTGCGCATAAGCCGTAGCAAGACGGAATATATGGAAGGTAAGTTCAGTTTGAGAAGGGAAAACTCCAATATAGAGGTGAAGATTGGAGAAAACATCCTACGAAAATTTAAAAGTTTTAAGTATCTTGGGTGCATCATACAGGATAATGGAGAGATTGAACAGGATGTAAATCATAGGATCCAAGCAGGTTGGTCAAAATGGCGGAGTGCATCTGGTTTTATATGCGACAAAAAAGTGCCTTTAAAACTTAAAGGTAAATTATATCGCACCGCTATAAGACCGGCTATGCTTTATGGTACAGAGTGTTGGGCGGCTAAAGGGGAGCACGAACATAAGTTGAGTGTGGCAGAGATGAAGATGTTGAGATGGATGAGTGGTCATATGCGATTGGATAAAATAAGGAATGAAGATATAAGGGAGAGAGTTGGAGTAGCACCCATTGTGGAAAAGATGGTTGAATCGCGTCTCAGGTGGTTTGGACATGTGAGAAGAAGACCGATAGAACATCCAGTCAGGAGGGTGGATGAGATGGAAGATAGACAAAAGGGCGAAAGGCAGAGGAAGACCTAAGAAGACCATCCATGAGGTGGTCAAACGAGATCTACATGTAAACGGTCTCTCTGTAGACATGATACATGACAGAGCACAATGGCGTCGTTTGATTCATGTAGCCGACCCCACTTAGTGGGATAAGGCTTTGTTGTTGTTGTTGTTGTTGTTGTTGTTGTTGTTGTTGTTCATTCACTTTAAAGGAGCATAATTTCTCTTTTTGTATATGCTGTTAAATAGTCATTAAAAAAATATTCATCATTTATAAAATCACAATTCACAAATTCGACTCTCACTACAAGAAAAATAAATTTTAGCAGTCATTTATTTTGCTTTTAGCAGCAATAAAAATAGCCGCTACTATATTTACTGGCAATTAGACATTAGCCGTCTTATATTTTGTCGTTAAAAGGTTTTAACGGAAATTATAACATTTGCCGGTAAAGACTTTTCTAATGACGGCAAAAAGTATATCACTTTTAGCGACCATTTTCTTGACAATCTATATGGCCACCAAAAGTAATTTTAAAATTGCAATGTTACTCACTTTTAGTGACCATTACTATTGCCGTCAAAACCTATTTTACCAGCAATTTATGTGGCCATTAAAAATAATTCTAAAATTATAATGTTATTCACTTTTAGTTGCCATTACTATTACCGCTAAAATCTTAACACTTTTTTTTTAATTATACTATACTCATTTTCTTAGAAGCAACGAACTATCTTTTTTTCTAAAATCTAAATTATTTTTGCCAACAATTATTATTATTATGCATAATATAAATATACTGAAATTAATTATTACAAAATGAGATATTTTATTAAACTCAAAATATTACACAAATTTATCTTGAAAAATAATAAATTATATTACAAAAAACAACAAAAAATACTATAAACTTATAACTATGTTACATCAATGTAGCAATGTGAGTATTAGCAATGATCTAAATCGGCCAAGTTAGTTGCCAGAGACCATTAAATAGATTCTAAACTGCCAAGACTTCACATGCGACTTTGCATTTCAGCATAGTTGAGTTTCCTTCCAGGAAGTAACCACAAAGTGATGATGATCACTTGCTGCTAACATAATCTTCCGGGACACAAGAGATATATCTTTTTCATAAAAACCATGGATGTAAGGGAGATAAACAAAAGGATTTCTCTCTTGACCACTGAACCTTGTCGTTGAAGAGTGAAGAGTTGTGACACTGCTAGTGCTGTGCTGCCACAACTACAAGCCTTTGTAAAGGGTGGCCTTTTTGCATTGCATTAAAAGGAGAGTGGCCCTTTAATTGAAGAATGAAGTCCTCTTTTTAGCTTTAATAGAATAATAATACCTTTGAGAATGGTGAACGAACGAGGGGAAAATGATGTCAAAGCTTCAAAAAGTTGCCAAAATCTAACTCTAACTCTATCAAAATCTACACAGATCCAAGGTATGAGAGGCTCAACTGTTTAGAGTTGACTGTTAAGTAAGTACAGACTCAATATATAAATAAAGATAAAGATGCATATTCATTATTTATTCTATTACTATACATATGATAATAAGTTATAATAATAAATTAGTGTATACAAAATGAATAGAAAAACAAATAAGTCAACAAATCACAAATGGTAAAATAGCAGGCCATATTTTTAACATTCTATTTGCAAATCTACCACAACTACAAGCAAAGTGAAAACTCATACTTTTCATTCAGTGTTTCAGTCTGATCCCATGTATCTAAACTTCCATATATCTTTCTCTATAGGGGTCTTTGATATCCTTTTAAAATTTTTATGTATATTTTAGTGGCAATAATAACAATTGCCATTATAATATATAGTATTAGTGACAAATATATAATGGCCATAAAAATATAACTTGAATAGTTGAATAAAAGAAACAGTGACTATTATGTTATTGCCGCTAAAAATTTGTCGCTAAAACTCATTTTTCTTGTAGTGTCTTTATGATAACATCCCTAGCAAAAAAAAAAAATCTTCTAACTATAATTGTCCAAATCAAAACTAACTTTAAAAAAAAACACTAACTGATAAATAACCTATCTTTTCTAATAAAAAAAATACAAATCCAATTTAAATTTGATTATTGATATTTAGATTGTATAAGTATTTTATAAAAAGTTATCAAGTTAATTATTAGGTGGCAAAAACTGAACCAAAAAAAAGAAAAAATAAAATCGAAGTAACCAAATTACCTTTTCGTTATCTTGAATGCTTCCAATCCGCCTCCACACTTGAAGACTCTGCCGGCTTCACTGCTGCTTTCTGCTCCTCACAAAGGAGAGAGCATGATGATGCTATGTTAGACTACAGTTCACCATGCCAGTCGCTGGTGTAGCACACCTAGCCTCTGCCATCTTCGCTACAGCTCACCATGCTAGTTGTTGCCGCATTTTCTGATTATGCTGATATTTGACTGCCATTGCTGTTGCTACTGCTACCGTGCTAAATGTATGTAGCTCAGTTCCACAGCGATCTCTCCTTTTCCTATCCTCTCCTCGGATTCCCAGCTTGTCCCTCTAAAGCTTCACGTGCACAACTCCAAGTTTTTGCGTCAACCCCAATTCTCAGGTTGGTTGATTCTAAAACCTAGATTCTTCTTCTTGTTTGTTCTGTTGCCTAAAGAGTGATTACCTTCCTGCAAGTTTTATATTGTTAGATTACAATAGATATGTTTGCTGCTTTGCCTCGTTCCAAATTGGCATTCTTTAGGCTCCATTGAAATCAAGGAGAGGATATGGAACTCTAGGGACAAAAGTAATACTTTATTCTAAATAAAATACCATGTTCAGTTTGGTATTGTGTTTTGGATTATGGGCGTAAAATTTTCGATTGACTCTCATTCAATTCATCCTTTCACAAAATATGCTTAAATTCAATAAGCAAATCTAAAATATTAATTTAAGACAATTATTATTAGTAAAAATTTTAATTTTAATTATTTTTGTGTGTTTTTTTTATTTGTCTTATGTTGATATTTTTTTTAGAGTTCACCAAATATCGAATTCTACACTTTTTAGATATAAAAATTTTGATATCATATCATAAAATTATTTTTCTCAAACGTTTAAACTTATAGGAAGAGGTATATAAATAGTTATATTTTTAATATTATTAAATATATTAGGTGTACACTAATATTAGCCATTAGTATGAAATATATATTAAAATATAAAAACACATTAAAATTAAATCAAATATCATATGTAGTTATATACAAATATATTGGTGATTGATTTTAGTTTAATATATATTATAGGTTAATTGGTAATGTAACTTTTTTATTTTATATTATAATTTTCACTACAAAACTTTCGACAGTTAGCGGCGATTTTGTAGCAAAATCACCGCAAAATATTTTGCGGCGGTTATGTAACCGCTCCAACACTACAAGGTTTTTAATAATTAGTGGAGGTTTTCTAGTGGGAATTTTTAAAACCTACACAAAATATTTCATTTGTGGCAAATTATAAAACTCCCCTGCATAATTATAAAAAATCCCCCCAGGCCCCACTGTTACACATAATTAAAATTTCCAAACCCCCCTCCAAACAAACCCTAAAGCTATCACCCGTTGCTGTGTGAGAGAGAAGATCTCGTCAAATCCAAAATGATTATCAAGCTTCAACCCTAAAGCTCACAGCCATCGCCGCCTCCATCGCCACCGCCAACACCACCACTATATCCATTCGTGTCCTTGCCGCCACCGCATGCTTCGATAATCTCTTTTTCCGTTGTCTCCTCTGTCGATGCATCGCCTCCTTTGGTCGCGACACGGTAACTTTTGAGATTTCCCTCTCTGTCTCTGTCTTTCTCTGTCTCTCTCTCTCTTTTTGTTCTTCGTGGAATTTTTCCAATTACGGTTTGATGTATTACTTCTCTGATTTTGGATTTTACTTTTGTTACTTTTGCGATTATTCAGTGAATTTGATGGCGACACAATTAGTCTAGATATTTTTGCTTACTGATTTTGTGAGAAAATTTTTGTTTCTATCTAGCTATTCAAGGAATCAGTGATTTCCGACAATATTTGAAGTATGATTTCTATACATATGCGTGACACTCTTTTTTTAATATGATATCCTTTATTTTATGCTAACGTATAATTTCTTGGATGTTGTCCTTGTTAACTTAGAGAAAGTGTTCGATGATATCCTCATAAAAGTTCAAGGTTCTTTTTTAGTTTTCCTTTCATTTTCTATGGATAGATTTGTTTTCTCTGATTTATGCTATTGGAGATTTATTACTCTCTCCATTTGATTTTGTAAATAACTAAATATATTTTCACCTTTGTTAATTTAATTTTGTTGATGCAATTTCATTATAGAATGATAATATAAAGCTGATTGATTGCTTCCTTTTCTGCTAAAAATCTGTTAAAAGATATTTAGTTTGATTGTGTTAGATGGAAGAGCCTGTCGTAGTTAACAAAGGCAAGGAGCCGCTGGATTTGCCACCAGGTTTCGGACTCCACCCAACAGATGAAGAAATCATCACTTATTACCTCACCGAGAAGGTCATGAACAGCAACTTCAGTGCAACTGCCATAGGTGAAGCCGATTTGAACAAATCCGGACCTTGGGATTTACCAAGTAAGAAGTAGTAATATTATGTCCGTACATGAGCAGTTAGTTAGTTATGACTTATGAGTTATGACTGGTTATTTTGATTATTATTTGGTGTGCAGAAAAAGCAAAGATGGGAGAGAAGGAGTGGTACTTCTTTTGTCAGAAAGGTGACATCACAGATTGAAAAACAAGCTGTGAAGTAATGCAGAAAATTAAGAACAAAGTTGGTTACTTGTTTAGAGAAAAAAAAATAAAAATGAGCTTAATGAAAACCAGTATTATTTCTTCACACTAATGACCAATACAATTGTTATATATATACACATGATTCAGAGTCAGACTCTTCTCAAGAATAACCATGAAGAGCAAGCTTTAACTAACTAACCAAAACACAAAACTAACTAAACAAAAATCTATTAGCTATAGAACTCTGATAACTAAACCAACTAACTTTGTACTATCTCTTAATAGACCATACTCTATTTCTAGGAGCCCTAATGCTATATGAAGTTATGATTATCTCTCATATTTGATAATTTACATCACTTTTCTACTTCTTTTGGATTATTTTCATTGTAGGTTGCGGAATTGTGAGAAAAAATCTGCGATATTACTCGGGACTCGAATGGAGTAGTTCCTGCGTCAGACTTTCCTTACAGTTGTCAGAAAATCTGGAAAATGATTAAGGCAGACAAGGACCTCGATCTTCCTTCTCATAAGGTAAACCTCAGATGGTTCATTATGGTTCCTAACATATGAAAGCAGTATTGAACTATTGTTAATTCTCGTGTCTTGTCTCGTGTGCACAAAATTAATTCTTGCGAAATATATTAGCAAATTTTCTTTCAAGGACTAATCTATGTTGAAGCTTTATCGCTTGATCAACTTGTAGGTTATGCTTGCTACTGTTCGATATGAAGAAATTTCCCGGGAGAAGTATAAAGATGCAAAGGAGGTATTAAGAGCACTTGAAAAAAAGGGGACTCTTATTTAACTGAATTAATTGATTGATTTTATTCAATCTACGAACATAAGACAAGGGATGATTATCGAAAAATTTAGTTAATTAAAACCTCTTTTATGTAGTACAACCATATACCGTTTATATAATTCATTGAAAACTTTGTATATATTTGGATTATTTCATTTTGGTTAAGATAAGTTTACGGAGATGTTCTTATGCCCAATGTCAATTTTGAACAAAAAGGAAGAATTGAAGGAAATAAAACCATTTATAACAAAGAGGCTATAATTGTCCCATTATGTGATATTGAAATATCTATTATGTGTAATCCAATTTATAAATTAATCATTTAAACTCTACATTATTGTGCAATAAGTCTAATCTAATAGATGTACATCTATTCATTCATGTTTGATTACATTATTACATGCTAATTAATTAACATCGACCATATGTATGATAATTTAATTTTGTTGATGCAATTTCATTATGGAATGATAATATAAAGCTGATTGATTTCTTTCTCTTAATGAAGTGACACAAAGTTTTGATCGGCTACACTATTCAACTTCATTGTGAATGTCTTAGAGGTAATTCATCTCCAAAATACTATAGAAAAAAAAATTTTAGTGGTTCTTCAATTATCTCCACATCATTCCAAGTCCAACGAAGCCTTTACACATCCTTCAGAATGTTAGTGGAATCATAAAGCCCAGAAGGTGAATGATTATTTTATTATTATTTTCTTTTGTTCTCTTTCTATATTTTTTATTTATTTTGTTATTGCTAAAAATACACCCACGAGAATCATATAAAACTTTATTTATTTATTTATTTATTTATTATTATTTTGTTGCTGGTATAATGATGAGGTTTGTTTTGTAGAATGACTCTGTTGTTGGGACTCCAGGCTCAAGGAAGACCACATTGCTATTAGCCTTGATTGACATTTTGTTGGAAAACTTGGCAAAGATTTAAAAGTAAGCAAATCAATCAAATTTTGCTATAATAAGTTCATACATTGTAGGCCATAGTTCCTTTTAAATTTTAGTAATTAAATTATTACACATGGATTTTCTTGTTCCTATGTGTTTAATAAAAAAAAGGATAATAATTAGGTTAGTTATGATGATGAAAAAATCAGAAATCAGGGAGAGCAACATACAATGGGCATGGGGTAGAAGAGTTTGTGGCACAGAGAAGTTCAGCGTATATTGGGTAACATGATAACCACATTGGTGAAATGACTGTTAGAGAAACCACATTGGCTATTCTCTTTAATTTCTTGTAATCACTTCTTTTTATTTACTTCTCAGCTCATGGGCAAGTGATAGAGAAGAAATTAATCTCCATGGCTCGTGAAATTTAAAAGCTTTGTGCTGAGATTGCAAGTGCAGAAAAAAGACAATGTGCACCTTCCAATCTAGGTATATGCTTAAAATGTGTCTTGTTTTCTGCTATATAACCATCTATGTTAATTCATGGTTAAGATAGATATATAAAAATGATTGGTTACAAGTTGCAAAATGGGAAAAAAGAATTTCATAGTTTTTGACATGTCAAACTTGGGCATGCTGATCTAGAAAAATGTGTTTTGTTAATCACATGCTTATGTTAGTTATGAGACATTTGTATGCCATTAATTATGCAAAGGAGATATTAAGCTTATCTTCCATGCTTTAGCACTAATAAATTTTTAGTTTTAATGTCAATAATATAAAACCTTAAGCTATGTGTTAGGCTTTTTTTTTTGTGCTTATGTTATTCATATCTAATAAAATTTGTATTTGTATTAATTACTACAGGTGGTAATAATAAACTTAGAGTTGACAAGTGCTTTTCAACTCTTGGAATGGCACCTCATCTTGGAAAGGTATTTTGAATCTGTCATCTGAATGATTGGTTGGTTTTTCTTCTTTTTCAAATTTCAGTCCTCCTAAATTTTGGAATTTGGAATGTGAAGTAAGCCTGAAATTTGATATGATGCATTGAACATGAACATGTATTGTTGTTTGGAGTAATGGCTATAGAGATTAAAAGAAAGGCTCCTCATTGTAACAGAAATTCCTGAATACTCTTGTTTTAGCTTTAAAAATTTCTGCAACAGCTAGTGTAAGCATTAGAACTTGTTAACTGCATTGTTAGTTTGTCATTACTTCTGGATGATAATGATATGGCTAGAAGTCAAGATCTATTTGCATTATTTGCAAATACATTTATCTAGTTATGTTTATTGTTTAGGAGTTTGGACATAAGTCTGTATTTTATCATGTTATTTTTAATATTTTGTAGTTATAATTAATGTGATTGAAAAATGATGGTAGTATACTATATTTTGTTTTAAAGTATTTCTTTTATTTTAATTTTCTTCTACATTTTTAATGTCTTGCTTAAATATTTTTTTTAATAATAAATGATTAGTAGTGTAATAATAATGTAGATTAATTTTTAAAAATTAAATTGACAGGTTTGAAACCTCTACATAATAGCTATTTTTTTAAAATAAAAAAGTCTTTTTGTGGGGGTTTTAAACCGTCACAAATATTGACAAAAAATTGCCACAAAAGTCTAATATAAAACCCCCCACTAACCACACATAAAACCCCCACTTAATAGATTGTGGAGGTTTTTAAAAACCTCCACAAAAGACCTCGTGGCACCTCAAATTTTGGGGGTTATAAACCTCCACAAATAAGAAAAAAAACTGCCACAAATAAACAAAAATCTTGTAGTGCAAAATAGGTTGCAGGTAAACAATTAGCAGTGATTTCTGTTAATTGCTACGAAATTAGCGTTCGGTTTTGCGGCGATTTTACCTGCTGCCATAGTTGGTAACAAAAATGCCTTTCATTTTAGTGGCGGCTTGTGACCGCCGCCAAATAGCACGTATGTAAAAATGGCATATGTTTTGCGGGGGATATATGCCGCTGCCAAATTCATTTTTTTCAATTTCTTTTTTATTATTTTCCCTCTTTTATGTTGTCTGCTTTTTTTTTACTTTAATTTAGTAGAACGTAATTAAAATAAAAAATTTTAATCAAATAGAAAAACAAAATACCATAAAGAACATAAATATATATGCAAAAATAATATATATAATAAAATTGTCATAAATACACCATTCCTTATAAATAAAAATGAGGTAATGTTAGGAAAATAAACATTAAACACTAAAACAAATTAAATTCAATAGTATCTATTTTAGTTGACTCAAACTCATTATTTTTGTTGCAGATTATGATTGTCCTCTGATACTCTTCAATTTGCACACCAGAATCCGACTGTTGTGCAGTACTGTTACAAAAAATTTGCGTGGGACATGGTCCACCACCTAAGTCATGAACTCGTCTTAAGTGCTCATTTCCAAGAACTTATACAAGCGAACCATTTTACGAAAACTACTTGGAGGATTCATCTTGACTCTCAATATTCACAATTTCTTCGTACAAATATACCAGAATTTGGGTTATAATGATTTAAAATTAGCATGATAAATACAATTAGAAAAGTTGAAAATTTTAAAACATTACTTACACCAACAACACGCGCATCGGCATGGATATACGAGGCATTTTTTTATGAACTGTGGTCCACAACTCTCCTCTACTAATTGGCTTTCCTCGTACTTTCTCCTATAATATTGATGTCGACACAATTATATAAATAACAACACTATATTTAGGAAAATGAAGCAAAATCTTAAAGCAAATAATTATTTATTACCTCTTCGTCTTTTTGTCTTGCCAATGTTTTGGAGCTCCCAGATGTAAATCTGCTTCGAATTATTTAAAGCATTTTGTTTACACTTTTTCCATGAACAAATAATAAAACAAATACAAGTGAGACTGGGATGAATATTATAAAATTTAAAGAGACTTTTACATAGACATACATATGTTTTAGGAGAAATAATACAAAATACCATTTATTACCTTTGTTTCTTCCTTCAAGCGATATTCAAGGAACTATTTCTAGTGAATTTTCTTCTATTCCTAATAGACAATGCTTAACATTTTTCTCAAGAGTATTTGTTTCATTGTAAAACTTATGATACAAGTTGTGTCTTATATCTTTCTAGTTCTTTTCTATCCTTTGCATATTTTTTCGCTTTATTTTTCCTTCCCCGTCGTCCTCATAGTGAAAGACCCGCTACAATTATTTGCCATTATCAATAGCCAAAACCAATCAACAAGCATAAGACTATGGTAATGTGAAGAATATCAATAACAAAAAAGAGGCTACTTTAAAATGAAAAATTATAAGAATATAAGAATTTAGAGGGCATGTAGTCGTAATTACATATAACATAGAAATGCTAACTTAAACATGTGAAACACAAAATATGAAAATTTAACCAGCAATATAATTTACTCATGCCAAAGTTTTTACCCAAAAAACACTGATAACTAAATTGCCTTAATATGTTGAAACTAAAAGATCTACCTTAACCATGTTATATGCATGTTTCTTGTTAGTTTTGTTCACGTTCTTCCAACTCTCTTCACAGATGGAAATCTGGAAATAGTCAATACCCAAACTCCCTAAGAAACCACTTAATAATCCAGTTGCTTGGCCAATTGGTTGCAACTATTTATTAAATAGGAATATAATCTTTGCAACCACTTAATACTCAGTTCAGACTCTTTTGTGATGCCATCCTCTAAGAAATATATAAAAAGAATTGTAAGATAATCGTTTCACAAAAGGAAAATAAAAGTAAAGGACTTTAAAAATAAGTATTAACAAAAATAGCAGAAAAAATTTTACCAATGACGGTAATTTTCTAATAATCTGTATCTTTGCATTTGTTGTTGTTGTTCCGACCTTCGGCTTCTTGGACAGCAAACAAGTTGTCATTGTGGTCATCAAACGACTCAACTTCATCCGCTTCCGAGTTGTAATCTTTATCCTCTAAAGGTTATCGGCCACTTCATCATGATGTCGAGTCTGGATGCATTTTGTGTGAGTTTGAGGGTCATCACTTGTACTTGACGGCACAAGCCGTCTATCATTGCGCGATGCACGAATTGGTTCATTAATACAAGAGGCTGGATGTAAAACCTGGTCAAACCGTAATTAATTAATAATAAATTAAATAGGAGCGAATATGGTTAGAAAATTTAGTAATCGGAATTTGATAATTTAAATATGATATTTGGATTCAGTGAAATTTTCTGAGTCGAAAATATAGTTTTCTGCGTAAAAACGCTCACTGGAATTTTGACCGGCAGTACCGGCTGAGATATGTCTGGTACTGCAGCTGGAAAAAATTGATTATAAGTAAATAAGGCTAAGAAATTAGGATTTATAATTAGGACAGGTAGAAATATTTAAAATGCGATTTAGAGCGTTAGTCTTAAAGGTTTTGGCCCAAAATTGGGCCAACGAACTAAACCAAGTGAACCGGGCCCAAGTGGGCCCAAGACCCAACATATATAAACATTAGTTATGAGCATTTCGGCTCATTTACCCTAAAGGAAGAGGGTAGGGGCGCAGCTTTGGAGAAGAGAGAAGAGAGGAGAAAACGTAATCCTAGATCCACCTTCAAATGTCCATAACGTTTGCTACGGAACTCCGATTGACGAGCCGTTTATGGCCACACGTCGCTCTTCTCATCCTCTACAATTCTATCTAAATTTTGTGGTGAGTATTTCATTAATATCTGCCCAATTTTTGAGATTCCTTACTGTTATGCGTTTTTGGGATAGTTAGTTTTAAAATCTTGTGATTTTGGTTGTTTAGGAATACTCTAACATGGATTCTAAGTGGGTTCTATCTCTATTTCATATGGGCTGAGGTAAGAAGTGCTCCAACCCTTGTGATTTATTATTTTCATGAACCCTAGGTTAATGTGTATATGTGAAATTGGTTAGGTTAGTGTATTTGGTGATTTTGGTGCACAATTGGGAGGTTGGTGTTGCTTGAGGAGCTTAGGTGAGGCTTGGAGCTAAGAGTTGGTGGAGACTTCCAAGAAGAAGCTCAATTATTTTAGCTACAAGAGGTACGTTTAAGTTTCATTTAAGTACCATGTGGTGTGATGAGAATTCCTAGGCTAGATGCCCCTATGATTAAGTTTGGATTGTGTATATGGTTAGAGCTAATATGCATAGTTGATATTTCATGTGAATTAATGATTGAGTTGAGAATTGTGTGGATTTGTATGTTTGGTGTGTTGAGAATTTGATGAATTGGATAATGAATATTAGTTTGTGGAATATGCAATTAAATTATGAATTTGGACCGGAGGCTGTGAATTTTGGACCGAAGGCCGGAAAGAGATAAGGAAGGTAAGTTGATGTGTGTATTGTGTGATGATATAAGAGATTGGATGGATTTTAGATATTGAATGTGTGAATAATTAGTTTAGTTATTAAATAATAAGGTTTGAGGAATTGAGGTGTGGAATTTGATGGTTTTTGGTGAAATTGTGTAGATGAGGTAGGTTTGGTTTGGTTGAGTGTAATTATGTGAATGTGGTTGGGTTGTGGTCATTTGGATGAGTGGAATGAATTTGGCTTGTGAACATTGGAAAAATTGGTGATTTCTATTTTTGGGTAAAAACTGATTTTTGACCAACTTTGGCGGTTAGTAACTCGGTCCATGAAGTTTGGAATTCTTCAAAATTGGATTTTTATGAAAGTTTATTCAACGATCTTTCCAACGGTTCAGAAATGGTTGAAAAAGGAATTTTGTAGAAGTTATGTGTGTTGGGAGTTTGGGGTTTAGAAGTGTAATTTTGCAACTTTTTAACTTAGTAAATATTTTGGAAAATCGTACTTCCACGCGCACGCCTGGCCGACGCACACGCGTCTGTCTCAATTTTTACTCACCCACGCGTGTGCCTAACCGACGCGTACGCGTCGCTGCATTGATGCAAATGCCCCATAGAAAATCCCGAGAGTTGTGCGGGTACTGTGTTGGTTTTGTGCGAGGAGCACAAAACGCACCCACAAAATATGTTGGCTTTCGTATCGAACTGTTGTTCTGTTGCAAAATATTTTGTAACAAAATATCTATTTATTTCAAAAGTTCTAAATATTTTGTAACAAAAAATTAATTTATCACAAAATACAATATTTTATAACAAGTTATTTATTTGTCAAAAAATTTAAAGATTTTTTTGTAATTAATAAAATATTTTATTTCAACATATTAAATGTAAGATTTCAAATTTTAAAAATTAACATAATGAATTATTTATGATTTATTATATTTATTTAAGATTTTATATTTAAAAATTTATTTTATTAAAAATATTTAAGTCAAATTAATGATAATTTTAATTTAAAATTATTTTAAAAATTAAATAATAAGTCATTTATGATTTATTATATTTATTTAAAATAAATTTTTAGAAATTTTTATATTAAATGAAATATTTTTTTATTTATAATTTAAAGTTCTAGTAATTGAAAAAAATATAAAATTTTATATTATTTGATTTAACTATTTGAGATTTTTAAATTTAATACTTTAAGTTTTATGAATAAAAAAAATTAATTTGATTATCTTTAATTTTATTTTAATTAGTGTTTATTTGAAAATAATTTGTAAATTAATAATAAAATGATATTTCAAGAATAATTAATTTAATTATTTTTAATTCTTAAAATTAGAGTATTTATTTAAAAATAATTTAAAAAATTATAATTAAATAATATTTTTACATAATTATTATGAAATATTTTATTATGAGTTAATTTTAATTTATTTATTTATTAAAAATTTTATTTTCATAAACTATTTTATTAAAAGTAACTAAACTAAGTTTTGATAATTAAGCTAGAAATTTTATTTAATTTTATAGTTATTGCATAATTTTTTATATTTAAATTATAAATCTTAGTAGTTTTAAAAAAGTAAAAATTTTATATAATATAGTTTAAATAACTAAAATTTTAAAAAAATTTAATACTTTAATTTTATAAATAAAAAAATAAATTATTTTATTTTATTTTTAAATTAAAAAATTTAATTAAAAACTAATTAATTAATTAATAATTAAATTTTAAATCAATACAATATATCCTAATTTTATCTAATCTTAACCCCCCCAACACTAAAAGCAGCCACCATCTCTTTTCTTGCCAAACCGAGCTTCAACACAAACATACACACACAACGTCAAATTAGAGAAGAGAAGGAGAGCTGTGATCAAAAGAGAGGAAGACCCATGCTACTGCCACTGTCCAGCCGCCTTGTCACCACCGTCGGGTCACCGCCAAGCCATCGCAGGAGAGAGAGATGCGTTTGTGAGAGAGAGAGAGAGAGAGAGAGAGAGAGAGAGAGAAAGCTAGAGGGAGTTGTTGTGAACTCGCCAACAAGGGAGCTCGCGTTGCCGTCGCCTCGGCTGCTCCCACCGCCGTTGGACCCGTCGCGCGCGTCATCGACCAAGGAGCGCTTCTGACCCGTTGCTGCTGCCACTAGGGTTTACCGCCGCCGCTGTGCCTTGTCATCGCCATCAGAGCTGCCGCAAATAAGAGAAGTAAGGGGCGCTGCTTCACGCTGTCACCGTCGCCGTGGGAGGAGCCGCCATCGCCAAGGTCTGCTGTGAAGAGGAACGCGAATGGGAAAGAAAACAAGGAAGTTGTTGTTGGGGATTTGGGAAAAATGGCTCTGTTCTGCGTCTGTCGCTTCTCCTCTAGTATGTGATGAACCAGCAATATTGATTATAGTTCTTTTTTCCTTTTAATATGTGTAGTTCCTATTTCTTCCAGATACAACGATTTGAGGCTCAGAATATTTTCCAAACACCCAGATTTGTTCCCTGTAGAGGTGAGTATCATTCACTGGAAGAAATCAGACTTTTAAAGAAAGTATTGATGTTTCAGAGGAAGTGGTATTTAGATCAAAATGAAGGTCTTTAGATCAAAATGAAGATGCTATTGTGGGATCTCTCAAGCAGAGCCTAGTTAGTTGCTATTTTTGGTCCCATTATTGTTATTTTATGATTGCTGTATCATGATTTTCAAAGAATAAGATCACCAACCAGTTCTTGAATAAATAATTTATATAACTCTTATTTTTCTCTTTAGAATTCTGGTATATGTGACAAATTTTTTGCTATATTGGCAATTTTAGTAATATTTTTGTTTTATAGTTCTTCAGTTTTGTGTGAGTACCTTACAAGGTAGCATTTACTGTTTATCAATTAATAATTATACAAAAGAAACTTCTGTATTTGTTCATATAAATCATATAACTGATTTAAACAAGAAATGAGAGGCTCTCTAGTTGAATGTATAGAAGAAATATCTGGTCCTGCCCAAGATCTATGAAATTTAGGAAGTTATGTATAATATTTCTCAATGCTTTAATACTGGTTTTACCACTACTTAGTATTTACAGATTAAGTCATCATATAATATATATAGCCAAGTATATGTCATACAGGTTAGCAAGTGCCACTTAAATTTGAAACATAAGGTATGTGTTGTAATTTTTACCATCCTTAAGGCAACTAGGGCCTCCTGCTAAGCTAAATAACTGGAGAAAATATATCATACATGCTCTAAATATAATTGCAAATTGCTTAGGTTGTTCTTGATTGTTGTCATTCATGTTATTAACATACATGAATAAAGAAACAAGAAGCTGCTTTACATCCGTAATAGGTTAAGGTTAAGGAGTGATTTAATGATAGAACTAGTCTATTTAATTATTTGTAACTCAGTATAAAAGAAGCTGAAATAACAAGAGTTGGATGCCTACAAAAACTTAGATGAAGGTTGTCAAATTAGAGGATACATTAACTTGTTTGGTAGATACAATGAACTGAATTTATTTATTGAATTTTTTCATTGAATTTTGTTACAAATGCTCCACTATTATTCACGTACTCATTCTGAGGATTGACAAGGCTGGGAAAACAGTAATGCATATTTCGAATGCCATATTTTTTACAAAATTGTTGAACTTTGTTATGTTTCCCTGAGTTGCTGAATACATTAACTTTACAGACTTTGGTGGAGAGGATGAAGTCAGTTTACTCAAACATAGAGAGCCTTCCTCCTAATCGAATCGTTCCAACTATGGGGTTGAATATCGATCATATTGAAACTGCAAATCGAAAACTTGTGTTCTGGGACTTGGGAGGTCAGGTATGGGCATATGTTAGAAGGATGAATGATTAATAAAAATTGAATTGAATTTTTCTTGTTCTGGATCTTGTTTTGGATTGATTAAAATGAATGATGGAATTTTTATTGTTGTTGAAATTTTTTTTGTTGTTGAATATTCATTCGATTAAAAAGAGAAAAAAGGAACTAAAAGAAAAAGAAGAAAGTTAGTGTATTTGTTGTTGGCCTGTTGCTGCTGTGATGAGACGATGATTTTATTGTTTACATGAATATTACTTTGGTCAATGGTGATAATTGAAATTAATTCTTATATGTTTTATTAATCATGAACTACAATGGTGATTTTTTGTTATTGCATTGAGTTCAATTGTTGAATTTTTGCTCTTATACTTTAGCTATTTCTTATCTTGATGATAATGAATTTGAAGAACTTCTCCCAGGACCTCCTCCTCCTGCTGTTGATAATGAAGATGGTAATGCAGAAGCTTGTGAAACTCGTGAAGATTTTATGATTGATGAAGAATAGAGTGACTATTAAATGACTTGTTTAGACTTTAGTTAATTAGTTGTTCATTATAGTAGTTTGGTTGATTTATTTGCTACTTAATTTATTTTAGTTGCGTATAAACTTGTATGTTGTGAATTTGTGTTTTAATTTGAGTTGTGAATTTGTGTTGAGTATGTGACTTTTGACTTGTTATGGTATATATTAGTTATAGTCCAATGGATAATTTGGTTTATTTGAGATTTATTTCATTTTTTGTAAAATTAATTTCTGCTATAAAAAATTTTATAATTTTTATATTTTACGAGTTACATTTACATTCCGTCTTATGATTTAACGAATTACGATTAAAGAAATTATTATAAAATAAATATTGTGCTTTTGTAACTAAAAGAATGAAAAATGTTACAAAATCAAGTTATATTTTGTAACTAAATTTTGTGATAGGAAAAATTTTATTGTTAGGAAAAATATTTTAAAGGTCCAAAATTGTTACTACTTTTGTAATAAATTTTGGTTTTTGTATTAAAAAAATTTGTTACAAAATATTACTTTGAATTGTAACAGTTCCATTTTTTGTAACAAACGTTTTGTAATGGGACATACTGTATGCAACGGCCCTTTTTTTGTTACCAATTCTTTTTGTTTCAAAATTCCAGTTTTTTGTAATAATTTTTTGTTACAAATATTACTTTTTCTTGTAGTGTATAGGTTAAAAATTTTTTTCGTCTCCAATCTTTTTTTGCATACAAAATCATCCATAAGGTTTAAAATCAAGTTTTAAAATCGTCATTTTTACTTAAATCTTAAAATTTTGAACCAAATTATCCATAACAAAAAAATTATAAAATAAACAAAAAACATAAGAGAAAGAGAGTGTTTTTACTCTTGTAAAGGGGAAGGGAAAAAGAAGAAAGGGAAAGAAACGAAGAAGAAGAAGTTGTCCACAATCTACTTCTGCCTCTGCTTCCGCTGCCACCTCTGTACGATTTTGGTCCTTAAAGTAAGGATGATTTTAAAACCATGTTAGACCTTAGGGACCATTTTGTATGCAAAAATAGATTGGAAACGTAAAAATTTTTTGACATATACTACTTTAAGGACTAAAATCGTATTTAACGTTTTATTTTTCCATGCTTTGTATGGAGAGATTAAATTTAATTTAAATTATAAATATTATTAAGTATTTCTATAAATTATATATATGCAATTATTAAAGTAGATTATATTTTATAATATTTATTCTCACAAACTTTTTTGCCATTTTTATTTATAAATTAACTTATTTATTTTAATTTTCTAAAATTACTAAAAATTTAGCTATTAAAATTTTAAATTACATAAAAATTACTTAATATTGATTTATTTTTTATATTCACAATATAATGAATTAGTCTATATAATTCATTATTTTGAACAAATTATTTTTGTATTTAAAAAATGTTTTTATTTGATTTTTTATAATAAAAATTATAAATATATTTAATTACTTTAAATTAAAATTTAATTTCAATATTTATCTACTACATTCATTAAAATTATATCTTTTATATTTTACTTTAAGCTTTTAATTTTATCAAAATAATTTTATGATTTAAAATATGTAATAATTAAGTAAATTAACAAATTATTAATGTGGATATATTAAATTAAGTAGATTTTTCTTTCAAATAAAATATGTTAGTGTTATTTACTATTTCAACTCATAATATAACATGTGGTGGTAAATTTAAGTAGAAAAAAAATAACATATTAACAACTCTTTCATGTGTGTAAAATTTCTAGTTAAAGTAAAATGGTAATATAGTTTTCCATAACCAAAAAAAAAAAAACTAAAGTAACCATACATTTAATACCAAAAGTAGGATCAGATGTCAACAGAGGGGAGGCAAAGACCGGGGTAGGGATGTAATACCCGGTCTAACCAAAATTAATTAAATAATAAGTTAAATAGGAGCGAATATGGTTGGAAGATTTGGCAATTGGAATTTGATAATTTAAATATGATATTTGGATTCAGTGAATTTTTCCGAGTCAAAAAACATAGTTTTCTGCGTAAAAGCGCGTAGTGGAATTTTGACCGGCAGTACCGGCTGAGATCTGTCTGGTACTACAGCTGAGGAAATTGATTATGAGTAAATAAGATTAAGAAATGAAGAATTATAATTAGGGAAGGTAGAAATATCTAAAGTGCGATTTAGAGCGCTAATCTTAAAGGTTTTGGCCCAAAATTGGGCCAACGGGCACAAATAAGTGAACCGGGCCTAAGTGGGCCCAAGACCCAACATATATAAACATTAGTTATGAGTATTTCAGCTCATTTTACCCTAAAAAGAAGGGTTGGGGCGCTGAAATTGAGAAGAGAGAAGAGAAGAGAGAAAACCTAACTCTCTTTGATCTTCAAACCACCATAACTTGAGCTACGAAGCTCCGATTGACGAGCCGTTTGCGGCCACGCGTTGCTCTTCTCATCCTCTACAATTCTATCTAAGTTTTGTGGTGAGTATTCTATTCTTCTCTGCCCAGTTTTCGAAATTCCCCACTGTTACACGTTTTTGGGTAGTTAGTGTTGAAATCTTGTGATTTGGGGTGTTTAGGGATACTCTAATATGAATTCTAAGTGGGTTCTATCCCTACTTCATATGGGCTGAGGTAAGAAGTGTTCAAACCCTTGTGATTTGTCATTTTTATGAGCCCTAGGTTGATGTATGTATGTGATATTGGTTATGTTAGTGTATTTGGTGATGTTGGTGCACAATTGGGAGATTGGTATTGCTTGAGGAGCTTTGGTAAGGCTTGGAGCTAAGGTTGGTGAAGACTTCCAAAGAAGAGGCTCAATTGGTTTGGCTACAAGAGGTACGGTTTAAGTTTCATTTAAGTATCGTGTGTTGTGATGAGAATTCCTAGGCTAGATGCCCCTAGGATTAAGTTTGGATTGTGTAAATGGTTGGTGCTAATATGCATAGTTGGTATGTAATGTGAATTAATGATTGGGTTGAGAATTGTGTAGCCTTGTATGCTTGGTGTATTGAGAAGTTGATGTACTGGGTAATGAGTATTGATTTGTGGTTTATGCATTTAAATTGTGAAATTGGGCCGGAGGCCAGAAAAAGGTAAGAAATGTAAGTTGATGTGTGCATTGTATGATGACACAAGTGATTGGATGAATTTCAGATAATGAATATATGAAAGATTGGGTTGGTTATTGAATAATAAAGTTTGAGGAGTTGAAGTGTGGAATTTGGTAAATTTGGGTGGAATTATATAGATGAGGTGTGTTTGGTTTTGGTTGGGATCTATTATGTGGTCATATATGTGATTATGATTATTGATGCCTTGATAGTATGATGATGCATTAGAGATATGTATGTTGTGATATATGCTTGAGGAATGATTAAGGTTGATTTGTGGGTGAAACCACGTGATAGTGAGTATGATATTGATTATGTATAATGATGGTTGATTGGAAATGGTACTATTGAAAATTGGGATGAGGAAAGATGTATGACATGATATTGTGTTTATCCTTTAGCCATTTGATTGAGAAGTGTTAAAATGGTTGGATGGTGATTTTGAGAATTTTGGTAAACTGTCAATGTGTGAGTTAAGGATGGCTTGATGGGGATTTTGGTACATTTTGATTGATTTCAAAAAGGGTTTAAATTGGCATGTTTTGGTTGATTTTGAAAAGAGTTGAAAATGGCACCTTGTGGTTTTGTATGAAAACATGGTTTTTGGGCATACTTTGATGGGACATAACTTGGACTACAGATCTCTGTTTTGTGCCAAATTTGTTTAGAAATGAAATTGGATCTGGGATGTCCATGCCGTTCGAAGAACAGGTGAAAAACGATTTAAAATGAGATAGTTATGTCCGTCGGAAGATTGGGGGTTGAATCTGTAAATTCTGCAGCTTTTAACTTAGAAAATTTTTAGCAGAACGACCCTCCGCGCGTAGGCGCACTTGGCGCGTACGCGCCGTTCTTCAAGAAAGCACCATCCACGCGTGCGCGTGGTGTGCGCGGGCGCGTCGATGCACTGCACCAAATGCCCAGCCATTTTCCCGAGAGTTGTGCCAGTTTTGTGCCTGGGGCACAAAGGTATTCGCGCGTACGCGTGGTTGACGCTTGCGCGTCGTTTGGCTATTTTTCAACCCGCGCGTCCGCGTGTATGACGCTTGCGCGTCGATGAGTTTTGTGGCCATCCACGCGTGCGCGTGGAGTGCGCGTACGCGTGGCCCTGTTTTCATGCCAAAGTTGATTTTTGATTTTTTAAAGCCAAATCTCATACTTTTAAGCCTCCGATCTCACCCCTTATGAATTAAATCATTATGATATGCCTAGCAATGAGGAAGGAGCTAGGGGATGTGGTAACTTGCGAGTGAAGCAAGGGGAAAGGTTATGATCAATGATGATTAAATATGATTATATGAGATATGGAGGATGACGGTAGAAGTACCGTGTATGCCATGAGTTGAAAGGCTATAATTATTGATAAATGGCCAGTTCTTGATTGAACCATGGACCGGATGGCTGAGTTATTGCCGGGTTACGGCAAAGCAATTATCGTTTATGGCTGAGTATAAATGCATATATGATTAATGAATGAATGTGTTAAATGGATAACAATGAAAATGGTTGAAATGTGATGTGTGACCCCGGGTAGTAGGCAGTGGCGTTGTCCACTTGCTCCGGGTATGAGACGGAAAATGATGCTTATGATAAATGAGTTTAATTATGGAGTTTTGAATAAATGTGTATTTGTGATACCTGGGTAGTTGTAAGGGTGATGGTTCGTCCCGCTTGCTCCAGGTTAATGTTTGAGATTTGATAACAGTGATGATTGCTTCTAAACTGAACGAATGTATGTTTTGAGATCCTGGGTAGTAGCAAGGGTTGTGGTTCGTCCTACTTGCTCCAGGTCAGAGATTGTGACGCCTGGGTAGTAGCGGCAGTAGGGGTGAATCCACTCGCTCCAGGTTGAGCTTTTAAACGCCCGCCTAGGTGGTAGCCGCAGTAGTGGTTATTCCACTGGCTCTGGGTTGAGCGGGTAGTAGCAAGGGGGTTGTAGCTCAAATCTACTTGCTCCGCAATGGATGTTTCTGTCCAATGGTTAGCTACCATGACACGTCGGGTTGGCTATATAACCGACAGATGATATCATCAGCCATAGGGCAGGCATTCATCATTTGCATATGTTTGAATTATTTGGGTTTGCCATTTGTTTTGGATTTCTACATCATATATGCCATGTTACCTGACTATATGCTACTTGTTCTACTTGTACCATATTTGTGTATTACTTGCCTGTATTGCTTGTGTTTGTACAACTGAGAGACCCCTCATGCTGGTGTCGGTGGGTGTTGAGGGCTGTTCCTGATGGGATGAATTGATGATGCGATTGCATGATGATGATGATTATTGAATGAGATAATTGGAGCTCCCTGGGTAGACGCAGTGACGTGGTTTCACTAGCTCCAGGCGAGGGTATGATGTATTGATATAGAATTGCTGAGGCAGAACAACTGGTGATGGTTTTGCTTATGATTCTGAGTCTGATTCGTGGAAGAGTCAGCGAGTTGGGAAACATGTGAAACATGAATTAAATTTAGCACTCCCTTATGACAGTTGTCTATTCATGGATTAGCGAGAATCTAGGATGAATAATTGGTGAAGAAGTTTAGGATGCTTAGTGAGTTTTTATTACAGTGCATTGTATTTATTTGGCACTTTTACCGTACTGGGAACCCATGGGCCCGGGGTTCTCATTTCGTATATATCTCTTATTTTTCAGATACAGGTCCAGGTGCTCAGAAGTGAGTTGTGGGTCGTCTGAGAGACGGCGAAGATCTTTATTTTCCCTACTTTGTGTTTTGCTTAGAATCTCTCCACCTTTGTTTTGGAAAGATTATATTATGTATTAAACTCTTAAAATTTGCCTATAGAGGCTTTCATGTTTCCGTCGGGAGAGATTAGGATATACTGTTGTCAACTACTTTCATACTGTACCCTAGCCGGCCTAAACTTCGCGGGTCGCGACTAGTGGCTATTTACTTATGTTATATATATCTATCTGTTATCTACCTCTTAATCTCATCTACGCCTTGTCCGTATATCGTTTTCGGCTTCACAGTTTATCTTTTGTTGTCGAAACGTGAGTGATACGTCTTCGCGATTTTATTTCTACTCTTTTCAGGCTTCTCGATTAATACTCCTTTCAAAATTACCTATATTTATTTATTAAAAAAAATCCACCTGAGAGTCGTACCACCGTAATATCATTGACTTATGACTCGAGCATAAGGATTTGAATATTAGGGTGTTACATTATGGTATCAGAGCAGTTCGTCCTCGTGAGCCTGAGGGATGGAACTACTTATGCTTCAATGCATACTCTGAGTCTGTGCCTGTGCTAGTTAGGGTATCTAATCGATACATCTAGCATGAAGTCCATGAGTGTACCTTTGGTACTTTGAAGCACTATACTTCCGATATTGAGACTGATCAACTTGATATCGATTGTTTGGTGTGTAAAGGAACCAGATGGAGCCTCGTGGACCCGGTCGGGGACGTGAAAGAGATTGTACTAATATGCAGGAACCGGAAATCAACCCGAATAACCCGGTAAACCTTATGGCGGCGTTGGAAAATATGGTTGCTGCTATGCAGGCCACTGCGAAGGCTCTTAGGCAGCAGATAAACAATAATGACAATGGCGGAAGGGAAGCTTAGGGCCTGATGACACTGGCAACCTTCTTAAAGGTTAATCCACCTAAGTTCAAGGAAACCACCAATCCGACTGAAGCTGATACTTGGTTTCAGGCCATGGAGCGAGCACTGCAAGCGCAGTTGGTGCCTGAAGAGCAGTGTGTTGAATTTGCTACCTATCTACTCACGGGGGAAGCATCGCATTGGTGACAAGGGGCTCGACGTCTCCTGCAATAGGGGAATGATCCTATCACTTGGGATGCCTTCCAAGTGGAATTCTACAAGAAGTACTTTCTGAATTCCACTAGGACAGCCAAGGAATTGGAGTTACTGCAGCTGAAGCAAGGTGCTATGTCCGTATTTGAGTATACAGACAAATTTGAGGAGCTATTCAGGTTTTCCCGCATGTGTCAAGGAGCTCCGGGAGACTTCAAGGAATGGAAATGCATTAAGTATGAAGGAGGGCTCCGGAGTGACATCTTAAGTTCAGTGGGACCAATGGAGATCCAAACTTTTTCAGAGTTAGTGAATAAGAGCAGAATTACTGAAGAGTGTGTGAAAAGGAGGGTTGCAGAGAAAGGAAGTCGTAGAGAGCACAACCAAGGATTCGCACCAAGGGGTCGAGAGTTTAAGCAGAGAGGATACGTACAACACTTTCCCCAAGGACAGACTTGTAGAACCTATGCACAATTACTCAAGAGGGGGGGTGAATTGAGTATTGCAACAACAATGTATCTTTTTGCGAAAGTTAAAGACAATATACAAAAGTGTTATTGTACTAGTATTTTTCCAAGAGCTTAACTCAATTGCTAAGCATTTATAAGGAGCTTTTACTTTCCAATAGACACCAACTCAAATAAATTGATCAAGCTTTTCACCAATCGGACTTAAGCTATTCCTTAAGTACTTACGAAGCTACTTTTCGATCACAATTTATTTGCTCAAAGGTAAAAGACAATAATATTGAAGAGATGAGTTTGGAGAGATGCAAACGCTATTTAGAGTGGTTTGGCACAATCCTTGTCCTACGTCCACTTTCTTTCTCAATCGCTATTGAGAAGTTCCACTATTGCCAAGCTTCAAGGTGCTCGCGCAAAACCTTTTACAATCCGAGTCCTTAGTTTCTAACACCTCACGGTATATGATCACCACTCGTATACTAACCCACTCCACTTAGAGATACCTCCTCTAAGATTTGCCTTGAGTACTTAGTATACTTCTTTGGTATCCTCACCGACTATAGTGTTTATAACTCTTGACTCAACCTTGGAGATCACACTCCAATTTACAAAGTGTTACAAGAAAACAATTCTCAAAGAATTGTTGAGATGAAATGAGTACTCTCTAGAAGAGTGTATGATTACAAGTTTAGCACTATTGAACCAATTGATATTGCTCTCTCAAATTGTGTATTATAACACCTTAAAAATGTGTAGAATGAAAGAATATGAACAAGATAGTTTGCAAATACTCACATGTGTGAAATAAGGCTTTAATCCATCTATTTATAGACTTCCCAAACCTTAGAAACGTTTGGGAGTTAATGGGATGGAGCCGTTTTGTTAAAACTAGCCGTTTTTTATGTTTTTGAATCATTTGCATCGATGCATAACACTTTGCATCGATGCAAATGTGTCTTTGAAGCTGAAATTTGAATTTTCAGCTAGGTTGCATCGATGCAAACATCTTTGCATCGATGCAACAAGTCGTTGCATGCTTTGCATCGATGCAAGATGAGTGTGCATCGATGCAAACCTTAAAGAATGGCTTAAAATCACTTCAAACTACTTAGGATTGATCTCAAACTTGTTGGAGTCATTTCCTATGCTTTTGTACCTTTGAAAACAAGTTTTTAAACCATTTGGCTAGCATCGAATTGCAAGATGTGCATCAAAACATTTTGTGAGTGTGTGTTGAGAGATTTAGCAATTGGTTCTTAACAAGAAGTTACCTAAGTCCTAAGACACTATACTTGTCTTCAAATGTTGTGGACTTGAGTTTCTTGTTGTTGTTGTGTTGCTTTCAACTCTTCATTCCTCAACGTTGAATGTTGGTTGATCTTTCAATATGCTTGTTCATTCAAGTTGTTTGTTGGTTTGTCTTTCATGTCGTTTGTTGGTTTGTCATTCATCAAAACCTATGAATACAAACTTCGCATACAAGCAACATGATTTACAATTTCCCCCTTTTTGATAATGACAAACCAATTTTGAGGATATGCATTTATAAATGATTTTGAAAGCAACAATAATGCACTTTGTTTTATAGAAAGCTTTGGAGAAGACTTCACAAAAAATTTTGCAGGAGTTCCCCCTAAATATGTGCATTTGTTCCCTTAATGGGCGTTTATCAAAGAAAACAATTTAGATATCAAAGTTTTTGCTTAGCGGAAGTCTTTTTGAAAACATTGTTTTGCAAACTTATTTCTTCTTTTCAAATCCTTAAACTTCTTCTTTTTCAAAAGTTTAAAATTTCAAATATCCTCAAACTTCTCTTCCCCCTTTTGACATTATCAAAAAGAAAGGATTTTGAAATGTGTCATAGAAGCATGCATAAAACAATGAAAATAGATATTTCCCCCTTTCAAAAAGAATTTGATTTTCTCTTTTTATATATAAAACAAGCATGCATAATTCCCCCTAAATAAGTGAAATATATTAAAGCATGCTCATTAACTTAAAATAGGGGTACCAAGCCTATTTTGAGTTATTCACCAAATAAGCATACAAGCATTAATCATTAAACAAAATTATGAAGAGCATATCAAAATATTAAAACCATAATAGAAATCCTTAGCTTACTAGGAGTTAGTTTAACAATTCATATAATGAAATAAACATAAAGCAATAAAAAGTGACTTGATGAAGAGGAGACAATCAATCTTGTCTTCATCATCATCAGTGTCCTCTTCATATGGTAGGTGGATCCCGAAATGCTCATATAAGTCATCAATACGACGATCCAAGCGACCCGTGCGACGATCTACACGAGACACACGACGATTAAGTGCTTCAAGTTGCCTACCATGCTCTACGTCAATCCTTTGGATGTTTTGGTTGATGGATTGTAATTCTCTCATTATATCAACCATGGAGGGTGGTTCTTGAGCTTGAGGTGCTTGTGGAGGAGCTTCCTCTTGAGGACCTTGTTCATCAACATTTTTTCTTCCCATTTTGTTGAGAATATGAGTGTTGATACAAGATTGAGGTGGTACTTCCTTGGTAATCTCATTTGATACATCAATACCAACATAATCAAAGACTTTAGACCATAGGCAAAGGAATCCTAATCCACCATTCCTATCCTTCATCTTGAGCCTAACCATATGTTGTATTATAAAGTATGGCCAATTAATCTTAATTCCATTCATCATAGCCCACATGACAATCAAATCTTCATCATTTACATTCGCATGCCCGGATATTCTAGGTTGCAATACATAGGTGACTAGATATAACAAAGTTCTATGTTCCGCACTCATTGAATTGCAACTAATTTTGGAATGAGCTCCTTGTACAAGATTGAACAAATGCATGGCATTGTCCTTTGAATAACCCCATTCATCAATTGGGGTTTTACCACCTTGAAACAAGTCACCTTGATTTGGCAGCTCCCAAATGGTGGCTAACTCATCACCATCTAGCCTATAATCCTTTCTTCCTATCTTGAAGAATAATGTGAAACTTGATTCATCTTCCTCATCAATCTCAATCATGAGTGTACTATAGGCTATGGCAACTAAATCCGGATAAAATTTACTCTTAATTTGAACAAAATCCATGAGACCTTGATGAACTAGAATAGCCTTAAGAGTATCAAAGTTATGAATGACAAGAAGGGTCGGATCCAAATACCTCGGAGGAATTTCCTTTCTTCCGGCGAGCCTTGCCTCATAGAATTGAAGATCTTCATTAGAAGCAAAGTACCTTGCCAAAGGATGATTATTTGGAGGTGGAACCACACTTGAAGAACCTTTTGACTTCTTGACGGTTCTCTTGATTCTAGGCATTGTGGATGATTTTGTTTTATGGGTTTTGTAGAGGAGAATGTGGGGACTTCAAATATGTAATTTGTTTGTAGTGGGTATCTAAGTTTTGTGAGTTGTATGAAGCTATATGTGAGCTTGTTTTGGAGGTAATGGAGGTTTGGAGGTGGAGATATGAGTTGTGAGGTTGAAGATGATGATAAAGTGGGGTTTTGTTGCACAAAAATGCCAAATTTACGTGTTTTTATGTAATTTGGTCTTGTTTGCATCGATGCAATGGGCTTTGCATCGATGCACATAGCACGTCGTGTGCTTTGCATCGATGCAAAGCTTGGTTGCATCGATGCAACATGCATCATTTTGCCCAAAATCACCAAATTTTCATCCTTTGGTGGTTCTTTCTTCAATCCTTTGAGTTCCATCATGTATATACTCATTTAAACTATTATAAACTTCAATTTGTTGATCCTCCATTGTTTATAATCTTCAAATTCTTCAATCTACCTCAAGATTAATCACTCATTCATCAACTCATAAACCTACAAAACAATGGCTAATTGGATATCTCCAATGCTTAAGTTAGTAAGAGATAAAATAGCAATATAAATACAATGAATTCAAACAAATCATATTAGATTAGAATCCAAGATACCAAGTTCATTTCGGATGTTAAAAAAACTTTCTTTACATAAAGGTTTAGTGAAGATGTCCGCTAGTTGTTTACTAGTTTCGACAAATTCAATAACCACATCACCCTTTTCAACATGGTCTCTTATGAAGTGATGTCTAATCTCAATATGCTTGGTTCTTGAATGTTGAACCGGATTCTTGGTTAAATTTATTGCACTAGTATTATCACATTTGATAGGAATGTGATCAAGCATGAGTCCATAGTCTACAAGTTGTTGTTTCATCCATAAAATTTGGGCGCAACAACTACCGGCGGCTACATACTCGGCTTCGGCGGTAGATAAGGCTACACTTACTTGTTTCTTGCTATGCCATGAAACAAGAGAGTTTCCTAGCAAGTGACAAGTGCCGCTAGTGCTTTTCCTATCCAATTTGCAACCGGCAAAATCGGAATCGGAATAACCAATCAAATCACAAGTGGATCCTTTCGGATACCACAATCCAACATTTAATGTTCCTAGGAGATACTTCATAATCCTTTTCACCGCACTTAAGTGAGATTCCTTAGGATTAGTTTGGTATCTCGCACACATGCATACACTAAACATGATATCTGGCCTACTTGCCGTTTTATCAAACAACATTTTGAGTCAAAGGTAACTAAGTTTCCTTTGTCACAAAGTTGGCTAACACTAATGAGATTATGTTTGAGACCTTTGACAAGTATAACATTATCTATGGAGGTAGAAGAATTTTTACCAACTTTTCCAACGCCGATTACTTTGCCGGTGTTGTTGTCTCCATAGATCACATTTCCTCCGTTTGTAGGCTCTATTGCGGTGAACTTTGATTCATCGCCGGTCATGTGTTTGGAGCATCCACTATCAACATACCAATTTGTATCCTTAACTCCAACACGTACCTACAAAACAATTAAAATTGGGATTTAGGTACCCAAGTGAATTTGGGTCCTTGATGGTTAGTATGAGCATAATGCCCATAAGGTGCCCATCTCGTATCTTGACTACGAAAGTTTATATGTTTAATTCTAGTAAAGCATACGGGTGTTATATGACCTACTTTATTGCAATAATGACATATGACATTTGGATTATGCATCCTATGCATGTTTCTAAATGGTTGCCTAGGTTGTTTCCTAAATGCAACATCTTTTGATCTATATGCATTGTGATTATAATTTCTAAATGAAGCATGTTGAGGAGGATGTTTAAAGGCTTCATTCCTTTTAGGCATGCTTGCCTTTTGGGCTTGCGGTTGCCTAATAGGAGTTTTAGTATTTTTAAATTTTCCTTTTTCAAAACCTAAACCTTCCTTATTATGAACATGCTTTTGATTTTTCAAAATTTTATCTAAGTTCTTTGAAGATTCATTGAACTTAGCTAAAGTGTTCTTAAGATTTGTAATTTCATTTTCATGCATTTTACAAGATTTGTATGGATCACTACTTGTGCTACACTTATCTTTTCCAAGATTGATATTCTCATTTTTCAACATCTCATTTTGTTTTAAAAGATCCATATTCTTTTTCTTTAGGAGAGAATAATCTTGGGTAAGTTTTGTGTACACCTCAAGTAAGGCATCATATTCATCTTGTAAATTAAAAGAAGTGGAGTTGTCATTACTAACCTTTTCTTCGCTTGCCATTAAGCAAAGATTTGCAACCTCGTCGTCATCGGAGTCGGATTCATCCTCGTTCTCCCATGATATGTATGCTTTCTCCTTCTTCTTAAATTTCTTGTTTTTGTCCTCCTTTTGAAGTTTTGGACAATTGGGTTTAATGTGTCCAACTTCTCCACACTCATAGCATTTTGGTACCTTTGTTTTGCTCTTGAAGTTTTTCTTCATTGCAACCTTATTGAATCTTTTTAATAAGAGTGCAAATTCTTCATCTCCTTCTTCTTCATTATCATCACTCTCTTCTTGTAGTGATGTTGTTTTAAGGGCGAGACTTTTCTTCTTGCTTTCTTCACCTTTTTGTCTATTTAGCATAGTCATCTCATAGGTGAGAAGATTACCTCGTAGTTGATCAAATGTAAGTTGATCATAGAGCCTTCCTTCCACAATGGCGTTCACTTTGGAGTTCCATTTTGGTGTAAGGCTTGTAAGCACCTTGGTCACAATTTGTTTATCATTGTATTTTGTGCCAAGCATGCTTAGGTTGTTGAAGATCTTGGAGAGTCTTTCAAGAGCTTCTTCAATGCTCTCTTCATCTTTCATTTTAAAATTTTCCCATTCATGAACCAACATAAATACCTTTGATTCTTTAACGTGGTCGGTTCCTTCGTAAGTGATTTGGAGTTTATCCCAAATCTCTTTAGCGGTTTCACATGTAGAGATCTTCATATAATCATGCTCGTTAAGTGCACAATGAATGAAGTTGATGGCTTTATCATTCATTGCCACTTTCTTCCAATCATCGTCACTATATTCATTTTCTCCTTTCGGTACTTGCTTTAAGACGGAGACTTCTCCTTCTTTAGCGCTTGTTGTCTTTGTTGGAATGTGATTTCCATTCTCAATCACTTTCCAAATTCTCACATCTTGAGAACGGATCCAAATTCTCATCTTATTTTTCCAATAAGAGTAATTTGTTCCGCTAAAAAGAGGAGGTCTAGCGGTTGAGTTACCTTCACTAGTGTTGTTGTTGTTAAAGCTTGTGCTTGCCATGATCTTTTCCCTTAAACGGTTAAGTCTTTCAAAGGGTTAAGCTCTGATGCCACTTGTAGAACCTATGCACAATTACTCAAGAGGGGGGGTGAATTGAGTATTGCAACAACAATGTATCTTTTTGCGAAAGTTAAAGACAATATACAAAAGTGTTATTGTACTAGTATTTTTCCAAGAGCTTAACTCAATTGCTAAGCATTTATAAGGAGCTTTTACTTTCCAATAGACACCAACTCAAATAAATTGATCAAGCTTTTCACCAATCGGACTTAAGCTATTCCTTAAGTACTTACGAAGCTACTTTTCGATCACAATTTATTTGCTCAAAGGTAAAAGACAATAATATTGAAGAGATGAGTTTGGAGAGATGCAAACGCTATTTAGAGTGGTTTGGCACAATCCTTGTCCTACGTCCACTTTCTTTCTCAATCGCTATTGAGAAGTTCCACTATTGCCAAGCTTCAAGGTGCTCGCGCAAAACCTTTTACAATCCGAGTCCTTAGTTTCTAACACCTCACGGTATATGATCACCACTCGTATACTAACCCACTCCACTTAGAGATACCTCCTCTAAGATTTGCCTTGAGTACTTAGTATACTTCTTTGGTATCCTCACCGACTATAGTGTTTATAACTCTTGACTCAACCTTGGAGATCACACTCCAATTTACAAAGTGTTACAAGAAAACAATTCTCAAAGAATTGTTGAGATGAAATGAGTACTCTCTAGAAGAGTGTATGATTACAAGTTTAGCACTATTGAACCAATTGATATTGCTCTCTCAAATTGTGTATTATAACACCTTAAAAATGTGTAGAATGAAAGAATATGAACAAGATAGTTTGCAAATACTCACATGTGTGAAATAAGGCTTTAATCCATCTATTTATAGACTTCCCAAACCTTAGAAACGTTTGGGAGTTTATGGGATGGAGCCGTTTTGTTAAAACTAGCCGTTTTTTATGTTTTTGAATCATTTGCATCGATGCATAACACTTTGCATCGATGCAAATGTGTCTTTGAAGCTGAAATTTGAATTTTCAGCTAGGTTGCATCGATGCAAACATCTTTGCATCGATGCAAGATGAGTGTGCATCGATGCAAACCTTAAAGAATGGCTTAAAATCACTTCAAACTACTTAGGATTGATCTCAAACTTGTTGGAGTCATTTCCTATGCTTTTGTACCTTTGAAAACAAGTTTTTAAACCATTTGGCTAGCATCGAATTGTAAGATGTGCATCAAAACATTTTGTGAGTGTGTGTTGAGAGATTTAGCAATTGGTTCTTAACAAGAAGTTACCTAAGTCCTAAGACACTATACTTGTCTTCAAATGTTGTGGACTTGAGTTTCTTGTTGTTGTTGTGTTGCTTTCAACTCTTCATTCCTCAACGTTGAATGTTGGTTGATCTTTCAATATGCTTGTTCATTCAAGTTGTTTGTTGGTTTGTCTTTCATGTCGTTTGTTGGTTTGTCATTCATCAAAACCTATGAATACAAACTTCGCATACAAGCAACATGATTTACAAGACTAACTTTGCGACGAGTGAGGAGTCCCAAAGGAATGGTAAGGGAAAAAGGGCAACGGCTGCTTCTGATGTTTCGAGCTGTCAGAGATGTGGGAGTCATCACCCAAATAGGCCGTGCCGATTGGGGTTAGGTGTATGTTACAAGTGCGGGTTACCAGGGCATGTATCAAGAAATTGCCAACAAGGGGAGAGTTAGGATGCGGGCCGATTGCGACAGTAAGATTGAGGTAATTGCAATAATCAGGCTTAAAGGACAGTGGGTGATTTTATAATACCGCCTGTACAGTAAAACTAGGAATGTCGAGTTTAATATTAGACTGAGGAGCAAACCGGATGGTCCGAGTAAGGATTTGCCTTAATACAAATGGATAAATGCCTGTGATGTAAATGATTTTTTTTGTTGAGAATGATGTGTTGTGTTTGTTATGTAGTTGGTTGATTTCTGGATTTTTGGTGAAACGGATTGAACCCGTGACTTTTAGTTCCTTTGATTTAAATAGATAAGGAATGGTCCTAAATGAGGGATTTGGAAACGTTGATTTGAAATGCCAGTCATGCTAAGTTGTGGTTGAGTACTTGAGGAAGTAAGTGATAGAGCTCGTACTAGATGAGAGATCAGAATAAAGCAGCAGAAACTTGCGAAAGCAGTAACACAGGATAGCTACGAATGGGAGCTGTAAAAGTTTACTATAATATCTTAAGTTTGAATGCTAGAAGGGTTAAGTGGGTTACTGCAAGTAATGATCCCCAAATAGTTGGAATTGATTGCGGCTGCGAGCTTTGATGGTTCTAAAGCGGATGAGGAAATTATCATTGATGCATAATTGGATTTAGATGATGAGAGAGTGCAAGTTGTCGTGTTTGAGAGATGAGTACCATGATGTTTGGTCATAGTGACCTTGGAATTAGATTGAGATTTATAATGATTGATTTTGAAAGACAAATGTGAAAGCCACTAAATTGAAATACTGATGCGGTACTGAGATTGGTTTGAGGGAGCCCGTGACGGGCGGTAAACTCCAATTTTTTTGGGAAGATACTATTGAAAATTTTTCCTCAAAAATTTGAAACAGTGTTGGTTATGGTTTTGAGGATAATTTTTTATATGAGTAACTTTAACGAAAGAGATGTGTCTCGAATGCTTTTATAGATTATTAAAGGAAAGCGGATTCTTATGATTTTTGTTAAATTGTTATTTCAAACTCATTTGCTTTCTAGAAATGAAAGGGGTTTTTGATTGATGGGTCAGAGACCTTATAACAACAAGTCATGTAGAAATTCGAGGGTTTAAGAATAAGAAAGTAAGTTTGGAGGTTATGCTTGGAGTTGAGCTGTGATTAGTGGTAATTGGCTTGGCAGAGAGAGAGGATAGTGATGGATGGAATTTTCGAGGGCGAAAATTTCTGTTAGGGGGGTATAATGTAATACCCGGTCTAACCAAAATTAATTAAATAATAAGTTAAATAGGAGCGAATATGGTTGGAAGATTTGGCAATTGGAATTTGATAATTTAAATATGATATTTGGATTCAGTGAATTTTTCCGAGTCGAAAAACATAGTTTTCTGCGTAAAAGCGCGTAGTGGAATTTTGACCGGCAGTACCGGCTGAGATCTGTCTGGTACTACAGCTGAGGAAATTGATTATGAGTAAATAAGATTAAGAAATGAGGAATTATAATTAGGAAAGGTAGAAATATCTAAAGTGCGATTTAGAGCGCTAATCTTAAAGGTTTTGGCCCAAAATTGGGCCAACGGGCACAAATAAGTGAACCGGGCCTAAGTGGGCCCAAGACCCAACATATATAAACATTAGTTATGAGCATTTCAGCTCATTTTACCCTAAAAAGAAGGGTTGGGGCGCTGAAATTGAGAAGAGAGAAGAGAAGAGAGAAAACCTAACTCTCTTTGATCTTCAAACCACCATAACTTGAGCTACGAAGCTCCGATTGACGAGCCGTTTGCGGCCACGCGTTGCTCTTCTCATCCTCTACAATTCTATCTAAGTTTTGTGGTGAGTATTCCATTCATCTCTGCCCAGATTTCGAAATTCCCCACTGTTACACGTTTTTGGGTAGTTAGTGTTGAAATCTTGTGATTTTGGGTGTTTAGGGATACTCCAATATGAATTCTAAGTGGGTTCTATCCCTACTTCATATGGGCTGAGGTAAGAAGTGTTCAAACCCTTGTGATTTGTCATTTTTATGAGCCCTAGGTTGATGTATGTATGTGATATTGGTTATGTTAGTGTATTTGGTGATGTTGGTGCACAATTGGGAGATTGGTATTGCTTGAGGAGCTTTGGTAAGGCTTGGAGCTAAGGTTGGTGAAGACTTCCAAAGAAGAGGCTCAATTGGTTTGGCTACAAGAGGTACGGTTTAAGTTTCATTTAAGTATCGTGTTGTGATGAGAATTCCTAGGCTAGATGCCCCTAGGATTAAGTTTGGATTGTGTAAATGGTTGGTGCTAATATGCATAGTTGGTATGTAATGTGAATTAATGATTGGGTTGAGAATTGTGTAGCCTTGTATGCTTGGTGTATTGAGAAGTTGATGTACTGGGTAATAAGTATTGATTTGTGGTTTATGCATTTAAATTGTGAAATTGGGCCGGAGGCCAGAAAAAGGTAAGAAATGTAAGCTGATGTGTGCATTGTATGATGACACAAGTGATTGGATGAATTTCAGATAATGAATATATGAAAGATTGGGTTGGTTATTGAATAATAAAGTTTGAGGAGTTGAAGTGTGGAATTTGGTAAATTTGGGTGGAATTATATAGATGAGGTGTGTTTGGTTTTGGTTGGGATCTATTATGTGGTCATATATGTGATTATGATTATTGATGCCTTGATAGTATGATGATGCATTAGAGATATGTATGTTGTGATATATGCTTGAGGAATGATTAAGGTTGATTTGTGGGTGAAACCACGTGATAGTGAGTATGATATTGATTATGTATAATGATGGTTGATTGGAAATGGTACTATTGAAAATTGGGATGAGGAAGGATGTATGACATGATATTGTGTTTATCCTTTAGCCATTTGATTGAGAAGTGTTAAAATGGTTGGATGGTGATTTTGAGAATTTTGGTAAACTGTCAATGTGTGAGTTAAGGATGGCTTGATGTGGATTTTGGTACATTTTGATTGATTTCAAAAAGGGTTTAAATTGGCATGTTTTGGTTGATTTTGAAAAGAGTTGAAAATGGCACCTTGTGATTTTGTATGAAAACATGGTTTTTGGTCATACTTTGATGGGACATAACTTGGACTACAGATCTCTGTTTTTTGCCAAATCTGTTTAGAAATGAAATTGGATCCGGGATGTCCATGCCGTTCAAAGAACGGGTGAAAAACGATTTTAAATGAGATAGTTATGTCCGTCGGAAGATTGGGGGTTGAATCTGTAAATTCTGCAGCTTTTAACTTAGAAAATTTTTAGCAGAACGACCCTCCGCACGTAGGCGCACTTGGCGCGTACGCGCCGTTCTTCAAGAAAGCACCATCCACGCGTGCGCGTGGTGTGCGCGGGCGCGTCGATGCACTGCACCAAATGCCCAGCCATTTTCCCGAGAGTTGTGCCAGTTTTGTGCCTGGGGCACAAAGGTATTCGCGCGTACGCGTGGTTGACGCTTGCGCGTCGTTTGGCTATTTTTCAACCCGCGCGTCCGCGTGTATGACGCTTGCGCGTCGATGAGTTTTGTGGCCATCCACGCGTGCGCGTGGAGTGCGCGTACGCGTGGCCCTGTTTTCATGCCAAAGTTGATTTTTGAGTTTTTAAAGTCAAATCTCATACTTTTAAGCCTCCGATCTCACCCCTTATGTATTAAATCATTATGATATGCCTAGCAATGAGAAAGGAGCTAAGGGATGTGGTAACTTGCGAGTGAAGCAAGGGGAAATGTTATGATCAATGATGATTAAATATGATTATATGAGATATGGAGGATGACGGTGGAAGTACCGTGTATGCCATAAGCTGAAAGGCTATAATTATTGATAAATGGCCGGTTCTTGATTGAACCATGGGCCGGATGGCTGAGTTATTGCCGAGTTACGGCAAAGCCATTATCGTTTATGGCTGAGTATAAATGCATATATGATTAATGAATGAATGTGTTAAATGGATAACAATGAAAAAGGTTGAAATGTGATGTGTGACCCCGGGTAGTAGGCAGTGGCGTTGTCCACTTGCTCCGGGTATGAGACGGAAAAGGATGCTTATGATAAATGAGTTTAATTATGGAGTTTTGAATAAATGTGTATTTGTGATACCTGGGTAGTTGTAAGGGTGATGGTTCGTCCCGCTTGCTCCAGGTTAATGTTTGAGATTTGATAACAGTGATGATTGCTTCTAAACTGAACGAATGTATGTTTTGAGATCCTAGGTAGTAGCAAGGGTTGTGGTTCATCCTACTTGCTCCAGGTCAGAGATTGTGACGCCTGGGTAGTAGCGGCAGTAGTGGTGAATCCACTCGCTCTAGGTTGAGCTTTTAAACACCCGCCTAGGTAGTAGCCACAGTAGTGGTTATTCCACTGGCTCTGGGTTGAGCGGGTAGTAGCAAGGGGGTTGTAGCTCAAACCTACTTGCTCCGCAATGGGTGTTTCTGTCCAATGGTTAGCTACCAGGACACGTCGGGTTGGCTATATAACCGACAGATGATATCATCAGCCATAGGGCAGGCATTCATCATTTGCATATGTTTGAATTGTTTGGGTTTGCCATTTGTTTTGGATTTCTACATCATATATGCCATGTTACCTGACTATATGCTACTTGTTCTACTTGTACCATATTTGTGTATTACTTGCCTGTATTGCTTGTGTTTGTATAACTGAGAGACCCCTCATGCTGGTGTCGGTGGGTGTTGAGGGCTGTTCTTGATAGGATGAATTGATGATGCGATTGCATGATGATGATGATTATTGAATGAGATAATTGGAGCTCCCTGGGTAGACGCAGTGACGTGGTTTCACTAGCTCCAGGCGAGGGTATGATGTATTGATATAGAATTGCTGAGGCAGAACAACTGGTGATGGTTTTGCTTATGATTCTGAGTCTGATTCGTGGAAGAGTCAGCGAGTTGGGAAACATGTGAAACATGAATTAAATTTAGCACTCCCTTATGACAGTTGCCTATTCATGGATTAGCGAGAATCTAGGATGAATAATTGGTGAAGAAGTTTAGGATGCTTAGTGAGTTTTTATTACAGTGCATTGTATTTATTTGGCACTTTTACCGTACTGGGAACCCATGGGCCCGGGGTTCTCATTTCGTATATATCTCTTATTTTTCAGATACAGGTCCAGGTGCTCAGAAGTGAGTTGTGGGTCGTCTGAGAGACGGCGAAGATCTTTATTTTCCCTACTTTGTGTTTTGCTTAGAATCTCTCCACCTTTGTTTTGGAAAGATTATATTATGTATTAAACTCTTAAAATTTTCCTATAGAGGCTTTCATGTTTCCTTCGGGAGAGATTAGGATATACTGTTGTCAACTACTTTCATACTGTACCCTAGCCGGCCTAAACTTCGCGGGTCGCGACTAGTGGCTATTTACTTATGTTATATATATCTATCTGTTATCTACCTCTTAATCTCATCTACGCCTTGTCCGTATATCGTTTTCGGCTTCACAGTTTATCTTTTGTTGTCGAAACGTGAGTGATACGTCTTCGCGATTTTATTTCTACTCTTTTCAGGCTTCTCGATTAATACTCCTTTCAAAATTACCTATATTTATTTATTAAAAAAAAATCCACCTGAGAGTCGTACCACCGTAATATCATTGACTTATGACTCGAGCATAAGGATTTGAATATTAGGGTGTTACAAGGGATGCCTCCGAACTCTTTGACCCTAAACCTTGACCTTCTTCCCGTCTTCTGTAACACCCTACCACACAGAGCCTTATACTTAAGTCATAAGACAGATGTGGCGAGGTATTACGACCTCTAAAGTAAAATTTAGTACATATAGTAGTGTCAAAAATGTTTATAACTATAGGAGCCTTTGAATAAAAAGGGGTAAAACAAAATCATTAAATAGAAAAGTGCAACACTTCGATCGATAACGTAACAAAACAGATAAAGGATAGACTAACGCGAATTCATAAACAAGAGAGTGCCAAAGATATGAATATCAAAACTCAAGACCCGGTTTGCGAAGATAACCGGTCCGAGCATATATATATATATAAAGAAACCCAAGAGAAACCCAAAAGAAAATTTACCAGAAACCTGTTCTCCAAAACAACCTCTAAGAGAAGTCAAACAATATATATTTATTTAATGGAGATAATAAGTATCTAAGTAAGTACATAAAACCAAAATAAAGTCTCGAGAACTAAGGATCTTCGCTAATCCAGAAGTCTTCAGCCTGCCTCAGCGAGAAGCCTCACGACCTGCATCTGAAAATCACAAATCCGCATGGGTGAGAACCGGAGGTTCTCAGTATGGTAATAGTACCCACATATCTAACATGTAATGTCCTGGGAAAGCCGAAGGCAATCCTAGAACTTCCAACAGATAATCAAAGCTTATAAACAGACTAAACCATAAATGGCAACTGACTAAAGATCTTCAGTCTAACTAACACTCCCCTTTCTAAATCCTGCAGATCTCCCAACCGCCTTCAGTAAATTGATATCGCAAACACAATTATATCAATAAGGAAATGCACATATAGGAAGCAGATACATCATTTACACAATTAGCAAGTATTATGCAGTCAATTAGACATTCCAAACAGTTCACATATAATGCATATGATGTATGCCTGTTCTAGTGGCTGATGAGTCTCATCTGTCGGCTATAAAGCCAACCCAACAAGTCCTGGTAACTAACCATTGGACTGTCCCTCTGTCATGCATCCCCAAATCGAGTTATACTCAATCATAATCACCAATACATATTCACAACACCCACACTGGTGTTTATCCACGGGGGCGAGCTCATCCAGAACTTTCATAGTGTCCGGCCACACTTATGATATAGGGTCAGCAGAGTATCGAGTCTCCACCTGGAACACGTGGTGGCAAGCCATTGCTTTCACCCAGGGAAACTCGTATCTCAAATAGTGGAAGTGCAACATTCACATTTCATTCAATAAGCATATATGCAATCATACTCAGCCATAACTCAATAATAGCTCAGCCATAATCCGGCAATAACTCAGCCATCCGGCTTATAATACAATCCATAACCAACCAATTATTAATAATTACAGCCCTTCGGCTCATGGCATATAAAGTACTTCCACCATCATCCTCCATATCTCATACAATTATATTTGATCATCATTCATCATTAATTCTCCCCTTACTTCATCCACAAGTTACCACATTTCCTAGCTCCTTCCCATTGCTAGGCATATCACAAAGATTTAAGACATAAGGAGTGAAATCGGAGGCTTAGGAGTCTGAAATTTGGCTTTGAAAACTCAAAAATCAACTTTGGGGTGAAAATGGGGTCACGCGTGCGCGTCGCCCATGTGCACGCATGGAAAGCAGAAAAGTTATAGTGACGCATACGCATCGCCCATGCGTACGCGTGGATGAGAGAAAAGTAAAGCGACGCCTGCGCGTCAGCTACGCGTACGCGTGGGTGCGTTTTGTGTTCTTCGCACAAAACCCGCACAACTCTCGGGAACTTTGGCTGGGCACTTAAATCAGTACATCGACGCGTACGCGTCGGCCAGGTGCACGCGTGAGGGAGTGAAAATTTGAAAGTGACGCGTGCACATCGGCCACGTGTACGCGTGGGAGTACGATCTGCCAAAAGTTTTTCTAAGTTAAAAAACTGTAGAATTCCAGTTTCAAACCCC
Organism: Arachis hypogaea; assembly: GCF_003086295.3. NCBI lineage: Eukaryota > Viridiplantae > Streptophyta > Magnoliopsida > Fabales > Fabaceae > Arachis > Arachis hypogaea. The sequence goes on from NC_092054.1 coordinate 145,964,731, forward strand.
AATCTTCCGACGGGCATAACTTTTTCGTTTCAAGTCATTTTCTATTCATTCTTCGAACAGCATAAACATCTCGGATCAATTTCATTTCTAAACAAGTTTGACACAAATCGGGGATCCGGAGACCAAGATATACTCCGTCAAAGTAAGCCCAAAAACCATATTTTCATATAAAACCCCAAGGTTCCATTTTCAAAACAAACCAACTTCAATCCTTTTCAAAACCAACCAAAACATACAAAAAATCAACCTCAAGCCTCCTCAACTCATATGTCAACATTTTTATCAAATTCACAAACCACCAATCCACCATTTTAACTAATCCCAATCAAATAACTCAATTTTAAACACAATATCATATTATATATATTTCCTCATCCCAATTTCCAACCATACCATTTCCAATTAACCATCAATACATACAATCAATATCATCCTCACCATCAACATGGTTTTACCCACAATTCAACCTCAACCAATCATTAAGCATATATCCAAACATGCATATCTCTCATGCATCATACCATCAAAACAACAATATTCATTAATCACACACATAACCACACAATTTATCTCAACCATTCAACAACATCAACCATTCAAATCCTATCTTAGGGCCTCTAGCCTAAGTTTTCACACCACATTATATTTTAGATATAGGAAACCGAGACCATACCTTAGTCGCTTTCCCACTTAACCTGGAATACCTCCAAATCACTTTTTCACAAGCTCTCAAGGCTTCAACACCTCCAAGAACAGATTTTTAGCACCCAAAAGTTTATTCCAAACTCTCTAAGACCTCAATCAAGCTTCAATATTCACATACACACTACCTAAGCCACAATTATCACATCCAAACACAACAACTCAATACCCAAACATCATAAACCAACAAATTCTACTAGGGTTGAGAATCTTACCACACCCAAGGATCAAAGAGACAAGATTAAGCCTCTCCTTCAAGCTAGTTGGATCCTATAACATCAAAGAGCTCAAAATCTCAACACTTTTTATCCAAAAATTCGAATTTAAGGGCTGAGGAAACTGAACTAAAATCGTGGCTTACCTCAAGAACAAAGTAGTGGGTTTTGTAGAGCTCATCGCGGTGAACACGTGGCCACAAACGATGCGGCAATCGGAGCTCCAGATCAAAAGTTATGGTAGTTTGAAGATCAAGTGAGAGTTAGAACTTTGGAAGAGTGTTCTTTCCCCATTCCTCCCCAATTTCAGCGTATTTGAGGGTTTAGAGAGGAGAGAGTGTGTTGTTTTTAGGGTTTTAGGTTGAGTTTGGTTAGACCAAGGGCCCAATATGGGTCCGGTTGGCCCAGTTTGGTTCGTTTGGTCTAATCTTGGGCCGATTTCCTTAAAATTGGTATCAAAATTCTCGTTTTAATTTCCTCTATCATATTAAGCCATAAAAATCACATTTTTAATTTTCTAGATAAAATTATAATTTATGAGTTAATTAGTCGTTAATTAACCGGGTTTTACATCCTCGTCCTCAATTTCCACCATAGGAAAATATTACCCTTATTTTTATTTTTTTTTGTTTCTCACAAAACCCTATTCTCTATTTCTTTTTGATAATTTTTGTAGAAATTCTAATGAATTTTTTAAAAAATATTAAAATATTATAAAAATATTGAAACAACTTATAAATACATCTTGTCCAAACTTATAAATTAAGTAAAGTTTAATATCATGTTCAAAAAAAAAATTTAAATAACACACGTCATAAAATTTTAAAGATAATTGAATAAATTCACCTAATAATTCAAGGATGACGGTGATCTCCACTCAGGTTTACAGTTATCTTTGGAAAAATTTATCTCCATCTCTGCCTCTGCAAAAAAAAAAATTCCATCTTTAAAAATCTATTCCGAGCAGTCCCTATGATGATTTTTGTGTCTTGAAAAGTTTTGCCACACCTAACAAAAAAGAATTATATTTTTTGTTCAAATTTTATAAATAATAGATGTTACATAAATTTACAATGTAAATGAATAATAGTTAAATACATCAAAAAATATATTAACAACGATCAATAAAAACATAAAATTTAAGTAAGACTCAAAGTAAATCATCATGATAAAAGTAAAATGAAAAACAAAAATACTATGTGTACACAAATAATTAGTTATCATATATTTATATATAAATACATACATATATTATTAAATTTATTTTTAATATATATTTTATATTCTAACATGTATGTATTTTATATGAATGACTAATTTGGTAACTGGTTTTTTTATACACATAGCATAGTTGAATGAACAATTATACAGTTGGTTTACTTAATTCAAGTAATTTGAATTATCAAAAATTTAATAATAATAATAATTTAATTAATATTTTATAATTTTAATTGAACGTAAAAAAAATATTTAAAAAAAGAAAATCATTATTACAAAAGTATCAAATATGTAACAATAAAAATATGTAATAAATCAGTTTCATATAAAAAAAATTGTAACTGATGAACAATAAAAATAATAATTCTATTTTTTTTAATAATCACATTAAAATATTACATATAATATAATTAGAAATAATTTATATTACTATTAGAATAATATCTTTTATATTAAATTAAATAATTGTTAGAATTTATTGCTAGAATTAATTATTCAAAATTTGTTAAGTTGGATTAATAAAAAAATATTACCAAGAACATGTTATGTTAGCATAAATTCTATGGTAAATATAATCTAATTTTAAATATATTTAAAATTAATGGTTATTAAATTTGGCACAAAATAACATTAAGTTTTATCTACATATAAAAATTATAAACAGAATCTAACTATTTGTAATTATCACATTCAATTTTAAAAACAACAAATTATTTTATATTAATTCAATTGATTCATATTATCTACATATGATTTTTCAAAAAATACATAAATAAATCTAATATAATATACAAAAAACCCTAAGAATAACATAATATAAGATATTATTTCATCAATATATTCGCAATGTAACATGACGAACTCCTTGTCTTCAATAATTTCTATCAGCATACGAACGAAACGACCATAAAAAGCAAACAAAGTGACAAATTAAAAGACAAGAATAAAATTGTAAAAGATGTAGTACTGATTTTTCCATGTCTGCAAGGTGATTTCCGGTAACAGATCAAAAGTTAGGGAGTTTTCAACGCTGGTTGGAAATTCAGATAAATATAACTGAAAAATGCAATCCAATACAAGCGTCTAATTAATACCAAATAAAACACATGTTACCGCTCAAAATACAACATCACACATCTAGTTTGAATAAAACACGTAATTCATTACTCAAAATTCAACCGAACGCACAGTAAGAGGAGAGAAAAAATTTTTGCGATAATTTAGACCATTGCAGCTCTAAATCACTAAATCATAAACCAAGACCAATTTAGAAAAAAATTAATTCCAAGTATCAACTTTTGTTTTTTTTTTCTAACTCAATTAAGTCAGAGGTACAAGAATAGAAAAAAATAAAGTAATTCAACAACAATCTCTTAATCAAATGGACATCAAAGAACACTGAACAAAACCAAATAAATTCAGTTAGTGATAACCATACGTATAATTTCAACCATGGAACGGTGCATAAAAATTAACTTTGATCAGAAGACATACCCATTTTTAGAGAATTCAAACCATTGCATCTGTTAATCGCTAAATTATAAACCAAAAAATCAATTCAGCAAAAAAAATCCAAAATTCACCTTTTGGTTTTTCTAGAACAACTAAGTCACACGTACAAGACTCAGAAGACATAAAGTAATTCAATAGCAACTTCTATTAATCAAATGAGCATCAAAGAACACTGCATGTTCTTAAATAAATTCAATTTTTGATAACCATACAAATAATTTGAAACATGGCACGGTGCATGAAGAGTAACTTTGATCAAAAGACACACCGATTTTTAAGAGAATTTAAACCATTGAACCTATTAATCGCTAGATTATGAACCAAAAATCAATTCAGGAAAAAAACTCCAACATTCAACTGCTGGTTTTTCTAGATCAATTAAATCAGAGGTATAAGAATAACAACACATAAAGTAGTTCAAGAGCAACCTCTATTAATGAAATGGACATCAAACAACAATTAACGAAACAAAAAAAAAACTCAGTTAGTGATAATGATCCATATAATTTGAATAATGGAACGATGCATGAAACGTAATTTTGATCAAAAGACACACTCATTTTTGGAAAATTTAAACCATTGCATCTATTAATTGCTAATCTATAAACCAAAAACCAACTTAGCAAAAAAAATTACAACATTCAACTACCGATTTTTTCTTAATTAACAAAATCAAAGGTCCAAGAATAACAACACATAGAGTGATTCGATAGCACATCTATTAATCATATATATTTACATCAATAAACACCTAACGTAACAAAAAAAAAACAGTCAGTGACAACTATACATATAAGGTGAACCATGGAACAGTGCATGAAATTTAACTTTGATCGAAAGATGCATCCGAAATAACAGTCAGTTAATGGAATTACAACTACTATTTATTACCCTACACTTTGAAACATCACTCCTTATTTATAGGGATAACAACTAGCTATTTTCTAAACCCAATTATACGTTGACCACATTCAAACCCAATTTAAATCCGAAAAGATAAACAAAAATGAACTAATAATCCTATTTTAATCCCATAGTTCTGGATTCTCTTATCCACTATGATTACCAACGCATACAATAGCTCTCCAGCAAAGCATGATTGACCAATATCATACAAAAATTAAGTTCAACTCATATATCAATCCCGCTAATATTACTTAAAATTAGCATCCACAAATTAAAAAAATCATCTTGTATGAATGCCAAACCTTGTAACATGCACCCAAAATAGATCAACAACCTCTATTTACTAAAATCATGAATTACTACTAACCTGTTATCGCAGCGATTCCGATAGAGGAGGAAGACTTTGCGCAACGCGTTTTGGAGGCGATGCTGGGTGCGGCACATTGGCTAGGGTTGATAACGAAGAACATAAGAAGTGGGATGGTGGTGCCTCAACGAGGAAGGGAGATGTCCACCGCTACGTGTGTGGAGGCAGAGCAACAGGAGGTGCCGTCGGGTGGTACCTCGGAGAAGTTGATGTGTCTTCAATGGAGTGTCGACGGTGACATGCAGCAGTAGTGGCGGTGCTAAGTTGATTTCCGGAAGCCATGCGATTGGTCGCTAATGGATGCTGTGGCGATGCTGACCAGGGTTGACGCTGATGACAGCAGGATAGTCCCACAACTAGAAAATGGATTAATACAGACAGATTTACAGACGGATTTAGTCTTTATTACAGACGGATTTTTGGTTACCGACGAAATTACCGACGGATTTTGTCCCTCTGTAAAAGCTCCGTCGAAAATTATTTACCGACGGATTTTTTTTCCGTCTGAAAATTACAGACGGATTTTTAGCAGTTACCGACGGATTTTCCCTCTGTAAATTTTCTATCCATTTCCCAAAGGCAACGAACTTTCCGACGGATTTTCCGTCTGTAATTACAGACGGATTTTCCGACAGATTTTTCGTCTGTAATTACAGACAAAATTTCAGACGGATTTTTCGTCTGTAATTACAGACGGATTTTCCGACAGATTTTCCATATGTAATTTGAACTTTGGAAAATCATCTCGTTCTGATTACAGACAGAAAATCCATCTGTAAATCCGTCAGAAAGATAAAATAGAATTTTTTTTAGATTTTTCCATTGCAAAATGAATACTTTAGATTTGTTTTCTAAATTTACTCCATCAAACACTGTAAATTGAAAAAAGAAAGCCAAAAATCACATAAATAAACATAATATTCATTACATGATACCTATAAAATTGGATGTTATTTTTCAACATCATTGGCCAATATCTCATTGTCTTAATAAAAAAATACCCAAAAAAAATAAGATGACCATCTCAATGTTACATGAATGTCACAAATTACACTTGGCCAATATTCTAATGCCTGTAGAGAGAGTGCTCGAAGCGTTCCTTCTGCTAATTAAGTCTACTGGTAAATTCCTCCTATAATCAGAACACATGTAATAAACATCAAATAATATAGAAAACTATATAGGTCATATACAGGGAAAGAAAATGCTTCATTCCAGTTATTGCATAAATGACATATATATGTACTAACCTGAGTTCGGCCGGCAACTGGGGAAGAACATGTTTGACAGCACAATCCAGATATCCAGCAGCCTTTAAGAAGATATCAACAGAAGCTCGTCTGCTTTCTGTTACAAGTAACGACTATTTTACTTTCACAATCAACACAATATATACTAAAGATCAGTGCAACTGCGAAGACAGAACATTCTTATAAATAAAGTATTACAGTATATACAACAATTATCTCAAGAGCAAAGAGTCTAATTTGAGGTCTAAACCAATTTATTACAATGGATTTTGGCTATTTCGTACAATGGATTTGTATTAAAATTCCAAATTACTTACCTTCAGATACCTTAAGCTGATAACCATCAGTGGATGATCTTGGAAGCAGTAAAAAATTAGCCTGTAATAGTAATAGCATTGCCATCAAATGTAAAACTGACAACACTTCATACCAACCATTAGACATATTATGAAAAATGGTTGGAGTTACCTCAGCATCATCCTCTTGATTCACCCAAACAAATTATACTTTATATTGTAAATGGCTTCCTTCATCATAAAGCAAATATTAGAATATTTATCTTACAGAAAGGCAAAAAAAAAGCACATATTACATAATAAAGAACAAATATAAGACTTACCATCATTGACTAACCCCAAAAGAACCGGAAAATAATCTTCTAGAGCCTGCAGAAGATCAAGCAATGTCGAACCACCTGCAGATGATCATGCGTTGCCATACCAATGCATCAGTAAATTTAATCTTCCTTCTTTTGTTTAAGAAACTGACCATGTTGAGTAGCACTTTTTCTTTTTGTTCTTGTAATTGTAGGGCCTTCTTGGCCAGCCATTACAACTATACGTGTTCTAATAGCACTTTGCTTAGGCATGGACCCTGCATAATCAAATTTCAAGGGAAGTTGAGTAACTTAATTGAATAGAGAAGCTTCTATTCTAAATTCTAATCAATAACAAATTTGATAGTTTGATGGAATTGATGGTTCAAGGCCAAAAGAAAAAAAGAAAGAACGAACTTACAGTCAATTTAATATGCTAAATTTGTAGTGGGTGAAAGTTGTCCAAAGTAGAAAGACTTAAGCTTATGCATAGTTCTATGTGAGTGCTCTAGAAACGGTAGCATTAGTTTCACTGCCATTGATGCTGAGACAGTTTTCTTCATCCACTCCCTGCTCTCATTTCAAGGTGCCAACATGAATCCCAGTGTTGTGAGCATCCTGACCCTACTTTAAATTAGATGGCATCCTAAACAAAAATAATGAACAGAAAAAGGAAACATATTAATTAGATGGCATCCTAAACAAAATGATGTAACTATAGCAGCATTTCTCAAGAAAAAAAAAATCATATATAAACTCCATATGTCCACAGCAAGGAAGTAGGGAGTAGGAAAAACTGAAAGTAAATCATATATAAACTCAATTATTTGAAGCCCAAAGTAAATCATTAAAATTAGAGAAAGACATTATTAGCGTGCCAAGTAGGGAGTACGAAAAACTGAAAAGTGTTAATGGTGATGATTATATATATATTCTGCATGAATGATGGTTTAATTCATGTAAAAGATGTATATAGCTGCAGTTATATATCGACTAGACCTACGTGATCATGAGTGCTTCTTTTAGTTTTGGATGGGATTTGTCTTGTTATTCCCTTGTCCTATACAATAACAGCTACCTAATTATACAATAATACTAAGAAACATGCCAAAATTAATATGCCTTGAGAAAGATAGACACGAGAATTCTAATCCATTAGTGTCTACTTTTAAATTGTACCTGAGACAAGGCTATAAACAGTATTAGCATGGGAATTCCAATTTCGATGCAGCTCCCAACCTAACACAAAAGATTTAGATTAAGAATAGTATACTAAACCATATTAGTGATGAGAAAATAATCGTGAATTTCACTATTAATAATGCAGTAAGTGGGGCTGGTGTTATATGTACCACAAGGAACCCTCTGTTAAATAGTTCAAAACCAACTAATGCAATTACTGGAACCATTCCAAGTCGACTGAAAAACCTGAATGCAAAGGAAAGCACAATAATTATTTGGCGTATTCTCCAATCCAAGTTTCTCTCTTTGACTTCAAAAAGTGTAACATACATTTCAACAATATCAGCTGTGTTTCCGTGGAAGAGAGAGATGGAGGTTTGGGTTACCTTGAGATCGATGCCGAGAACGGAACCGCCATGATTGGGAGGACCGAGGCTCTGGCAAGCAACTTGAAGCCAAGCACCCGGAGCACAGCCGAGGTCCAGTACGGATGAGCCAGCCTTGATGAGCTTGTGCTGCTTCTGTATCTGTACTAGCTGTTAACTCAAAGTTAGTTAGTTAGTTAGAAGAAGAAGAAGAAACAGAAGTTTCGAGAACCTTGAAGGTAGAGCGAGCAACATAGCCAAGGTGCTGAGCTTCCTTGTAGAATAAATCGGGTGCCCCCGCCGCCCCTCCCCCCATCTCGATCCCTTTTCAAGGTTCAATGAAACTTGCACATTTTCTTTTCAGGCTAATGTTTAAAAGAATTTAATTTACAAATACATCCAATTACATGCCACAATAAAAATAATTATATAAAAAATAATTATATAAAATATAAAAAATAATCATGCCTCCGGTTATTAGCTTTCTTTTAAACAATAGCCGGAGGCCGAAAAAAGGTGAGAAAGGTAAGTTGATGTGTGCATTGTATGATGACACAAGTGATTGGATGAATTTCAGATAATGAATATATGAATGATTGGGTTGGTTATTGAATAATAAGGTTTGAGGAATTGAGGTGTGGGATTTGGTAAATTTGGGTGCAATTATATAGATGAGGTATGTTTGGATTTGGTTGAGATATATAATAAGGTCATATATGTGATTATGATTATTAATGCCTTGATGGTATGATGATGCATTAGAGATATGTTTGTCATGATATATGCTTGCGGAATGATTAAGGTTGATTTGTGGGTAAAGCCACGTGATAGTGAGTACGATATTGATTATGTATAATGATGGTTGATTGGAAATAGTGTTGTTGAAATTTGGCATGAGAAAGAGTATATGATATGTAAATGTGTTTGAGTTTGAGAAAGTGTCAACGTGCAAGTTGAGGAGGCTTGATGTTGATTTTGGTATATTTTGATTGATTTCAAAGAAAAGGCTGAAATTGGCATGTTTTGATTAATTTTGAAAAGAGTTGAAAATGGCTTGTTTTGAAAATGGAACTTTGTGGTTTTGTATGGAAACATGGTTTTGGGGCATACTTTGACGGGACATAACCTGGACTACGGATCTCTGTTTTCTGCCAAATTTGTTTAGAAATGAAATTGGATCCGGGATGTCCATGCCGTTCGAAGGACGGGTGAAAAACGATTTAAAATGAGAGACTTATGTCCGTCGGAAGATTGGGGGTTGAATCTGTAAATTCTGCAGCTTTTAACTTAGAAAATTTTTAGCAGAACGACCATCCACGCGTGCGCGTGGTGTGCGCGGGCGCGTCGATGCGCTGTACCAAATGCCCAGCTATTTTCCAGAGAGTTGTGCCAGGGTCGTGCCAGTTTTGTGTCTGGGCGCAAGAGCACCCACGCGTACGCGTGGCTGACGCTTGCGCGCCGTTTGGATATTTTTCAACCCGCGCGTTCGCGCGTATGACGCTTGCGCGTCGATGAGTTTTTGGCCATCCACGCGTGCGCGTGGAGTGCGCGTACGCGTGGCCCTGTTTTCATGCCAAAGTTGATTTTTGAGTTTTTAAAGCCAAACCTCATACTTTTAAGCCTCCGATCTCACCCCTTATGTATCAAATCATTATGGTATGCCTAGCAATGAGGAAGGAGCTAGGGGATGTGGTAACTTGCGAGTGAAGCAAGGGAAAAGGTTATGATCAAGGATGATCAGATATGATTATATGAGATATGGAGGATGGCGGTGGAAGTACCGTGTATGCCATGAGCCGAAGGGCTATATTTATTGATAAATGGTTGGTTCTTGATTGGACCATGAGCCGGATGGCTGAGTTCTTGCCGGATACGGCGGAGCCATGTTGATAAATTGGCTAGTTCTGGATTGAACTGTGAGCCGGGTGGCTGAGTTATTGCCGAGTTACGGCAAAGCCATTATGGATTATGGCTGAGTATAAAGGCATATATGATAAATTAACGATTATGATAAATGAATAATGATGAAAAATGTTGAATGTAAGCATGCTTGTGTTTTCTCTCTGGTTGTAAGGGTGACAGGGCACCGATACCCTCTAATGGCGACAGGGCGCAGATACCCTCTAATGGCGACAGGGCGCAGATACCCTCTAATGGTGACAGGGCACATATTCCCTCTAATGATATTAATACGCAACAGAGAGACTGTGCCCGGGTTAGCTACCGGACATGTCGGGTTGGCTTGATAACCGACAGATGATATCATCAGCCATAGGGCAGGCATTCATCATTTGCATATGTTTGAATTGTTTGGGTTTGCCTATTTGTTTTGGATTTCTACATTATATATGCTAAGTTACCTGATTATGTGCTAGTTGTTCTACTTGTACCCTAATTGTGTATTACTTGCCTGTATTGCTTGTGTTTGTACAACTGAGAGGCCCCTCATGTTGGTGTTGGTAGAGGTTGAGGGTTGTTCTTGATGAGATGAATTGATGATGCGATTGCATGATGATGGTGATCATTAGTTGAAATGATTTGAGCTCCCTGGGTAGACGCAGTGATGTGGTTTCACTAGTTCCAGGGAGGGCATGATATATTGATATAGAATTGCTGAGACAGCACGACTGATGATGGCTTTGTTTATGATTCTGAAATCTGATTCGTGGGAGAGTCAGCGAGTTTGGAGTCATATGAGATGTGATCTAGATTTAGTATTCCCTTACGACAGATGCCTATTTATAGATTAGTGAGAATCTAGGCTGGATACTTGGTGAAAAGGAGTTTAGGATGCTTGGTGAGTTTTTATTGCAGTGCATTGTATTTATTTGGCACTTTTACCGTACTGGGAACCCATGGGCCCGGGGTTCTCATTCCGTATATATCTCTTATTTTTCAGATACAGGTCCAGGTGCTCAGAAGTGAGTTGTGGGTCGTCTGAGAGACGGCGAAGATCTTTATTTCCTCTACTTTGTGTTTGATTAGAATCTCTCCACCTATGTTTTGAAAAGATTATATTATGTATTGAACTCTTTTAGAACTTGCCTATAGAGGCTCTTATGTTTCCTTTGGGAGAGATTAGGATATACTATTGTCATCTACTTTCATACTGTACCCTAGCCGGCCTAAACTTCGCGGGTCGCGACTAGTGGCTATTTACTTATGTTATATATATCTATCTGTTATCTATCTCTTAATCTCCTCTACGCCTTGTCCGTATATCGTTTTCGGCTTCACGGTTTATCTTTTGTTGTCGAAACGTGAGTGATACGTCTTTGCGATTTTATTTCTACTCTTTTCAGGCTTCTCGATTAATACTCTTTTCGAAATTACCTATATTTATATATTAAAAATCCACCTGAGAGTCGTACCACCGTAATATCATTGACTTATGACTCGAGCATAAGGATTTGAATATTAGGGTGTTACACAATATCGACGTAAAGGCTCAATATTAAGTAGATAATACAGGAAATCAGGTCCGTAACGCCTTACTTTTGGTACGATCATGACGTGCTAAAAGTTAGGGTGTTACATTATAGTATCAGTGTAGTTCGTCCCTGTTAGAGCCTTGGAAATGGACTGACTATGCTTCACTGCATACTCTGAGTGTCTGTCATGCAATAGGACTTGTCCTAATGACAAGAGTTTAAGTTTCAGATGCATGACTATCTATTTATTAATACTGTTAGTCGACTGTTGCATCTATCATGGTATTAGGTCTGACCAACTTAATACTGATGATTTGTGTATACGAAAACACTAATGGATTATCATAGACAAAATAGAAATAATAGGTTATGCAGAATTACGGGATTTGGGACGTTAGAAGTTACGTTTTACAGATTTGTTTCGACGTATATTCTTTACTCGTGCTATGTGACTTGGTGCCACCTCTTCCTTTATTATTTTCATTGGAATCCTTGCCTTGAATTTTTCCAGAATGTGATTTGATTATTTTTTTGACTAAATCTTATCGTTCCGGTGTAGTTTCATTGGCCTGCAAATCTAATTGCCTACCTGTCCTCTTTCAAATATTATCTTTATTACATTTTTCTGTCCTTCTCTTCAAGGACCTTATTTTCTTTAATTAGAGTTTAAACTTGTTTTAATATAACAATTTTCGAGGGCGAAAATTTTTATAAGATGGGTGGGATATAACATCCTGAATTTTTAAAAATTAAATAATTAGTTATTTAAAAAAAATATTTTCAACAAAAATAATTAAATAGAATTTTATGATTATGGAAGTTTAATTTAATTATGACTTATTTTATTAGTTTAAATTATGTATTAGAAATTATTTTAATAGACAAAGTTTAAATTGATCTTTATAAATATTATTATTATTATTATTATTATTATTATTATTATTATTATTATTATTATTATTATTATTATTATTATTATTAACGTTTAAAAGAAAGAAAGAAAAAAAAGAATACTTGGTCGAAGCCAGGGGGAACAAAGGCAAAAGAAAGATTAGTAATATTATGTAGGTGACTTCTACCCAATCCCCTTTAAAATAATATGTAAATTACTCTCTATGACGTGACATATTTTAATTGAATATTTAATTTTAGTTTGAGTTAATTTAACTTAATAAGAGTTAATATCTTAACTAAAATAGAATAGAGTTAACATCTTAATTTCAAAATAACCCTACTATATATATAATAATTGATATAATTGCCTTTTTTAATGTCAAAATTGCAACAAAAAAATATTATACATATACACAAAATATCAGCACATCTTTATATATAAACTACATGCATTATTTCATATATTTTTAATACATATTTTAGAATTAACATATATTTACACAAATATATAATTAATTTAATAACTAATTTTTAATTTACATTATACACCAAAAATAGTTTAATATAATTCAATTATTGTTAAGGTTGCAACTCACAATCATTCCTTCTCCCAAAACCATTATCTATGTTTCTAAGTAAATGATAAACATAGTTTGGTTAACTTTGTTCCATCATCATGTCGTTTCAATCATATTGATTATCGTCACTATCAATCCCTCAATAATTATCAATTTTTGCTAGTTAATATTCGTTAAAATTTTGATCAATTGGAATATTAATATAGGTTAAAGAATAGAGTTAACATCTTAATTAAAAAATGATTCTATTTTAGTTAAGATGTTAATTCTTATTGGATTAAATTAACTCAAACTAAAATTAAAATTCAATTAAAATATACCACGTCATAGAAGGTAATTTACATGTTGTTTTAAAGGAGGTTAAGTAAAACTCACCTATTATATATACTATGCATGCATTAACATAACAATGACACACACACACACACACACACACATATCCATTTCCTTTGATAAATATTATGACACCTAACCACCATTGCCTTGCCAAATCATCATCAACTCATTTAAGCATTTTCTCTAATTCATTCAATAATCACCGAACTTGCATTTCAAAATGAAGAGAGAGTAACCGAATTGCATGGTGAAATCGTGAGCTCCTCGCATTTCTTTCCTCTTCAATTTCTTTTAATCCGTAACTCCAATAAAAAAATCTAATCCAATAAAAATGTTTGTATCCTCCTCTTCTACACGTTGGCATCACTTTTGTCCGGTAGAAGTTGACTGTGACGTAGCTCTTCTTCTCCTTGAGTTCGGCCAATTGGAATTCTAGGAGACACATACAACTCCTGACGTTTTTTTCTTCAGCAGCACGGTCAGAAGGTTTTTCTGAAATTTTTATTGATTTTGATTTCGTACGGAGGTAGGGAATTTTGTTTTAAAATTAATCGTTTAATTTATGAATGCCATTAAAGTTTATTAGTGAATAAGTGCAAATAATTTATAAATGTCTCGTGACTAGTTTTGTTATTGTGAGTAGTTAATTGATGAAATTGAATCGCGACTGGTTGAAATGAGGCTGTGACTGATGTTGGTTTTTCTGATTTTGATGGAATTGTTTAAAATTATAATTTATGAGATTATGCTAAATTGGTTGATTGTGGCTAAAAATTTTGATTATTGAGTTAGAAAGTCGGTTTGATTGAATACTATGTAAAATAATTTTCTTTTCTTGATTTGGGGTTAATTTGATATTGAAAATAAATCCGTATTTGAAACGATTTGAAATAGTGGGAATGAGTTTTATTGATTTATCAAAAATGATTCTTTTAGTCTTTTGGAAAAGGTTATAAAGGAATCTCTGCCACAGGAAAGCAGAGAACAAAGATCAAAAGAATGTATTAATTAAAGAGATTGTCTGCCATAGGAGAGAAGATGTGACATTGTTTGGGCTTTAGTGCCAAATGTAAAGCGGGGACGCCCACACATTGAGAACTGTTTTCTAGATGTACACTTATTGATTTGGAAAGTCACACTGTATGCGGCCTAGCTGTATGACTTAAAGTCACACTGTATGCGGCCTAGCCGTGCGACTTATAAGCACACTGTATGCATCTGGAAAGCCATATCTGAGACTTGTGCCCGGGTAATGTCGGGAGCGGATAGGCAACCGATACATGAGCTCATGGCCTGCATTAGGAATAGACATGCATCATGTTGTTTGCACATTTGTACTTGGTTGTGTTTGCTTGTATTACTTCTCTGTGATTGTGCTGTTTGACTTGTTTGTATGTTAATTTGAATCCCTTACTTGTGTTGTTAGTTCTCGGATGTATTGAGGTGAGATGTTGTGGTTGAAAAATGTTTATGTAGCTGAGAGATGGGTAACGTGATTAGTTTTATATTTAAAATTTGATTTGAGTTTAGAGATTTCAAAAGAGGTAATTAGTTAGCTAAAGTAAAACCAAAAGTATTTTTAAAAAGGTTTGATAGAAATATAGTTTTTTTTAGTGAAGTTAATTATTTGTATTTTATTTCATTACTTTTACGGCATTCCCATTCCCTATTGAGAACGTGTGGTTTGTTCTCACCCCAAAATATTCCACCCTTTCAGTGACAGGTTCGAAGATTCAGTATGAAGCTGCGGACGATTAGTAGATTTACTTGTGATACCTATCGTTTTTATAGAGTTTCCTCGTCCTTGTTGCTTTAGCTTTTATTTTGTCCAGAGGGATAGGTATTGTCTTCAAGTTTTATATTAAATTCATTTGTATAGCATTTATTTTTATTAATAATTGTGTGATTTTAATTACTAAAAATAATTTTCTGGTATTTTCTTATAAACTGAAACGCAATATCGATGTAAAGGCTCAATATTAAGTAGATAATAAAGGAAATCAGGTCCGTAACGCCTTACTTTTGGTACGATCATGACGTGCTAAAAGTTAGGATGTTATATTAGTAATAAACCCAAATCCTCTGGATCTGCCAGAATCACAGTCCACAATTATCCTTGCTACAAAAATCACAAGATAAAACAACAATTAACATTGAATCACTAACTTGAAACTAATCCCAAACCAACAAAAAAAATAGCAATAAGAGAATCCAACTATTTACCATCAACAACATCACCATATTTCCCAAAAACCTCCCTTAAACTTTGCTCATAAGTGGAATACGAAACATCTGCAATGGATAAACACACCATGTTCATTACATAATTGTTATTATCAACTAAAGGTGAAAAAGTATGCCAATTCATGGATGCAACTCAGGTAATCCTACAACCGCGCACCTCCTATAAACAGCTTCGTACTTGGAGCATTTGACATGCACCATACAGACCGGAAAACAAACGGGATTTCACATAAATCCGAACTGATCTTCCTACTTGTCACTTGGCTTAGTATATTTCTAGCTCTACTAAGGAAAGTCATTCTGCAGCCAGAAGGAAAATCAGAAATTGTAATCACTGAAGCTATATTATGTAAATCACATTACTCAAAAAATGCAACATTGAATCCATCCCACATAAACCAGAGTAACAAATTCATGAAACCATGAATCAGTACAAAAGGTTTTCCATTTAACCTAACACTCAGCTTATTCTTTACCCAAACAAGCACACATATTTCACAGAAACCGTTAATTAACCTCCACCTAACAAAATATGAAAAATTAGACCATTCTAACCTAAATTTCGTCTGATTTTGGTTCAGGCGTAAAAAGTGTGTTCTTATATATTAAGATCACCATTAAACTATAAATTGAATGGAGAATTGTTGTTCTAATTATCTGTCTCATCATGCATTATTCACTCTATTGCAACTTTACAGCTGCAAATTTCTTCACTGAGCAACAATTTTTATTCTAATCTTAGAAGCATAATAACTAAACTTTTAGCATTCATTTCACAGAACTTGGAATATAATGGTCTTTTCTAATAACAGAGAAAATATTGTATAGAAAGTAGAACTAATGAACTCAAGTTCTTTCAGATATACTAATTTCTTAATCTAAAGTTAATTAGCTCAAAATTCCAACAAATTTTCCATCAGCTTGTACAAAAAATAATTTGTGACCAGGTTAAGATTTCCATTACTAAATTTTCATCATTTTAGTTTGGTGGGAGACTTTGACACCTTTTGCTAGTGGTCTAGTATTCTAGAAAGTTGAATTCCTGCTGGGTATGATAAGCTACACTTCTATTCATGGGGAAAACACTTGATATGCTTTCATTTTAATATGCTTTCATTTTTTATCCATTCCTTTTAATATGCTTTCATTTTTAAATATAAATAGGTATTAATCCTTATTGATTAGGTCAGCTATTAGAACATGATTAGGTCAGCTATTAGATTTTAATCCTTATAGGAACAATACAGGTTGCTTCTGTTTTGCTTAATAATGATATACTTTGGATGTGCTTCTAGCAATTGTTTTAGGAAGGATCAATATTTGTATGCTTAAATCAGTTACTTTGCTGTAATTAAAAGTTCTAATACAAAGTGAAGATAAAACAATTTCCTATTCTTTTATCTTTTTTTATGCGATCATTCTCAATAATTAGTTATATATAAAATCTATCGAAAGCAAAAGCAAGTAATTTTGGTTCCAGACCTCTGTTTTGACTGTTGTTAAACTCTATAGTTATATTTAATTGTATTGGTTTTGTTTTATCTATGGAAAAAAGGCAACAGAGAATGCATTTTTATTCATTTTTCAAATTATTTTATTTGGAGAGATACTTCATTGTATTTTTGTGTGATTTATGACTAGTAGTTGAATATGGTTACAGAATATGGTTACAGAGGCTAACTATAATCACTAACTAACTAACCAATAAAACCAACAACCAATCTCCTAATCTCTTATAGGAATTAGAATTAGATAGAGTAGTAGTTGAAGTTGTAGGGATGAATGATGAATTTGAACAATGCTGCATAAGAGGGATAGTAAGAACACTTCAAATGGTGACATTGATTCAAGAACTTTAGTAAGAAGTGTATTAATTGTGGTTCAATTAGCAATCATATGAAAAATCATTATTTAGTTGAAGAAAACTAACTTATCTTATACATGTTTCCGGCTTTGTTGTTCTGATTTTTGTTGTAAATAGAATTTTGTTCTGAAAAATCATTAACTGTGTTATGCCTTGGCCTTCTTTTTCTTATCATTATTTACTACCTTGAATCTCTCGCTCTAGCAAGTAGCAACTATAGTATAGGCAATGGAAACAACTCAAGGTCTTAGGACTTAGGAGTGCATGCTTTCACTAGTCCCCACCTTAATTTGTCCACAATATTCTTTGTTATTTCTTTTTGTACACAGAGGCAAAGGCAGAGCTTAATACTAGAAACTATATATAAAGTCATAATAAAAACATCTATGTGTAATTTGGGGTCACTGAATAAATAGCAAAAGGAATCAACAGAAGAGAGAAAGAGAAAAGAAAGATTAACTCACGTTTCTTTCCTTACTGTGGTGGATTCTCTTGTGCTGTGGTGGTAACGACGGTAGTGGCTTCCCCTGGCGGCAGGTCAGACGGCAACAGCAGCTGCAGCAGAGCTTCAACAGCGGCGGTGAAGGCAGTGGAGGCAGTGACAGACACCAGCTCAGCTTTTGACCCCTCTTTCTCTCTCTCATCTTCATGCTCTTTCTCTCTCTCTTCGAAGTTCGATGGTGGCTGGATAGCGGAGGAGCGTGATGCCTACTCTTCTTCCTCGCGGTGACAGGAAGCTCGCAGTGACAAGAAGCTTGTGGTGAGATGCGATAGAGGAGCTCGGCGACGCTAGGGTTTCTGCCTTCGTCGATCTTGGGGGCTGTGACGAAGTAGGGGCTGGGAGGAAGGTGAACGACAATGGTAGGGGCTGGGAGAAAGGGAAACAACGTACGATGGAGGGGGTTGGGAGGAGCTCAGCGAAGGTGGGGGCTGGCTCGAAGGAAAACGGTGAGAATGGGGAATGTGATGAAGTGATAGGGTTTTTTTTGTTATAAGTTATTAATTAGGAGGGAATGGGGATTTTGGTGGGAGGGAGGGGGAATTTTGGGATTTGGGGGGGGGGGTGACGGCGTTTATAGGGATAGTTAAAAAATAAAAAAATGTATTTAAAAAAAAAACCTTGACCATAGACCACCTTAGGCCACCCCTAATAACCGTGACTATAGAGTATCTATGGTCACCTTCCAAAACCGTGGCCATAGATATCTTTAGGTCACTTTCCAAAACCGTGACCATAGACCCTTTTAGGTCACCCTTTCGAAAAACCGTGACCATAGATCTTTTTTTCTCACTGTAAAAAACTGTGACCATAGACCCCTTTAGGTCACTCCTAAAACCGCGATCATAGACCCTTTTAGGCCACCCACCAAAACCGTGACCATAGACCACTTTAGGTCACCCCCCAAAATCGTGACCATAGACCCCTTTAGATCACCCTTTTTTGAAAAACCGTGACCATAGACCCTTTTTGGTCACCATAAAAAACCGTGGCCATAGACCCCTTTAGGTCACCCCTAAAATCGTGTCCATAGATCCTTTTAGGCCACCCCCAAAACCATGACCATAGACCATTTAAGGTCACCCCCCAAAACCGTGACCAAAGGTACCGTATGGTCACCCTTTTTGTAAAAACCGTGACCATAGACCCTTTTTTGTCACTGTAAAAAACTGTGACCATAGACCCCTTTAGGTCACCCCCCAAAACCATGACCATAGACCCTTTTAGGCCACCATTTTTTAGAAAACCGTGACCATAGCTTTTTTTTGTCACGGTCTATGGTCACGGTTTTTCGCCTTGACCAAAAAAACCGTGGCCATAGTCCCAAAATGTTGTAGTGATTGCTCATAAATGGAAAGCACTATGTGTTGAATTAACATCAAAGAAGAAGCCAATGCCAAGAAGCATCTTCTCTGCATTTGGCAGGTATCTACAATACCAAGAAGAGAGGATGAAGTGGTAGTATCTTGTGATGGCTCTTGGGATATTCATAGACTTTGAAAGTTGTATTTTTTTTTTGTTATTTGGCATTGTATTCATACAATGAATCATGACAAATAATAGCATAAGAGTTCCATTGATATAGTTTTAGGGAATACACAATTGTTTGTTAGATCCTTTACTTGTAATGAAATCGTATGAATTGAAAATTGAATGGAAAGTGGTTTCTTTGAAATTTATTTTGGCTTGCTGTTTGTTTTTAGCTAATAGTATCTAGAGTATATTTTGTTTGCTTTGCACAAAAATGTAAGTACGGAAATTAAAAACTCAAGCTGTAAACATCATGTAGGAAATCAACACATGAAGTGCATTATTTTATAAAGCAAAATTTGATTCGAATTTTGCAGAAGTGCACAATTTTGTTGTGCAAAATTACACTGCACAATTAAAATTTAATTGTACTTAAGTGTAGAAAATTAACATAGATTATGCAAAATTCAATAGAATTTTGAAGGAATGCACAATTTCAAGTGCAAAATTGCACAATACAATTGAAATTCACCTGATGGATAACTTAGTTGCATAATAACAGAAAATCAACACAGAAAAGAGTTGCAATGTAGCAAGTGCACTTTACTTGTATAGCATAACAAAAAAACAACATAACACTGAGAAGTTTAATAAGTTTATCAAAAAACAGTAGTAAGTTTAGCAATATACCCTAATAAGTTAACAACTAAGACCAACTACACCAACAATAGCTAAAAGTTGTCCATATTATCTCGTGTGAATGCCGCATTTTCCTCGTCCAAACTCCAAAAGGTTTCCTTCAATTCTAGATTCTACATAATTTTTTTTCAATTTTCACGATCTCTATTGTGTCGAAACCAAGACTATTCAACATTCGGCCAAGATTCACTTGCTCATTAACCCCAGACAATGCATTGGCTAGTACTTGCACATGCTTTCCTTGATCATAAACCGCAGCCTTAAAAGTTTCAACCAAGTTTGATAGGATTGTAGCATCGTTGATTTTTATTAGTTACAGTTTGACATCCTTGATTTCTCTCACCTGATGAAGCAAAAGAGGTCAAAAAGGTATTTGGTAATTCGCTCTCAACGGCTACTAAATCCTCCATGTCAACATCCTCTCCATATAAACCCAGGCCACCAACTATGGCTATAGCAAATGTAGAGTCCGGAGTAACATCTTCTTCATCATCTATTTCACTGCATGCTTCATGACCGGTAGCTCTATCCTTGCCAAAAATGTTCCCAAGACGTTCAAACAACAGAAA
The DNA here is from genome assembly GCF_003086295.3 of Arachis hypogaea. NCBI lineage: Eukaryota > Viridiplantae > Streptophyta > Magnoliopsida > Fabales > Fabaceae > Arachis > Arachis hypogaea. The sequence continues at coordinate 145,985,627 of NC_092054.1, forward strand.
TAGCTTGTTTGGAGTGTAGAGTGTCACATTGTGACCCTATACCATATAACAAAGTATACGTTAACAAATGCATATGCGTACACTTATATGAAAATTAAAAAGTACTTGTACGAACAATGATTAAAAGTGCAAAAAAACACACCTTTTCCCAAGCTTCCAATACTTGTTTACTATCCACTTCAACACACATCTTTTGAGAATTCCATCCGAAGTCACTACAACCCAACATCTCATCTACATACATATATTTTTCTTTTAGGCGCTTGTGTTTATTTCTAATGTGCTTCACAATAAGACCACATTCAAGAAACTTCTCATTCATCTTGTTTGCCAGCTTTTGAAATGCCCCTGATTTAAATTGATCGACATCAGCCCTCTTGCCTTCAACAACCAATTCCTCCATGAGGACCACAAATTATTCAATTTCTTGTTCAATCCACTGGCGTGGTGTGGAGGTCATTTGCTGCTGGATAATATATATGCACAATAACGAAAAAGAGCACCATATAGCAGAATTATTTTTAGGATTACACTAGAATTGCTATGATAATGACAACAGATTTACTAGCACAATTGTAGCAGAATTTTTTATCAAATTACTAGCATAATAATAGGGTGGGGTAGGACTATTAAAATAAATAATTACCAGCACAATATCAAACATACTTCAACATTTTCAATAAAATTATAGACATTTAACATCTTTTGAAACAATTAAAACAAACCCTTATCTAGTTGTATCTTTAATTAGAATACAAGTCATCAAACCGAGTTGACAAATACATATGCCACAACAGAAAAAACTCAAATGAACTCAAATATAATAATAGTCTAGGACAATTGCATACATAGTAAAACTAGCAAAGATAAAAACTCTATGTGCCATGATCTCCTCTCCATATTTCTCACATTTCGGTTGCTAGGTCCTCACGCCATTGAGTCTACTTATGGCTACTTTTCACAACATCTATGTCGGTTTCATCAACTATAGTATCATCTCCTGTGGATATGTGTTTTGGTAAAAGAGTTGCATCTTCTTCGGGATCAACATCCATGTTCATAGAAATAAAATTTTGTAACAAACAACTAGCGATAATAATGTGACTTTAAATCCTAATAAGGTAGAACGACAAACTTTGTAGAATTGCCCATCTTTTCTTAAGCAATCCAAAGCATCGCTCAATCACATTCCTAGCCGAAGAATGCTTCTTATTGAATAACTCTAGACGATTTTGTGGTGTATGGTGAGGTGACCTTGAATCCACTCATTCACATGATAGCAAATTCTTCTATAAGGAGATAAAAATCCTCTACCATTGATATAGCTAGTATTCACTAAATAATAAAACCCTAAAACGGAAAGATAGAAAAAAAATATAAGATATACATTGTAATTCTTTAATAAATAGTTAATGCTCTTATCAAAAGATTAATGTAGACATACCAACAGGTATTTTCAAACCATTACGTCGAGTAATTGCATCCCTAAATACCCTTGAATCAGATGTCGATCATTCCCAACCGCCAAGGACATAGATGAAATTCATATTCCGATTGCAAACTGCTACGACATTGGTGGATATTCTAGATTTTCTTGTCTGATATCTAGATTTTCATTCTTCGGGACCGTGACATTTATGTAAGTTCTATCTCATGCTCCTAGACAACCCTATCAACTGTTAAAAAAAATAGTTATTACACACCAGATAAACTTGACCAGTAAAAAATTGAGCTATATACAAGACTACCTTAAACCATTTCCATCTGGGATCTACACAATCTTCCGGTACAGGATCTGCCGTTGCAAATAATATACTTTGAACATGCAAAATTGAACACAATACCTTGTAAAAATACATACTTACAGTTTCACCAGACCTATAGAACCTAACTTGTACGCTGCGATTTTTGGTATGGTGAGCTAATATGTTTAAGAAAGTAGCTATTTGTTCACCTATGCCAACATGACCATCTTCTTCCAACCCACACCGAACTTGTAGCAATTCACACAAATTGGTAAATGCATTCAAACTCATTCTTAACTCCCATATGCAACTTCTATCTCCACACGCCCCAATGATATTATCTAATGCATCTCGCCTTAATGGCAATGTGTTCACTCTTCGACTAATCGAAGAATGACTGCGCCTTCTATTCCTAATATACATATATAAAGTAACTAAAAAAAATATTAACGTGTCAAATTGTATTCTCATAATCTAGTAATATCCAACATATAGCTTAATTTGCTCAGAACGATCCATCATCACTTCCTCACAAACAATAAAAAGTAAATGTATAAAATAAATAAATAATAAATGTCCAGCACCAAAACATTCAAATAAGCTTTACATAGTGACCATAACAGATCTAAAAGAAGCAGAGCTAGCAACACTAGAGCAGGCTAGGATCGAACTGACGTTCAAGAAGTTTAATATATACTATCATTATATACAGTTACCATCAAAGACTTTTTCCACAAACCAATGCTCTAAATTATTAAAAACAAAAACAAAAACTTGAATTCAATACTTTAAACTTCCAATTCCACGAAATTAAAAATCCATGACCCACACCGAATTTCATACCTATATAAAAGTCTTTGAAGTTTCTGGTTGATATCTCAAAATTTCAAATTCATAAAAGACAAAAGCTTAAAATTCATATCTAATGTACTTTTAAGTCCAAACTGTAAGAGCCAGAATTTTTGAAAAAATATTATTATGAGTTAATTTTAATTTATTTATTTATTAAAGACTTTGTTTTTAGAAATTATTTTATTAACAGTAATTAAATCAAGTTTGGATAATTAAGTTAGAAATTTTAATTAATTTTATAATTACTGAATAATTTTCTATATTTAAGTTATACAACTTAACAGAAGTATAAGAATAAGAATTTTATACGATTTAGTTAAATAATTGAGATTTCAGAATTTAATATTTTAAATTAGAGTATTTTATTGAAAGCCAATTAGTAAATTGATACAACAAATAATATTTTTAATGTAATTTTAAAGATCAAATTAGATTTCAAATTAATATTCTATATCCTAATTTGATTAAATTAAAAACAACACCCTAAGTTCCCTAATACTACCCGCCGCCACTGACCTTCCTTCCCCAAAATCCAATACTCAGCAGCTTCAGGGAAACCAAAGAAAGAAACAAAGAAAAGAAAGAAAGAAGGAAAGAAAGAAAGGGAAGAATGGAGAGGGTGAGAAAAGGGGAAGAGGGAAACAGATCCGTAGAGGAGGAGGAATGGGGAAGAGAGAGATCTGAAGGGAGAGGGAGACCGTGTCCAGCGCTGTCGCCGCCTCACCCAGCTGTTGTGATTCTCATCGTCACCGTCGAAGGGAAGAGGGAGAGAAAGTGCCATCGCGAATAAGAGCCGAGCCGAGAAGAGAGATAGCACGAGAGGGAGCTCGTCGCCGCCAGCTACGTCAGATCTCTGGTGCCGAACTTGTCCCTGCCGCAAGCCGCAACCGTCACAGTGGAGACCAACGTCATTGCAGCCACGCTCGCCATCGTCCTTGAGCGCCAGAGAAAGAAATAGAGATCGAGGAAGAGAAGGATGCGATGGAGGTGAAGAACGTTGTTCCGCCATGCACCGTCACCATTCTGGGCTGCGCCGCCGTGGCTGTGACCACCGGAAACCACCGCTGGAGCCCCTGCCTTCTTGGTAAGCATTTTGTTTATGGAACCTTTGAAAAATTAGTATTCCGATATAAGTTATTAGAGATTTTAAGCTACTGGTACCGTAGGGATTCGGTTCCGGTGATTGCATGTCAAAATTGAGATTGCTGCTGAACCATCGGAGCTTCCGGCCGTTGTCGGAGCTGCTGTTCGGTCAGCTTGGAAGCTACTACTGTGTTATTCTATTTTGTTTATCGTGGTGAGATTATTCGGTTCCGTTCTTGTTTACCGCAATACTCTATTACCAATTATGTTCTAATATCACTTAATATCCATTCCGCATCAATTCCAAATTATGTCAGATATGTTGTTGTTGCCGTGATCCTTGTGGTTGCTTGAGAATTTCTGCGATTGCTACTACTGCTGCCGATTAACATGAAAATAAGGATTTAATGGGTTTAATTATGCAACTTATGGCTAATCCTTTTTTATGATACTTGTCTCTTGCTATGTAGAAAATGTCTACGCAGAATAACAAAAATAGGGCACAACAAAAATTTAGCCATCGAAAGGGACTAATAAATTTTGCAAGAATACGTGCAAGATTGGTACAATTTTTTATTCGTTGTGCATTTGTATGTGTATGTGTGGTGTGTGTCTTTCAGTATCAAGTATGTGTTGATTTTAGAAAATAAACTTATTTTAACTCTATATAAATGCTATTTGATCTGGACTTATAGGCTGCTTCTAAGGAAAATAATGAACCACCTACTCAAGCAGAAATGTTTGTTGAAACTCGCCAAAGCACAAAGGGAAAACCATTGGATGAAGACACTTTGGATGTTATTGTAAGTATTGGGAGTTAATTTGATTAAAATATTTTATGGATTTCTTGTGTCTTGGTAATTTGTCAATCACTTGTGGTTACTTTTATGCTTGCAGTTAAGTTAAAGATTGTTGATATTATTCTTAATTTCTATTATTTGTTTTGATATTGTCAAATGATATATGTTTTTTAGTCCAATTGTGTAGTTACTCTTTCTTTTTATTATTATTATTTTTCTTCACATTAATATAGGCACATCTGCAAGCTGAGAATAAAAAGTCTAAAGAATCAGCAATTAGAGCTTTCCAATCCATATTTGGGAAAGAGAAGGCAGGGAGAGTGCGATGTCTGGAAGAGTTACCACACCAACTTTGTTGAAGAAAAATGAAGAAATTGCCACCCTTAAAACAGCAACATGCAGCTGAGAAAGCAACATTAAAGGGTAAAGTTGATGTGATGCAAAAAGAAGTAGATGAAATAAAATCGCTTGTTAAGATGATGCTGCAACAAAAAAGCTCAGCAATGGACCTTGAGATGTTAGCTGCTCAACTAGGAAGCACTTTAGGCAATCCAAACAATGATGCGCATGAGGAGGTATTATTTATTGTTAAAGTTTCTATATGTTATCATATCTTAAATAATGGTTGATTATGTTGATGTTGATTTAATTGTTTTGTGTATCTAAATAGAAGAATGTTATGATATATATGTTTGTCCTCTCTCAAACATTTTTAGTAGACATTATTAGTATTAAATATGTGTAGTTTGATATTTCATTTTTTTTAACAGGAAAACTATGCTGAAGGGAAAATCGAACTCGATTAAGGTCACATTTTTAAGAGCAAATGTTACAGAGTAAAAGTCATGAACTTGTGGACATGATGATAAATCTATTTGCTACTTAGCTATTTCAACTCTTTTTTGTTATATTTTTTCAAAATTAGATGATATAGTTCGAGGTTGTAATGACTTAGGCTATAGTATTACGGTATTTTGAAAAATGATGATGATATAAGTACAACTAGTTATGACCTAGACCAGTATTATGTTATTTTGCAATGATAATATAATGTGATTGTAGATCTTACAACAATATGTATAAGTCGAATTTGATGGGAAATGTTCAATTATTTTTCTTTAGTGACTTTATTCGAATAGTTTAGATTATTTATTAACACTAAATAATTTAAAAAAATTGAAATTAATTTCATTCACGAGAAAACTACTATCGTAAATAAAGAATTATATATTACAAAAAACCATTGTCAAAAGTTACAAAAGACAATGGTGTTAAAACCATTGTCAAAGATAACAAAATGGCAAGAATTTCAAAACCATTGCAAAAAACAACATCAACGGTAACGCTTTAAAACTGTGTCTTAGATGACTATAGTATGGCAATGGTTCTAAAACCGTTGCCGAAAAACGATAGCAACGATAACACTTTAAAACTGTTGTCTTAGATGACTCTAAAATGGCAATGGTATTAAAACCGTTGCCAAAAAAGGACACCAACGGTAACGCTTTAAAATTGTTGGTGTTGTGATTAATAAAACTACAACAGTTTAAAATCGTTGCCTATCAAGTTATGGTTTTAAACCATTGTATCATGAAAGAGAAGGGTTTAAAACCATTGCTTATCAAGGAACGGTTCGAAACCGTTGTTTAACATTTTCTTTCAAAACCGTTGCCTATACCAGTAACTTTGGCAACGGTTTTTTTTGTTACCGTTGCCGTAGGTAAAAAATCGTTGCCTTTGAGCAATGGCAACGACCGCATATACCGCAGGTTAAAAACCATTGCCAAAGTGTTGCCTAAGATTTTGGGGACGGTTTTTCATTCTACGGCAACGGTTTTTGACCGTTGCGAAAACCCTTATTTGTTGTAGTGACACTTTGAAAGCTCCTTTATGTAGTTCAAAACCTGCTTGTTTGTAATGCATCTCTTATTCCTCTTTGGGCAAAACTTAATCTTAGGTTTCTTCTCAAAATGAAACTTAATTGCCTCCCAACCAAATTGCAGTTTTTATGCATGTTTTTGTTTGGCTATGAACCTAAATACCTTTTAAGATATTCGAGAAAAATGTTTTGCTCTTAGCCAAACTAGTTTTCATTTTCAAATGATGCATAATCTATTTCAACTTGAATTTTTTCTAAAACAATGCAAAATTTATGTCTTTACTATTATTTTGTAAAATATTTGTTACGTACTTTTCATTCGAAACGTTAAATGATTTCTTTAAAGTTTCTCATTCTTCATGAACAATGTATTCGAAGGCGTTTTTAATCATACTTTTAAAACTTTGGGAGCATTATCAATGGCTTTAGCTATTCTTCTTCTACGATCTCATACTTCTTTGACTCGGCTTAATTTTGTTTCAAACTGCCGCATTATTTTCTTCTTATTGTTCCTGTTGAATTCCTTTTATTCGAGATCCTTTCTTAAACTTGTGATTTGATTTTCGCCCTAACATTCTTCATTGCTTGTATATCTTTGTTTACTTGTGATCTCAATAGTTCTTCAAATCCTTGTGAGTGTTGTCCATATCACTTGTCCTTCTTTTCTGAGGTCTTGTATTCTTCTGAGTAAACTCGAGATTTGTTTTAACATTACATGCGACCTTTAGGTATAGCAAGCGATATGTTAGATCTTTAGGACGTGTTTCGCAGACGCGGAATGTGAAGCTTGCAAGTGTGCGATGTCACAAGATGTTGTGGAGTTCAGTTTTATGCAAAAGGGTTTTGTTGATATTAGGCTTGTAACCGGTTGTGGGTTCCAAAATGATTGATGAGATTGAGAATCTTTGGATGAGTCATTCGATAAAAGTACAATTGGAAGTTGTGATGTTGAGCTATGTTCAAACCCTTGATGTTGACACCATGCAACTTTTTTTTTAATTGAACCTATCTTGTAACTTTTGCCTCACGCCACATACTTCTCTTATATCCAAGTTTTATGACTTACCCGGTATTTCAAAATTTATATACATGCCAAGACTTCTTGTCTTTCTAAAGTATTCAAAAGTAAAGCATTAAAACTATATAGTATCTTGTGTATTACTCCAATTTTCGAGGACGGAGATTTTTATAAGGTGGGTAGGATGTAAGACCGAGAATTTTTGAAAAAATATTATTATGAGTTAATTTTAATTTATTTATTCATTAAAGACTTTATTTTTAGAAATTATTTTATTAAAAGTAATTAAATCAAGTTTGGATAATTAAGTTAGAAATTTTAATTAATTTTATAATTACTGAATAATTTTCTATATTTAAGTTATACAACTTAACAAGAATTTTATACGATTTAGTTAAATAATTGAGATTCGAAATTTAACATTTTAAATTAGAGTATTTGATTGAAAGCCATTTAGTAAATTGATACAATAAATAATATTTTTAAAGTAATTTTAAAGATCAAATTAGATTTCAAATTAATATTCTATATCCTAATTTGATTAAATTAAAAACAAAACCCTAACTTCCCTAATACTACCCGCCGCCACTGACCTTCTTTTCCTAAAATCCAATACTCAGCAGCTTCAGGAAAACCAAAGAAAGAAATAAAGAAAAGAAAGAAGGAAAGAAAGAAAGGGAAGAACGGAGAGGGTGAGAAAAGAGGAAGAGGGAAATAGATCCGCAGAGGAGGAGGAACGGGGAAGAGAGAGATCTGAAGGGAGAGGGAGACCGTGTCTAGCACCGCCGCCACCTCGCCCAGCTACCGTGCTTCTCGTCGTCGCCGTCGAAAGGAAGAGGAGAGAAAGTGCCGTTGCGAATAAGAGCTGAGCCGAGAAGAGAGACAGTGCGAGGGGGAGCTCGTCGCCGCCAGCTGCGTCAGATCTCCGACGTCGAACTAGTCCCTGCCGCTGCAACCGTCACAGTGGAGACCAATGCCGTTGCAGCCACACTTACCATCGTCCTTGAGCGCCAGAGAAAGAAATAGAAATCGAGGAAGAGAAGGATGTGATGGAGGTGAAGAACGTTGTTCCGCCATGCACCGTCACCGTTCTGGGCTGTGCCGCCATGGCTGTGACCACCGGAAACCGTTGCTAGAGCCCCTGCCTTCATGGTAAGCATTTTGTTTCTGGAACTTTTGAAAAATCAGTATTCCGATATAAGTTGTTAGAGATTCTGAGCTATTGGTACCGTAGGGATTTGGTTATGGTGACTACATGTCAAAATTGGGATTGCTGCTGAACCATCGGAGCTTCCGGCTGTTGTGGGAGCTGCTGTTCGGTCAGCTTGGAAGCTGCTACTGTGTTATCCTATTTTGTTTATCGTGGTGAGATTATTTGGTTCCGTTCTTGTTTACCGCAATACTCTATTACCAATTATGTTCTAATATCGCTTAATATCCATTCCTCGTCAATTCCAAATTATGTCAGATATGTTGTTGTTGCCGTGATCCTTGCGGTTGCTTGAGAATTTCTACAGTTGCTATCACCGCTGCCAATTAACATGAAAATAAGGATTTAATGGGTTTAATTATGCAACTTGTGGCTAATCGAGGTAGGGGCTCTTTCCTTAAACTCATTTTAATTTCTAAGAGTTGTTATAAATCGATATTAATGCGAAATATATATTTTTGTGATTTCGTAAGTCTTATGGAAAGGTTTGAATTGTTTTGATCGATTGTAATTATTTGTGTGGTTGATTGATTGATTGTTTGAGAAGATTGAATAATTTGGGTTATGGATTGATTTTTGGTAAATTGGTGGTTGCCGAATTGATTTTCTTGATAATTGTAAATGTTTTGATAATGGAAACGAGTTTGAGTTATTGAAAAGAATTTGATACATTGGATTTGGGTTGTTAATTTATCAAAAATGATTTTTTGGAAAATTGAACATGGTTTGAGATATTGAAATTGGTTTGGTATTAGAGATGATATAAAGGAGTTTGAGGGATGTCTGGATGGGACCCGAAAAGGGTGACAGAGTCCGAGTTTTAGAGGAGATGCTGCCAAAATTTTATAAAAATTAGAGATTTTGTTTAGATGATTATTTAAAAAGATTTGGATTCAAAGGTTATATGGTTTGATTTTGAGTTATTAAGAAAATGAGTATGTTTTAAGTTTGATTCATTTGGAAAAGAATGAATTATGTTTTGAATTGGAACTATTGATGAACGGAATGGGAGGTGTGATAATGAAGGATAATGATTGAGTATGATTGATGTATGATGATGAATGAGATGCGATTGATAATGATGTGGATATTGATGAATTATGATTGAATTATTTATATGACTTATGAATTTGAATTATCTGAGATATGAGTTTTCCTGGGTAAAGTACCGTGGCTTGCCACCACGTGTTCTAGGTTGAGACTCGATACTCTATTGACCCTACGACGTAAGGGTGACCGGGCACTTATAAATTCTCGGGAATGGTACCCCCATTGAGCGATTTGATATATATATATATATATATATATATATATATATATATATATATATATATATATATGAGAAAAAGCTATGCATAGACTCATGGGGATGCGCGTCGGAGGACAGTCCAAGGGTTTAGCAAACCAGACTTGTCGGGTTGGCTTGATAATCGACAGATGAGACTCATCAGCAATAGGACAGGCATGTATCATTTGCATTTGTATGCTTTGTTTGGGTTTGAACTTAATTTGGTTTGCCAAATTGTTAAATTGTTATTAACTGCTATCTGAGCTATTTGTTGTAACTGTTATCTATACATGTGCGTTCCTTGTCTGTTTTGCCTGTGTTTGTTCTGATGTGGTACTTTCGAGATTATTGGTGATGAGATGATGATTTTGTTGATTGATTATGTGATAGGTTGAAAGCTGCGATTGGTTTCTGATTGAGTTATTAGTAAAGTATGAAAAATAGGACGAATGATAATCACTACCTTGAAACCAATTCTTCTCTTTATATGTATCTTCTTATAAAAATTCTTAAAACCTCTACTGAGAACCCTTTCGAGGATGATGTTCTCACTCCTTTACAGAATTTCTTTTCCAGTGACAGGTTCAAGAAGCTTTGGCACGAAGCCGCGAATCGAACTACGGAGCTTTGCATATATATATATATATATATATATATATATATATATATATATATATATATATATATATGTTTTCCTTTTCTATTTTATGATTTAGTTTTAGATTTTATTTTACCCCTCGACATTTGTCATTTTGAGACTTTAGAGGGGCAGGACTTGTATATTAAGAAGTTTTGGATAAGTTTATGTAATTATTATTACTTGAAAATGATATGTGACTGTGTTATTTTTGAAGTAAAGGCTTTTCGCTTTCATAATTAAAAATTGGGTTCATATTTACGAAGGCTCAATATTAAATAAATATAGTATCAAAATAAAGGATTAAAGGTAAGTAACACCTGAACTTTTAGTATGATCATGAGGTGTTAAAAGTAAGGGTGTTACATTATGGTATCAGAGCAGTTCATCCTTATTAGAGCCTTGGGAATGGACTGACTATGCTTTATTGCATACTCTGAGTGTCTGTCATGTTATAGGTCTTGTCCAAATGACGAGAATTAGAGCTTTATGCACATGACTGTCTTTTGATTAACGCTGTTAGCTTACCATTGCATATATGTTGATATTAAGTCTGGCCAACTTAATGTTGATGGTATGTGTACGGGAAGGTTAATGGGTTATCACAGACAAAGTGGAATTAATAAGTGATGTGGTTCACGAGTTTTGGGAGCATTAGAAATTAATTTTTGAAGTTAGTTCCGTTTTGACATATAATCTTGTTCGTGTCGTGTAGATTAGTACACCGTTTTCTCTTTTATTGGTTATGTTGGAATTCCTTGTTTTAGATTTTTCCTTTTAGGATATGATTCGACTCAGTTCTCAACCATACTTATTCATTTCTATATATATTTCTGCTTGATTACAATCTCGATTATTCATTTGAAATCATTTGGAACCTTTATCCTTGATGTTGTTCATATTTCTCTTTATGAATCATGAGTTTTTTTTAGTTGGCTTTGAACTTGTTTTGCATGACAATGGTCTTTAATTCTTTGAAAAATGTCAGATGTTATTCCTTGATTAGTTTACACCGAAGATAGGTGCTTTAATCATGCCACATGATGTGCATATTGCTTATTCTTCGATTTATCATCTTTTTCACTCGTTGTTTCAATTCTTTTTGGAACCAGATTTGATTATCTATCATTGTCATTATTTATACATTGCTTCATAAATCATATATCATTTTATTCGATCTTAATCTGTTCTAGCGTAACACATAATTCTTAATACTTGAGTGATTTGAAACCGTGAGAGTTACAATTCATAGCAAGCGAATTGTGTGATTGGGTTCTTCTGCTTCACCTTCTACAACTTATGCGTATTTTGCCCAGGTTACAATAAAAATTTTGAGTTTGTCTTGGTATGAAATAACAATTCTAGTAGTATTCTTTTGAAGTTCTTGTTTCGGAATCTTCGTTGAAAAGAGTTTTGATCTTTTTATTCTATCTGATCTTGTCTGTAACCATTCTTTGAATTCTGGATATGACCACCTCTAATCTTACATGTACTTTCCTACAAGAAATGAATAAATCCTTTATGTAGCTAAAAACATACTTGTTTCTAAAGGTACTATCTATTCTTTTATTAACTATATAGGAACACTTTACATTAGATTTCTTTCTTTGAACATAATTTGATTCTTCTCCAATATTTACACAAATTTTTATATATGTCTTTACTTAATTATGTACTCTAAGATTCTTGATGAGATATTTTTGCTCCTATTCCAATTAATCTCCATTTGACAAACTTCATATAATTTATTTTAAATTGGGTTGTTTCGACGCAATACCTTATTAAAACTTCTAGTAATTCTTTTGGGAAAGTGAATTCATTCCTTCATAGGGTTACAACTTGATTTTCCCTTTCGGTGCATCTTCTTGTTCTTGTACATCCTTGCTTACTTATAATTTCAAACGTTTCTCCAAGTTCTTGTAAAACACCATCTTGGTTGCTTGTTCTTATTTATCAAAGTTTGTATTCCTTTGAGTAAACTTCAAACTTATTTTGGTGCAACATACCACTTCTTATAATCTCCTTCTTGAGTACTTGTTTCAGATCCTCTTCGAGAAAACTTCAATTCAAATCTTTTCTTACTTGATTGTATCTACAACTCTTCCTTGAAATTTAATGGGATTATTTTTAATTCAGCATATATTTTCTTACATAAACTCTGAAACTTTTTATATAGTTTAATCTTGTTTATTTGTAATACACCACCAAATAATAATAATAATAATAATAATAATAATAATAATAATAATAATAATAATAATAATAATAATAATAATAATAATAATAATAATAATAATTAAAATTAAAATTATTTCAGAATTTATTCTTTGTTTTCTCCAACTTTACTATGATTTTATACCTATCCTTATTTAATTATATACTTCAATATTCCCCAATATTTTCAAAGGAAATATTTTGCTCTTAGCACCAAATAAGCCTTAATTTACAAATCTCACATGATTTGTTTTGATTTGAAAGTAATTTGGTATGACATTATTTATACATTATTTAGTTCTTTTGGATCATCTAAAAACTTGCTTGATGTGACCTGCTTTGTAAATCTTGTCTAAATTCCCTTCATTTGAGTTTCTTTGTAAATCTATGGAGCTTTGCATATATATGTTTCCCTTTTCTGTTTTATGATTTAGTTTTAGATTTTATTTTACCCCTCGTCATTTGTCATTTTGAGAATTTAGAGGGGCAGGACTTGTATATTAAGAAGTTTTGGATAAGTTTATGTAATTATTATTACTTGAATATGATATGTGACTGTGTTATTTTTAAAGTAAAGGCTTTTTGCTTTCATAATTAAAAATTGGGTTCATATTTACGAAGGCTCAATATTAAACAAATATAGTATCAAAATAAAGGATTAAAGGTAAGTAACACCTAAACTTTTAGTACGATCCTGAGGTGTTAAAAGTAAGGGTGTTACACAAACTCATAAATCCTTTTGGTAAAGGTAAAAGAAACCTAAATTATGTGTTTTTCATAAAACAATACGTTCCAAAATTACTTGCCCCTCATACAATATAAATAGTTTCCTTGCTATTTGAAAATACAAGAAAGGAAATCAGACCATGACAAATATTATTGAGTTATTGGTTGAATCTTTATAGGCATTCCTCATTTCAACTCTTACAATAGTCAGATAATAGTTCCAAATATTAACTAAACAACAATAAAGCCCACGAGTTACATGGATTAACTTCGAGAGTATAAACAAAGTTAACCTAATTTACTCATCATCCCGCTTTAATCCGCAAAACAAAATTCAGCATTCACAATACTTCTATTTTCTTATTTGATTCACAGCTTGGCAGTATTAGTTGTCCCTCTATTCATACACCACTATTTTTTTTCAAAATAGAATGTATTAAAGTTCACGGTAACAGAGCAAGGAAAGACAAAAGTTGAGAATTTGAGATAATAATAGAGAGGGATAGAATAATTTCAAACCTTCAGTGGAGTTTTCAAGAATAGAGAAAGGATAAAGAAGTTCCACAAAAGTAGCCAGCAATGAAGAAGCTCCACAAAAGATTTTAAGGCTTGTTAGGGTTTGTCAAAGGTGGATGAAGAAGTATGAAATTTGAAAAATTTAATAAGCGTAAAATAATAAAAAAAAAACAATTCAGATCTGTGTCCATTACTATTTGTCCGTGTCTCATCATTTCATTGAGACATGAAATATGTGTATTATGTGTATGTCTGTGTGTAAGCGTGTCTTTCATTTTTTTGTGTCTCACAAACCAAACAAAAGACAGGTTCCACTGTATCTATGTCTTAGCCTGACATACATACAAACCAAACGGAGTGTTACATATCCCTCGTGCAAGAATTTTTTTTGGATTTAAGTATTTTTTTTGTATAGATTTTCTTTATGTTTCTATTATTATCTTATACTAATTTTTTTTTTATAATTAATAAAGATCGAATTCTAAATTTTTAGGTCATAGCAATTATGATATTATATTATGATATCATTTTTTTTAAAAAAATTAAATTGATAAAAATAAAGAGATACATAAATGATTATATATCTCAGATATCCTAAAATAAATAACTTTTACATAAGAGCAATAAAAAAAGGTTAAATTACACAGTTGGTCCCTACACTTTCAGTGAAATTGTAAATTGGTCCTTACACTTTAAAAATTTGTAATTGAGCCCCTAAAAAGAATTAAAATTTGTAATTTAGTCCCCGCCAGTCAAAAAGTGTTGATTTAATAGAATATTCTCAGAATATGCTGAGAATATTCTGTTAAAATTGAGAATATGCTGAGAATATTTTGTTAAATCAAACACTTTTTGAATGACGGGGATAAATTGCAAATTTTAATTATCTTTAAGGACCCAATTACAAACTTTTAAAGTGTAGGGACTAATTTGCAATTTTACTAAAAGTGTAGAGAGTAACTGTGTAATTTAACCAAAAAATCACAAAAATAAAAAAAAAAATTCTTATGCAAAGAGACGTAATAAAAATATAATCATTCATATATTTTTTATTTACTTAAATTTTAACAGTTGAATTAGATCCATTCAATTTCAATTCTATTATTATTTCTTATAATCTCTCTTAAGTTAATTTGGGACGAGTATATATGTAACTAGTTCACCATCGTAAAATTTTCGAAAAGAAGAAAAAAATTACTTTTGTTTTGTCTATTTTTTTTTTAAAAAAAATCTTAATGATTATTTTTAAGTACTAGCACATAATTAGCAAAAGCCTAAAGTAAAACGACACAACCTTGTAAGATATTTGTATATTTCTGTGCCTACTAGCTAGCCTAGTGGAATGAACATACTAACTATATAGATAATATGCCTTTTATTATGGCCACGCCTATATATCCATGTATGCAAGAGACAATTCATATGTGTCCGTCCATTTGTTCATTCTTGGCCAAAATAACTGTCACAATCACTCCAAAGAAAAGAAAGAACGGATTGTCACAATCCCATATGCAAAATTTTATAATTTATAACAAAACGAAAATATTAAGCTAGTCGTTAAAAAAAATTCAATTAAGCAATCAATAATTCAAAGAAAAATTCTAATTTTTTTTTTTCACTTGAAAAGAAAAAAAAAAAAAAAGAGGATAGCTCAAAATTTTCCCTTCATTATTGGTTGGTTGCTCTGTTTTATATGTGTTAAATTAGCATATCCTAAATTATTGTTGTTCCTGTACATGTATGTAGGAGCGACAGGGGATATCCACTAAAGGTATTCCAACTCTCAAAATTAATCCCTATCGAAAAGATGAACGTAATACGAGAATGTGATTGACTAAGGGATGAGCATATGGGGGATATCCGGTTTATTTCCTTTAATTTGCTCTTCGACAACCATTGTATTTATCCCACGGATCTATGATGTGATGTATGTATAAGATAGACATTTAACACGTATTTTTAATTGTTAAAAATATAATTATTCATATTATTTTTTATCAATTAAAATTTTTTGAAAAAGTAGTATCATGATATGATATCAGAGTTCTATATTTGAAAGATCTAGAGTTTGGTTCTTGGTGAATCTTAAAAAAAATAGCATAAGGCAAATAAAAAGAGAAAAGAAGGCCTACACAAAAAAATCAAATAAATCTAAAAGAGACTCTTACTTGAAAAAAAAATTTAGAGACATAACTATTCATATTATCTTTTTCTATCAATTTTATATAAGCTTTTAGAAAAAGTGATATCATGATATTAACTATCCTCAATGATCATTTTTAGGTTGTCTTTTGACGAGGGCAATTATCATATCAATTCTAGCTGACTCTTGTTGAACAACATTTTGGTTTAAACCTCATTATTTTAGTCCAAAAACGATACAGCAAGATAGATGAAAGTTAGAATGATACTTTGAAGTATTGGTGCTTTGAAATATATCTTAATAGTAGTCTTTGATTTTGATATGAACACTACACAAATAAGAGTTTTTGTAATGGTCGAAAATCGTTGTCATAGATTGAAAAACTATTCCTAAAATTTTAAGCAACGTTTTGGCAACGATTTTTGATCTATGGTATATGCTGCTGATACCAATTCTAAAGGCAACGTTTTTTTACCTAAGTCAACGACAACAAAAAAACTGTTACCCTTGTTACTGTCATAGACAATGGTTTTGACAATAATTTTTAAAGAACCGTTTTTAATTATTGTTGTCTGTCATTATGCAATGGTTTAAGATCGTAACAGGATAGGCAATGGTTTTATGCCGTTGCAGTTTTGTTAATAATTTGGACAACGGTTTGAAAACCGTTGCCTTTTGTTGATGACTTTAAGAATGGTTTATGAACAATTGTCTTTTGTGTGTTTTTTTATAACGGTTTTAATATCATTGTCATTTTATAACTACCTTTGAAAACGATTTTAACCAAACCTCTAAAAATCAGACCAGTCACTGAATTGTTTTAGTTACTAGTTCACTGATTTACAAGTCCAACCAGTTTAATCATAGTTCAATCGGAATAACTATTTTATAATAAAATAATAAATAAAATATAAATAAACACACTAACACTACAAGGAACATTGTAATTATCGACGCCAAAAATCGATGGCTACATTTAATGTCAATATTTTTTTACGATTTTTCGTCGATACAATAAAAAAATAATTCAGAAATAAAAATATTAAAATCGACAACAAACTTGTCTATTTTTTTAGCGACTTTAATATTATCGTCGTAATGTCGACCGTAAAGAAGGACGAAAATACTTTTTTTAAAATCGACAGATACTTCGTCTATTTTAATATTTATAATATCGACAGCCTTTAGTGTCGATAAATTTAAACGATAGAGAATCTTTGCAGTGTTAGATCTATTATATAAAATCAACGATCAGGATGTTGATTTATTTTTTAACTAAATTCGACCACTTTTGTCGTCGATTTTTATCAACAACAAATTACCCCCGCTCTTATTTCCCGCCTCACTCGTTTCCCCCCAATTCACAGGTTACATTTTACCCTAATTTGTGCTTTCTCCATTTCACCTCAAAAACCAACCTTCCCTCTCCGCTGCCGCCGCACTGTCTTCGCGTCGCCACCGCTCTGTTGTTCAGTCTCTCTCTCTCTCTCTCTCTCTCTCTCTCTCTCTCTTCTTTGATTCGGTTCTATGAATGAAGATTTTGTATAGAGAAATAGTTAGTTCATAAACCCTAGAAAGCAGAGTGAATTGACATTTCTGTTGTTGCTGCGCTGCTGCATTTCACTTCCTTCCCCTAAGCGCCATGGTTATTCCTTTCTTCATATGCATATGTTTCTTCAGATTAGATCTACGTTCAGATTTTGTTTATATATTGAATTGTTTTTGTTCTTATACAACTTGGAATGAGTGTGAACACTTTAATGTATGCAGGCATAAGAGAAGAAGCTTGCGAACCCTATGAGGGAAATCAAAGTGCAGAAGCTTGTCCTCAACATCTCCGTTGGCGAGAGCGGCGATCGTCTCACTAAAATGATGAGAGGTGTTTGATGGATAAATCAAAGTGCAGAAGCTCCATCCCTCGATAGATAAATCGTCTTCCTCAAATTGTTAAGTGAACTTGTTGTTATTTCTTGCATGTCAATCTAGACTTTGCTATATGCAATTTTATTGTTATATCCTAAATGTTAAGATTAGTTTAATTACATTGGGAATAATATAGACACATAGACATACATAATTAATTGCATTGAAGAAACATGAAACATTTATCTAACATTCCAACGAGTTAAGATTGATCACAAAAGATAGATGTTATTTTGACATTGATGACCATGCTGTTACTGTGTTTTCAGTCTAGTATAATGTATAGATCTTGCTTCCTGTGCTTGTAGGGCTCTTTCATTTCCAAGTATAACCACTTCTTTGGATTGATTTTATTGAGATGAACTGTTTGATCCTTGTTTTCGTTGAAGATGCTTCAATATTCAGTTTCTGATTTTTGCTCAATGCAAGCACCTTTTTTTATTATTATTTTTTTGCAAAGGTGAAGTATATGCAGGGTCGGTATGTGTGTTGTTTTTTCTAGCCTAGTGCCTACTCTTTCTCTAATGAACCAAAGTAAAATCCGACCATGCTCTGTTGCATTTCTTTGGAGGGAAAAAAATCTGACTTCCATTTTAGTATTTTAATAACAATTATTTTTATTAGTATTGTTACTTTGTGTTATCCTTGTCACATTAATTTAATTAAAGTACATTCCTTACGACTAATGTTATTGTAGGCTGAATGAGAAATTGACAATGCACCATCAACTGTCTTTGTATTGTGACATGATTTTGTTGGCAAATTGTTTTACCAGTAACCAAGTGATTTAAACTTGAGAATTGAGATAACAGTGCACATTCCATTTCTATCAAGAGTCCCAATACCCTTTTTTTTTCTTAAGAGTCCCAAACTCCCAATATTCAAGTTTAGAGGTTGTGGTTTATTGCACAGCGTTGGCACTAAGAACAAATAGTAGAGTAGCTGAAGAGGGTGTATCATCATTCTGGAAGTTAAAATGTTTTTTAGGAGAGGGTCCATTAAAGTCTCCATCACCTCACGCTCAAAGTGGCTCTTTCAGAAACCTGAGTTCTCTGAATTTGACTATTTTTTTTATATTTTTAATTTATTTTTATGGGGAATAAGATAAAGCTGCATATATATGGGTTAGTGCAGTTGCATACTCATTAGGCGAAGATAGTGGGTCAATAGCTCAAAGCTATTTAAAGATATGATCAAACGCATGACGACCCTATTCTAATTCTTGGAGAATATGATCACCTTGGAATATGATACACCAAACTATTTAAAGAAGTATCTAAGGACTAATTAGAATTAAGTGAAATGGAAGGTTAATAACAACTATTTTCTTTTCCATTTTCAGGTCTCTACAAATCAAAGTATTCTAGATTTGGAGATGGCAACCAAATTAAGATGGTGTGCTTTCTCTGTAATACAAATTCTGGGAACTATTGCAGTGATGTCTCAGGTGGCATGGCAAGTTTTCGCCATTTTCATTCCGGTAACTGCAGTCTGCATATGGTATCAAGTATGTCATCCTTTCTCTCCTCCTTCATATTCCTATGTCATTATCATTACTAGTTAAAACAACATTGATTGTTGCAATCTTTGTGAAGCACATTATCAAGGTTTAGTTATTATGAAAGTCTATAGTTCACTCAATTTTCAATTCAGTCTCTATGTGGAGGAAAAGGAAGAAAAATGAAAGTATATGAAATGACTTGGTGGTATGGAAGACAAGGTGCTAAACTATAGCTATGCAAATTTTGTGTCCATGCTTTGGAAGCAAGAGCAAACAGATATTAGTTAGTTTTAGTGACCTTTATTTATGTGTTCAGCCACTTTTTTCCCTCTTAATATACCATACTTGTAAGCTAGTAGTTCTCTTCTCCTTATTTCAGTATTTTTATATGTATAGTTTCATAATTACCACACATAACGGGAAAAAGTTTAGAAGTTGTTTTGTTATTTAATTTTACATGTATTTTAGTTTTTTTATATGTATAGTTTTCTTCTTGTGAATCAATATTATTAGGCATCCACTACAACAAAATAGCATTTTGACGATGGTTTTTTTTTAATGCTTGGTGACGGTTTTAACAGTCAAAAAATGGTTTTGCGACGATAAAAAAAATGTCACAAATTTGAGCGTCGCCAGTTAACATAGTGACGGTTTTGGACCACCGTTGGTAAGAAGTGTCGCTAAATTGTTTGTGACGGTTTTTGAAGTATAAAACCATCACTAATCTGTAACACTTGTAAAGGTGTTTTTTATGCTGTATTTCGCAACGTTTTAGAACTGTCGTTAAATTACTAATTCCTTTGACCATTTTTCTTTAGATTTCATGACTATTTTAAACCGTCCCTAAGTTATTAGTTCTTATGACAATTTTTAGGTATATTTATAGACTATTTAAACCGTCACAATATTTTTAGTAATGATTTTTCGATTTAAAACCATCACTAAATTATTAATTCTTATTACAGTTTTTTCCTATATTTAGTGACGGTTTTAAACTGTCATAATCTCTCCAACATCAATGCTTTCTTTTATTAATTATTAAAAAATTATTACTATTATAAATAATAATTTATGTGTCTACCAACAAAATAATAAATAGCATTATATTTCAACAAATTTAAACTCAATCTCACAAGTTTTACAAAAATAGAAACAATATATTTCAAAATTGAATTCTACAAATTTTACATAGTCATAATCCATAAAATATAAATTCAAAAAATCCCAACTTAATCCAAACATATAAAGCTAACAATTGTACTTGTAACTTAATCCTCAACTTTTCTCCGCAACTTCGCTTCACCTTCAACCTCAATAGTATCCAGCTTCAACAATTACTTCACAAGCAACTCTTGTCCTCTGCAAATGAGAGAATGCAATGATTAGAATGCATTCACAAATAAAAGGACTTGCAATGGAACATGAAATATAGGAAATTAAAAATATCCAAAGAAAGATTACCACCAAGAATGCACACTTGAATTTGTTTGAAATACATGGCATAACCCCAAGCTCATAAAAATTTACAATTAAATGAACTTATAAGGTTTTCATGTTTGGGATTTGGGATAAAGGTGTGGGGATGGAACCATTAACTGATTTAGTATGAAGGGGGGAATATACAGTAATTTTTGGTTTGGAGAAACAGGGAAAACATACCACTGCTATTGATGACATGGAGAGAAATGAGCCAATGAAAACACCTTCAGACAATTTGGCTCCAAATATCTGCAAATCAAGTGGACAATGATGTTTAGAACCCGTCTCTACTCAACCATAAATGCTTAATTCTATTGAAGACCATAACATATACACTCAGCATCATACCTTGGAATACAGGCTCTACTTGAGTAGGTTGCAGAAGCAGAGAGATCAGAAGAAGTGCTCCTCAAGTGGAATAAAGAATCCGGATTTGAATCCGAAAGATCCCGGAAGCTATAGTATTAAGTAACTCTATGAACAAGCAACAAAATGTAGTTTCAATTGACGGCTTCAGATGTCCAAATAATGGATTAGTGCAACTTCATGAATCTGATTTCACTTTGTCAGAGCTTAATAAAACAGAACAAAGAAGAGCACTAGCTACTAATAACATCATTCCTGATCCAAACATGACAAAGGTTTCACAGATAGGCCTTAATCAAACCTTTTCACCTCTCAATTCAGAAGGAAACATTGAAGTATTTGATTGCACCATACCAACACAGTATACTTGGAATCAAGTTCCCAAAAGGAAACTCCAAGATGATCCTAAATCACAATCAATTGCTTCAATGGTATCCAGTCCCTCTGATGCAAGCTCAATAGCTTCTTTTGCAGTTGACAACATTATTCTGGTTCAGTCCAAAAGCCTTATGGTGAATGATCAATCTTCAGTCACTTCAAATCCGGGTTGAAAACACAAGAATAAACTATGAAAATAATCCAAGAGCAAGAAGTAGTAGTTATAAGCAAAAGATTAAAATATTTGAGGGCTTCATCAACAACTAAACTATGCTTGGGTATGTATACAGTGTAAGAGTTGTAACAGTGAGAAATAATAAGAGTTATTATATCTGCTCTATTATTGATATTTTACACAGAAAAATTAACCAGCCTGGAACCACTAGCAACAATCAAGCACAAGCATAGTACATTTCTTGAACTAGGTTTTAGATTACTATTGTTCATTGCCTCAAATTAATGTCCAAAAGGTGTAAGCCATTCAATATCAGTGAAATACAAAGCATGCTCTAAATTTGCAGGAAGAAATTTCTAAATAATTAATATTTTCATACAAATAGAATGGCCCTAAACACAGACTCCACGGTGCCAGAATCACCCATCATATACAGTGGTAAGTGCATCAATAAGAAGAAAATGCAAAATAGTAATTATTCCAATAGGTTAAATTTTTCTACAAAAAATTGGAAAGTAGTAATTATTTATGACTAAAACAGAACACAATTAAAAATGTCTTAAAGGTGAATCCGTAATGATTGGAGAACACAAATTTGAACATTGATCGAACCTGGCCTGTGGCATATATCTCAAAAATCAGATATACAAAATACATGAGCCATAGCACCACGTAATGAACAAAGCCTTATCGATGGGATTGGATTCGAATGCCTTAATTAAATATGCAGTAAAGATAATGTCCATCAAAACTCCTAATTAAATAATAACAATTAATTAGGCATACTAGAACTAGACATTAACCAAATTAAATAGTTTCAACTTATAGGCATACTAGAACTAGACATTGACCAAATTATACCAATTAACCAATGCAGAACCACTTGAACTAAGCTAACATTAGTTTAAAAACAAGTTCCAACCTTTAAGGAGAACAAAGAAGACCCAGTTACAAAAATAGATTTTTTTAAAAAGTACCTGGTGTCACTCAACACTAAAAACTATTTATAACTCAATTCTAAAACTCATTAGATTAATAAAAGGAGGGGAAAAAGACTATTTATCATTTTAATTTGTAACATGACGTGCGAACTAATAATTATCATGAATTATATTGTCATTGACTCACTGATATGAAACCTTAGTCTAAAATTAGAAGAAAAATAAGTCATACTCATTTAATATGTAAGTGGAATCAAAATATAAGGAATATAAAGAATAATTAGTTTTTACCCCTAAGCTTGCTGAACTATGCACCTGACGTGAGCCATCTACAAAATAGAGACTGATGTCACAAATTGATGACCGGGACAGTCATAACTCATAGCACATAATCAAGCAGAGTTTGAAAAGTTTAAACGAAAAATAAACTTGACTTAATTAGCTAATGTATAAAACCCAAGTTTTAGAAAAAATACTTGTCCAAATTGTGCCTTCGGAATTAGATAGTAAAGCTCATTCAGAAGGGTTTAGAGAAATACCTGTCCACATTTTAGGGTACCAGCACAACTCATTCAAGTTTTCCACAGCCAACCTGTTTGTTAATTTAGTTGAAGCATTTGCCAACCTGTTTGTTAATTTAGTTGAAGCATTTCATTGAGCAGGTTATGTGCTAGGAAAATAAAAATGAATTCTAAAGCAAATAAAATTTAAAGCTTTCAACAAAACAATCTACCACATAATAAGATATAAAGCATGAGCTCTCATATTAAGAATCAATGAAAAATTGAAAATCACAAGCAACATTAAAAGTACCAAATTATATCAAATCAAAATCAAAATGTAAAAATGGAATCCTTTTCTGGAAATGGTTTTCACTCACATGAACATTTATTCATTGAGTAGAACAATACCATTTGGATTTTTTGTTCTGTTTCTTCTTTTTTTTTTAATTTCTTGTTGGATAATCACTTGCATATCACTTTCCATAATTATAAAGCTATAGATATAGGGCAATCGTAACAGTTTTCAAATCATACCTCGTGATTAACCACCAGTGAACAATAAGTTCAGCAAATTAGCTTTTCCATCTCTGTTGTAGCAATTTGCATAATTCAAGAAGGTCACTAACCCGTTCATGATATCATCAAGGCACAAAAAATCAAAGAAATCAAAAGAAGAAATAAGAAATACAGCATTCAAAGAAATCTAGTTGAAGCATTTTATCGAACATGTTGAGTGCGGAAAAATAAATAAGAGAATTCAAATAAAAATAGCAAATATGAACATGAGGATATAATCATTACGATAAATTACAACAAAATAGAGTACTAAGAACCAACAATTGCAACAATTTCAGCACAACAAACATTAAGCAACAACAAAAAAATTGCAGGGTAAAAATTATAATAGAAGAACAATTGAATACTCACTATCAAAGTCAAGTATTGAGGTTGGAAGAGAAGAAAAAGTCACCGTACGGAGAATTAGGGTTCGCACTCGGAAAAGAGAGGAAAAGAAAGGACAACGCAGGGACGGCGAACGCGAACCGCGACAATGAACAGCGAATGCGAACCGCGATGGTGAATGGTGAGACGATGAACGACGAACTGAAGCATGGTGAAGCTTGCTGTGTTACTTTCCCTATTCTTCACCTCTTCTCATCTCATCGGAAACCACAGTGAAATAGTGAAATCCAGTTTTGAAAAAATTAGAAAGTTAAAAAAAATAGTGAAAGATATAGACAGAGTACTGACGCTTTTAAAATTAAGTGTATAAGTGTCACAATGTTAATTAATAAAGACCCTTAAAACAACTGTCACAAATTAAGTGTAGCTATCTGTTCAATTTGGTGTAGTGATCCTATTGATACATAATAATAGAATATTCTTTAAAAATTTATTTGCCTCATTTTTTAATCTTTAGTATAAATTTTATTTTTATATTTAAAAATTTATTTATCTTAATTGTCTATTATTTTCAAATGAAAAAAAATGAATAAAAAATATAGCTATTAAAATCGACGACACTGTTGTCACTTTTTTAATTTAAAATAGACAAAAGAAAACAAAAATAGACGATGACTTTGTCGATACTTTAATAATTAAATCGACGGCTGATTTGTCAATTTTAATAAATTAAATATCGACAGATATCTTGTCGATTTTATATAATATTATTGACAGTCAGGCTGTTGATTTTATTAAATATGTAAATATCTTAAATTCATATTATCGACACATTAGTTGTCGATTTTATTAAAAATTTATCGACGGCCTAGCAAGCCGTCGATTTTATTAGATTTTTAAAAAATCGACTCGTATAAAAGGGATAACTTTTGCCGTCGATTTTTAATATTATCGATGGCTTTTTTGTCGATTTGGCTATCGATTTTAATGATGTTTCTTGTAGTGATAAGATAAAAAAAATTAACAAGATTTAACTAAAATTAACAAAGTTTTCAAACATAATTTCAACAAGGTCAGCACAATAATTAATATGTTTTAACAAAGATGAACAAAGTTTTCAATCCAATTTTAACAAGTTCATCACAATTATTAACAACAGAAACAAAAAAAAAAAAAAAAAAACACTGAATGAGCACTATCCACTCTTCACTTGCTTTGTTTTTGAGGAGTATGATCCTTCCGTAATAACCTCTTTTCTTTTCCAACTGCTTCAAAATAATCTCCAGTTCATCCTGTAATAAGTTATATTCATTAGAGATTATCAAGTAACATTTATTTTGTATGCAAAAATAGTCTTAAGCATATCTTACACTTTGAACATGGAAGGCTTCATTGCAAAAATTCAAGTTGGGGCTCACAACGAATGAGAGACAACAAGAAGTGAAAAAAATGTAGTGTTAAAAAACCAAATAAAATTCTAGCTGTAGGTTAAGCGTAAGTTAAAAACTTGTAATATGAACTAGCTCTATAGCAAGTACCAATACATAGCAACAAATAATTAAGGTACTAGCTATGATTGTATAAACCTTAACAAATTGTGCAGATATTCGGATAGCAAATCCATACAAGAATTATAATGCACCAAGTTATATGTCTTAAATTGAGCAATGAATCAGTAATATAGACGGTGCTATTTATCAATAAAAAACAAAATTTAACAATAATAAAAAAAGAAAGAATGATGAGCATTAAATCAATAACACAGACAATGCAATTTTTCTAACAGAGTTAACAATTTAAAATGAGAAAATTCTACTTCCCTCTCTTGTGAGATGCTAAAATAATATTTCCCTCTCTTCTATTTATAAAATGTACATTCTCCTCCCTTATAACTTTTTAAAAACTTCCTCTTTAATCCATTTTAATTTTTTTGTGTTAACTCATTTTAACTTTATCCATTTTTCAAGGAAAAATAAATTACTTTTTAACAAAAATACCCTTTAACAAAAATTTTATTTTTTGTCATTAATTTTACTTACTAAAATATCCTTTAATAAATTATTTTTTTATTGATTAAATTGTATTTTTACCAAAATATTTTTAAAAAATTTAATAATTAAATTATTTTTTCTAAGATACCCTTCAATAATTTTTTTAATTATTAATTATAATTTTACCAAAATGTTTGTTAACAACTTTTTTATATTTTACTATTAATTTTTCGATATCAATATATTATTTTAATATTAAAAAATTTTAGTAAGATTATTTTTCAATATCAATATATATTAATTGTTATACATATTAACAATGGTAAGACTTTTTATTTAATGTTAAAATAATATATATTGATATCGAAAAATTAATAGTAAAATATAAAAAATTATTAACAAAAATTTTGGTAAAATTATAATTTAATAATTAAAAAATTATTGAAGGGTATCTTAGAAAAAAATAATTTAATTATTAAATTTTTTAAAAAATATTTTAATAAAAATATAATTTAATAAATAAGAAATAATTTATTAAATGATATTTTGGTAAGTAAAATTTAATGATAAAAAAATAAAATTTTTGCTAAAGGATATTTTTGTAAAAAATAATTTTTTTTTTTGAAAAATAGATAAAGTTAACATTAGTTAACACAAAAAATTTAAAATAGATTAAAGAGGAGGTTTTTTAAAAATTATAAAGAAGGAGAATGTACATTTTATAAATAAAAGAAAGGAAAGTGTCATTTTAACATCTCACAAGAGAGGAGAGTGGAATTTTCTCATTTAAAATTTATTATCAAATACAAACAGGGAGTAAAGCCCATCAACTAAAGCCAAGCACTAAACACTGACTGATCATTCGAGAAAAATATCAAAGGAACATTTAAAATACATCAACAACACAATTACACCAAATGAAAGAAACTTCAATCACAGCTTAAACCAAAACTCACAATCTTCTCAAATTGAAGCAATAAACAACTTAAAAAGGAAAGCAGCAAAAAATAATTTTTAATAAAAGATTCAGATAAGTAATTTTAACCTGAAATAAAATCAAATCCAAGAACAAAAAAAAAAAAAAAAAAGTCTAAAACAGTAAGTAACGCATGAAATTAAATGGTGCCAGAACAAGGCTAAAAATTTTTGATATGGAAGCAAAATGAGTAATATACTTTAACATGGTAATTTTTGGTATTTTTTAAAATTGTGGGAGTACACAAATTGGACCCTTCGATTTGTGTTTAAAAAGTTGAAAAAAATTCAGAGTACACAAATCGGAGGGTTCAATTTGTGTTAAAAAAATTGAAAAAACTAAGAGTACACAACTCGGACCATGTGAGTTCTTTGGTGATGAAATTTTGCTTCACAAATTGCATGATCCGATTTGCAGCTGATGGAATTTGAAATATGAAACGTGGAATTTGGACTCTCCGTTTTTCTTGTTCTGGGTAATTATTGTTTAATAATAAATTATTGTAACGGTTATAAAATCGTTTTTTAAAATAGTAAAAGAATAAATTACTATTTGTATCCATGAAAGATACAAACACTGACAAATATATCCATATAAGAATAAAACGACAATTGTACCACGAAAGATAGCTTCCGTGTGCCAAAAATACCCTAACGGACTAATTGTGTAACCAACGTCCAGGTACTCTTGGCATACGGAAGCTATCTTCTGTGGTTATAATTGTCGTTTTATTCTTATATGGTACATTTGTCAGTATCTATATGTTTTATGGGTACAAATGATAATTTATTCAATAATAAAAAAAACTATAAAATAATATAACATTAAATTTTAACAGCAATATTGTAAAATATTATTGTCTAAAATTATTTAAAAAAATAATAATTTTAAGATGTTGCAAATTTAATGTTATTAAAGTCCATATTTATTGCAGTGGAAGTAGAACGTTTTTTTTTTTCTCTTTCCTTTCAATTTTATAAGTGACTATGTCAAAATATTATTTTGCCCTGTATGATTTCATGGTTTTTGGTCATTTAAGTTACTTTCATATATATATATATATATATATATATATATATATATATATATATATATATATATATATATATATATATATATATATAATATTCTAATGGTTACATTAAATGGTTGAAAGATCAAAAAATCTCGTCTTGGAAAGTTCAAGAGTGGGAATAGTAAAAAAAAATCTCGGATACATTACAAAGAGAATCGAATCTTTGTATTTTCCTTTGATATTTCATTTCTATTTTCTGCATATCCTTTGCTTTCTATATACTAATTTATGCCCGTACTTATTGAGATATCAATACGCAATCTGTTGAAAAGTATTTCACCCTTCTTCTAATATAAATAGATTAATTTTAAATATGTTCTTAGTTCATATAATAAATATAATTATATAAGTTACTTTAATTTTGGATAAAGTACATAATTTTTTAGCCATTAATATTTGAACTAAATTATAATTATTTTTTTAACATGTGAAATTTTTTTTATTTCAAATATTTTATTTCATGTCATTTTCGTTATATATTAAATTAAAATTAAAACATATTTTTTCAAGAGTACTATATATTTGGCTGATTTTTTTGGTTATGGAGAGGGTGTAGGTGTTTTGCAGGATTATGGAAGATGGGGTTCTACACCGTTATGTGGGACAGCTTTTTTATCAGAGTTGGTGTGGAAAAATTGGACCTTCCGAGTTCTTTGTTTCCAAAAATTTATATGCAAATCGTCTGTTTTGCTTGGAGGAGATGAAACTCACATCATGGAAATCGGACCTGCGATTTCTCATGGAACAAATCAGATGGTCCGTTTTGTTCGTTGGGGAAGTAGGTTCTAGTAGTCGCATGGTCCGAGTTGTGTGTATATATATATAGTTGTGAAGTTTCCGAACCATAGATAGCCGACCAGATCCAAGTTTGTTCATCTTCTTCGACTTCTCTTCTTCTTTCTCAGGGTGTGGGGTCTGTATTGTTGGGTTAGAAAAAAATAGTTGCTGGTAAAGTTTTTGTTTTTGTTTTAGTGAGTGATAGGAATGGATGATACAGTCATTTTGAAAGTGTATTATTCTTTGATGTACTCTATCTTTGTTTTATATTAATTTATTTTATTTTTTATTTTTACTTTGTAAAATTTGTAATTGTAATTATTATATACTATGTTTATTATCAAAATTTTGTATAATATAAACTATGATCCTATAAAAAATGACAAAATAAATAAAAAATTAATTATAAGTGTTCATACCCTGGCCCAATGATAAGGCCCAGGTCCAGATGAAAGGCCCAGTCCGAAGGATTGAGCCTCGCGCTACACCGACCTTCTCTCTATGAAGTCGGTTCTTACCACGACTTGCCTTAAAGAAGTCGGGAACAAGGATTAGCTGGCAGATAAGCACTCATTCAAATGAGTAACTGCCCCTAAAATCTCTCTACCCACTTCCAGGAGCCATATCTCAACTTCCCTAAGATAAAGGGACGGTTATCCACCTTAAATGGCGGAACTACTCCAACTGTGGTTATGGGTTCACCACTATAAATACACTGACACTTTTCAGGTATCACTCAGACCTAATACTCGCTAGACCTGTTTTGCTCCCTTTGCTGACTTTGGTATCGGAGTGTCTTTGCAGGTACCACCCCCCATTTTCTCATATCGAAGTCGGATGGGGGCCTTGGATCATCAATCCGCTTGGATACTTCCTCATTCAGACGATTGGGCCAGCCAAACTGATCCAACCCAATAATCTCCGGTTACCCATCGTAACATTGGCACCGTTGCCGGGGACCTGAGAGATCAGCCAGTAATGGCGGATGTATCCCCTGAAGATGGTCATGTGGCGTCGAATTCCAAACAAGAGAACCTGGATACCGGAAACAATGACGCAGACCTAACCCTCCACCAGGAAACCAACGACCAACACAGGGAAGGAACCTCCGGATTTAAAAATCCGAAGACAAATTCCTCAGAGGGGCGCGAATCAGAAAAGGATGGACCACCCCACGCAACTGAACTAATGGGGCTAGTCCATGTCCACCAATGTCGCTTGGAACAGCTGGAACAGGAACGGGAGCGACAAAGAGAGATAGAAAAGCACCTAAGAGAGGAGATGGATTGACGAAAAGAGTTAGAGAAAAAACTCTTAAAGTTAGAATCCTCCCTCAAAGGTCAGAACTCCCGTGACGATCAAGAAGAGTTGCCCCCAGGAGGGGAGGACCCTTTTAGTGAGGACATAATGAGGGCAAAAGTTCCAAGAAACTTTAAAAGCCCCGATATGGACCTCTATGACGGAACCACAGATCCGAAGCATCACTTAAGCAACTTTAAAAGTCGGATGTATCTGGCTGATGCTTCTGACGCAACGCGCTGCAAAGCTTTCCCGACCACCTTATCGAAAGCAGCGATGAAGTGGTTCGATAGCCTCCCTTCAAGGTCGGTCACCAACTTCGAAGACCTCTCAAGGAAGTTTCTAATGAGGTTCTCCATTCAGAAAGATAAAGTAAAGCATGCACCGAGCCTCCTGGGAATAAAGCAGGAGGTCGGAGAACCTCTACGAGATTATATGGAAAGGTTCAACAAGGCATGCTTAGAGATTCAAGACCTGCCCACCGAGGCAGTTATCATGGGGCTGGTCAATGGACTTAGAGAGGGTCCCTTCTCACAGTCCATATCAAAAAGACACCCCACCTCCTTAAGTGATATACAGGAACGAGCTGAAAAATACATCAACATGGAGGAAAATGCCAGACTGAGAGAGTCAAGTTGGTGACCTGGGCACCTTCCCTCGATAAAAGAGAGGGAGAGGGAGCCCAAGAAGAAAGAAGATCTCGGTCTCGACAGACCCAGGAAATATCACTCTTATACTCCTCTAAAGGTTTTCATAGTGGACGTATACAGAGAGATTTGCAATACTGAAAGGCTGCCACCTCCCAGGCCCATTAAAAATAAAAAAGAGGGGAGTCGCAGCGACTACTGCGAGTATCATAAAATATATGGTCACTCAACAAACGATTGTTACGACCTTAAAAATGTGATAGAAAAGTTGGCCAGAGAAGGCCGACTTGACAGATATCTCATAGAAAGGTCGGACAATAATGGGAAGAGAAAGCGAGATGACACAGATAGAAGAGAGCCACCACCGCAGACTCCAGAGAGACATATACATATGATCTCAGGCGGATGCGGGAGGGGGACTCACCAAGTCCGCTCGCAAAAGACACCTCAAGCGAGTCTACCAAGTCGGAAACGAATCATCCGACCTCCCTACCATCTCATTTACAAAGGAAGATGGGCAAGGAGTAGTCCCTGGACACGACGATCCAGTGGTGATAACCATGATCCTAGCCAATGCCCATCTCCACAGAACCCTAGTAGATCAAGGAAGTTCGGCAGACATCCTTTTCAAGCCTGCGTTTGACAAACTAGGGTTGGATGAAAAGGAGTTAAGAGCCTACCCCGACACCTTGTACGGGCTAGGCGACACGCCAATAAAACCACTGGGATTTCTACCCCTCCACACTACCTTCGGAAAGGGGGAAAAATCCAAAACTCTGAGCATAGACTTTATAGTCATCGATGTAGGGTCAGCATATAATGCCCTAATCGGCAGAGCTACCCTAAATCGACTCGGAGCGGTGGTGTCTACCCCCCATCTCTGCATGAAATTTCCGACACCTGCGAGAATAGCAACGGTGCGGGGAGACCAGAAGTTGGCGAGAAAATGCTACAATGAAAGCCTAAACCTGAGGGGAAAGGCAAAAAGGTTCACACCATAAAGCTCGGTGGTGCAAGGGCCAAAGAAGAGCTACGACCACAGCCAGAAGGAAAAACTGAGGAAATACAGGTCGGCCAAGAGGAAGGGAGGAATACCAACATAGGAGCCAACCTGGGGGAAACCCTAAAGCAAGGGTTGACTAAGCTCCTAAGAGACAATTCTGACCTCTTTGCCTGGAAAGCTTCTGACATGCCTGGGATAGACTCCGAGCTCATGTCCCACAAGCTCTCGGTATATCCGGGGTCGCGACCTGTACAACAGAGGAGGCGCAAGCTCGGCCCGGAACGAGCTCTAGCGGTGGAAGAGCAAGTACAGGCACTCCTAGAAGCCGGCTTCATCAGAGAAGTCAAATATCCAACATGGCTAGCAAATGTAGTGCTAGTCAAGAAGCAAAATGGTAAATGGAGAATGTGTGTCGACTACACTGACTTAAATAAGGCATGTCCCAAGGACCTTTATCCACTCCCAAGTATTGATACCCTAGTAGACTCTAGCTCGAGATATCGGTACTTGTCGTTCATGGATGCCTACTCGGGATATAACCAAATCCCGATGTATAAGTCGGACCAGGAGAAAACATCATTCATCACGCCCAGAGCCAATTTTTGCTACGTGGTCATGCCATTTGGATTAAAAAATGCAGGGGCCACATATCAAAGGCTGATGAATAAGGTGTTAGCTTCTCACATGGGGACCTTAATGGAAGTCTACGTCGACGACATGCTAGTAAAAACCAGGGAAGAAGTCGACCTTTTGTCAGACCTCTCGCAAGTCTTCGACACCCTAAGGTTACATGGGATGAGGCTAAATCACGCAAAGTGTACCTTCGCGGTAGAGGCTGGAAAATTCCTAAGTTTTATGCTAACAAAGAGAGGGATTGAAGCAAATCCCGATAAGTGTAAAGCTATCCTGGAAATGAAGAGCCCAACTTGCTTAAGAGAGGTTCAACAATTAAATGGCCGACTTGCAGCCCTCTCCAGGTTCTTGGCAGGATCAGCACTCAAATCCCTTCCACTGTTTTCTTTATTAAGAAAGGGACGCCAGTTCGAATGGACTCCAGAATGCGAAGGAGCGTTCCAGGAGTTCAAAAAGTTCTTGAGCCAACCACCAATCCTAACCCGACCTCTAGTCGGGGAAGATCTCGTCCTATATTTGTCCGTATCAGACAAAGCTGTCGCATCAGCCCTGATAAAGGAGGACGAGGTCGGACAACATCCAGTTTATTTCATCAGTAAAGTTCTCCAGGGTCCCGAGCTAAGGTATCACAAACTAGAGAAGATTGCCTACTCCTTGGTAATAGCTTCACGAAGGCTACGGCCCTACTTCCAAGCATATACAATAAGAGTCCGAACGAACCAACCCATGAAGCAAATCCTTCAGAAGACGGATGTTGCAGGGAGAATGGTTCAATGGGCAATAGAGCTCTCCGAGTTCGACTTGAAGTATGAAACCTGGACAGCAATCAAAGCCCAATGCCTCACCGACTTCATAGCAGAGTACGCAGGAGACCAAGAGGAAAAGCCAACTACATGGGAACTCTATGTAGATGGATCCTCAAACAAGGCAGCAAGCGGCGCAGGCATAATACTGGTGGATGAAAGGGGAACTCAAATAGAGGTATTGATGACAAGTCATCTTAGCCTATTTTCACTAGCCTTTTTCTTATGTTTTCATTTGAATTATGCACTTTCTTGAGCCATAAGCAAGCCAATTGGGTAGATTTTCATGCTTCCTTTGATTGAATCAACCATAGATGAATTAATGCAATTTCATGAGGTTTTATGCTATAATTGTCACATATTATAAAAGAATGAATATCTCATGATTTTGAGCATAGCTTTGATGTGTTTGGTTGATTAATGATAGGTGAAGAAAGCTTGGAGAAAGGTTGAAGCAAAGAGGAATGGCTAGGAGGAAGAGAGGACAAAAAGTTTGAGCAAAAGTTTGCCTCAAACTTTAGCTCAAACTTTTGGAATAAGTGAAAATGAACCAGGGAGCAAAAAGCTAGACCAAAAGTTTGCCTCAAACTTTTGTGCAAACTTTTGGGCAAAAAGCTTGAGCAAAAGTTTGCCTCAAACTTTTTGGCAAACTTTTGGCATCACAAATCAACACCCTGGAGAGCAAAATTTTGCGCCAACGTTTACCTCAAACTTTTTGGCAAACGTTGGCGACATGAACAACACACCCTGGAGAGCAAAAGTTTGCGCCAACGTTTGCCTCAAACGTTTTGGCAAACGTTGGCGCCATGAGTGTGCAAGGGGGAGCCAACGTTTGAGCAAAAGTTTGACCCCAAACTTTGGCTCAAACGTTGGTAGCAGCAAGGATGGGGTGGCTGATATGAAAAGTTTGAGTAAAAGTTTGCCTCAAACTTTTACTCAAGCTTACATGATTCCAAACCCGGTTCACTTCGGTTCTTCTCCAAACTCCAAGAGTAATCAACCAAGGCCTCTATCAACCCAATTCCATCAAGAGCAAAGGCCCAATTGAAGGCTTGAAGACCATTTGAAGAAAGTGTATAAATAGCATAGGATTTAAGTTTTTAGGGGAGCTTTCCTTTTAGTTTTCATAAGAGCTTTTCTTTTTGGTTTTGATTAGTACACTTAGTAGAGAGCTCACTTTACATTTCTTGGCATTGTTGTTTTAATTCAAGAGAATTTGGGAGGAGAATTGATCTCTCTTCTTCCTTGTTCTTGCCCAGCACTCTTTACTTTCCTTGTCTTGGATCTTGGGTGGGAGAATTGAAGAAATTCTGTTTCAATCTCATCCTGAGATCTCTCTGTTTCATTTTACTGCATAATTGAATTTCCATTTGGTTAATTGCTTCTGTCTTCTACTTTCTCTGCAATTTACAATTCTTCGTTTCCTTTGCAATTGTTCTTGTTGGATCTAGGAAGGCATTGAGATCTAGACTTGGTTTTCTAGTTTCTTGGGTCCTGAGATCCGGATTTCCCATTTCCCATTCTCTGTTTACTACTTTTCAAGCTCATTTACATTTCTGTTTTTAGATCCGGTTCAATCCAAGCCATCTTTTACTTTTCTGCTTGTTGCAATTTTACTTTTCCTTGTTTAATTTCTGCAAATCCAATTCCTAATTCCCTTTACAATTCAAGCCATTTACATTTCTTGCACTTTAAGATTTTGCAATTTACATTTCTTGCGTTCTAAGTTTCTGCCATTTAATTTCTTGTTCTTTAAGATTCAGCACTTTAAATTTCAGTTCTCTTTAATTTCATGCAATTTACCCATTCCCTTTACTTTCTATGCAATTTAAATTCTGCAAATCACAAATCTCTCAACCAAATCTTGATTCGCTTGACTAAATCAACCACTAAAATAAAATTTCTCAATCCTTCAATCCCTGTGGGATCGACCTCACTCCCGTGAGTTATTATTACTTGATGCGACCCGGTGCACTTGCCGGTGAGTTTTGTGTCAGATCGTTTTCTGCTACATCAAGTTTTTGGCGCCGTTGCCGGGGATTGAAATTGATTGACAATGATTAAGTGAAGTGGAGATCTAGATCTAGCATTTTTATTTTCCGTTTCTCTAACTTTGGACTAACCCACTAACTGTTTGAATTTTTGCTTAAGCTAACTCAAACTTCATTCTAGCAATAGATTGAAGTGTCACTGGTTTTTGTATGTTTCTTGTGTTTTGCTTGTATGTCAGATACAAGAAGAGAGATCCTTACCTTTCACGAAACTGACGAAAGAATCCTCCGAAGGCTAAGAAGAGAAGCAAGAGAAAAAAATGTTGCTGGAGAGGAAGAATCAGATGAAGAATATCATGAATTGGAGGAACACTCAACAAATCCAACAAATCCACCAGTGAGAATGGCCAACAACAATGGTCAACCCCAGAGGAGAGTCTTGGCTTCATATACACTTGCTAATCCAAGGCATTGTGGGAGTAGCATCCTTACCCCAAATGTCGATGCAAATAACTTTGAATTGAAGCCCCAACTCATCACCTTGGTGCAGAACAACTGTTCCTATGGAGGAGGCCCCTTGGAAGATCCAAACCAGTACCTATCCACCTTCCTGAGGATATGCAACACAGTGAAGACCAATGGTGTGCATCCTGACAGTTACAAATTGCTGTTATTTCCATTTTCTCTCAAAGACAAAGCCACTCAATGGTTAGAATCCTTCCCAAGAGACAGCATCAACAACTGGGATGATCTAGTAACCAAGTTCCTTGCCAAGTTTTACCCACCTCAAAGAGTTATTAGATTGAAGACTGAAGTACAAACATTCACACAAATGGATGCTGAACCCTTGTATGAGGCATGGGAACGATACAAAGCTCTAATCAGGAAGTGCCCTCCTGAGATGTTTAATGAATGGGATAAACTCCAAAATTTCTATGAAGGACTGACAATAAAAGCTCAAGAGGCACTTGACTATTCAGCAGGAGGCTCAATGTAACTCATGAAGACAGTTAAAGAGGCCCAAAACCTCATTGATATGGTGGCAAATAATCAATATTTCTTTGCTCATCAGAGACAACGCCAGCCATCACAAAGGAAAGGAGTGTTAGAAATGGAAGGGGTTGACACCCTCCTAGCTCAAAACAAGATAATGCAGGAGCAGATTCAATAACAATTTGAGCAGATGGCTAAAAAGATTGATAGCTTGCAAGTTGCAGCAGTGAATACAAGCCAACCATCAACCACATGGGGGCAAAATAAAGAAAACCAAGAAGATCAGCAGCAGGAACAACCTCAATATGTGCACAACCAAGGTTCAGGCCAAAATGAGGTTTATGGTGACACCTACAATCCATCCTGGAAGAACCATCCAAATCTCAGATGGGGAGATAACCACACTCAAAACCAACAACCATGGCAAAGGAATTCAAACCAAAACAACTCAAGAAGCAACCAGAACAACAACCAGCAAAACATAACCCACAATCCATATAGAAAACCCCAAAATGACCACCCAAATCCCAGCTATTATCCACCCAATAATTCAGTCACTAACCAAAACAACCATCATCCACCTTCCACATCCATATTTCACCCACAAAACAACCCCACAAATAGTTCAAACAACTTCCAGCAACAACCATCTCACTTTACACAACCACAACTAAATCCAGACTCCCAAAGAATCTCTAATCTAGAGATAATGGTGGAGAAACTCATAAAAAATCAAGAGATGGCAAGACAAGATCAGGAAGTAGCACGGAAGGATCAAGCCATAACAAGTAAAAATCTTGAGAGGCATATGGAACAAATGGCTAAACGAATTGTAGAGATGGATGAGAACCAATCAAATGTATCCCCTAGTGCCACTCAAGACCATTCAAGGGACAAAGAAAAAGCTACAAAGTGGGAGGAGTGCAAAGCAATTATAGTGGAAAGTGAGAAGAAGGCCATCAATCAGGAAGAACACAACAGAGAAGTTCCACAAAAAGAGACAGAAGAGAGAAGTGAAGAAGATCAAGAAATCAAGAATGCAAAAAGCTCAAAGAGAGATAAGGACATCCTTGAAACACAACTACAAGAGAAGAAGGAAGGGGTGAAGCCACATATCCCCAAACTTCCATACCCTCAGAGGTTCAAAAAAGAGAATGAGGATAAGCAATACTCAAAGTTCTTGGACATATTCAAGACCCTCAGCATCAATATTCCTTTCTTAGAAGCACTTGAACAGATGCCAGTGTATGCCAAATTTATGAAGGAAGTGCTGACAAAGAAAAAGTCCTTAAAAGAAGGACAAATTGTTGAGATGACAATGGAATGTAGTGCTATTCTCCAAAGAGAGTTACCAAAGAAGAAAGATGATCCTGGGAGTTTTTATATACCTTGCACCATAGGAGACATAACAATTGAAAAGTCATTCTGTGACCTTGGTGCAAGCATAAACTTGATGCCTTTGTCTCTAATGAGGAAGCTTCGAATTTGTGAGCTGAAATCCACACGAATACTCCTTCAAATGGCTGATAAATCCATCTAGCAAGTAGTTGGAGTTGTAGAGAATGTACTGGTAAAAGTGGGAAAATTCCTTCTCCCAGCTGATTTTGTCATTTTGGATATGGAGGAGGACCCTAAC
Organism: Arachis hypogaea; assembly: GCF_003086295.3. Classification (NCBI taxonomy): domain Eukaryota; kingdom Viridiplantae; phylum Streptophyta; class Magnoliopsida; order Fabales; family Fabaceae; genus Arachis; species Arachis hypogaea. The sequence continues at coordinate 146,023,731 of NC_092054.1, forward strand.
ACCCCCATCATTCTAGGGAGGCCTTTTCTTGCTACGGGTAGAGCACTGATAGATGTTGAAAAAGGGGAATTGTTGCTGAGAGTGCATGATGAGCACCTAGCATTCCATGTTTTTAAAATCCCATATGAGCCCACTCAAGAAGAAGAGTGTACGGAGGATAAGGCCAGAGATCAAAGTTTGAAGGAGGTAGTCAATGAGTTAGCTTCAAGACTTCCAAATCCATGCTTGAAAGAAGTAGAGATGGTGCAACAGACCAAAGAAATCAAGGAGGAACTAGATCCAAAACCTCCATATGAGAAATTCAACATCTCAGATAAGGAACCACCAAAGCAGGGAGTATCTTTTGAGAAAGAAAAGAAGAAGAGGCCAAGAGGGTGGAGAAACAAGAAGATCCCTACTGAAGGCTTTTCACCAGGGGATAAAGTAGTGTTAAACACCCAACCAATGAAGGTGTCCCCACAATCATCTGAATACTACACTGTGAACCGGGTCCTTTCACTTGAACACCTAGAGATCATCAAAAAGGAGACCGGAAGGAAGTTCACAGTAAGAGGAGAAAAGCTGAGGCACTATGCTTTTCAGCCTCCATGATCAAAGAAAGAGATGTCAAGCTAGTGACAATAAAGAAGCGCTTGTTGGGAGGCAACCCAACCTGAGGTAGTTTTCTTTTCATAGCTGTTTCAATAAAAAGGTTGAGTAGGTTTGTCTGTATTGCAAGGATCTAAGTTTGGTGTTGCACACCAAAACAATTTAAGGGAGAATGAAGGATTCTAAGTTTGGTGTTCCACCAAAATCTCATTTAAAAGCATACTCTCACCTCTTGCATAATGATAGCTCCAAGCAATCAGACAAATTATTCAACCAGTTAATTGCTTCTTAGTTTGGTTCCATAACCTTTAGCAAGGCCAAAAGAATTTATAAATGTACAACCTGTTGCATTAGAGACAGTGGCAAGGAAGTAAGTTTGGTGTTCCCACACCAAATTGAATCCAAAAAGCCACACTCAATTCATGCATACTAACCAGTCACCTAAGGGCTTGAGAAGCAAGCAACTTTTGAGAATTGTGCAGGGAACGAACCACCATTTGAAGACATTATGCATCATGACTCAAAAGGGGCACAACAGAAGGAAGAACAAAAGAACTGCAAACCAATAGGTTGTATCTACACTTAACTCTTGCTGTTGAAAAATGCTTTGACTTGTGTCTTGCTAAAGTGTTCATCTAGTACAAGTAGAATCACTCTTAAAATAAGTAAGCTAGTCTAAGTGTGTGCTTGTGTGTTTACTTTCACTTAACAAAAAGCATGCTTTGTCCCCTGCATTTTTAATTCAATAAAAGAAATGTTTGAATGTGAAGTGAGATAGTTCTCTGTTAGATAGAAGTACAATAAAAGTAAGTGGTGGTATGAATGTGTGATTGCATAATAGCTCACTTTTAATGAATAAGAGAACTAGGATGTCTCCTCTTAAGTAGAAAGTGGCCTACTGTCTATGAATCTCAATCAAATAAAAATCCTTGGTTAAAAAGAAAAACAAAAAAAAGAGAAAAGAAAAAGCCAAAAATGGCAACAGAACAAAAGAAAAACAAAAAGAAACAAAGCTAGACACCAATAGCTTGAACCTTAGAATATATGCCTGTGGTGTCTTTGTACTAGGATCTGCTTGGACTATTAAGCTCTTTGGAGTGCATCAACACTCGGTGACTTGGGTTAACTAACCTGGGATCATCAGCTGAAAGTCCACTATCAAGAGCAACCTAACTACAAGGCATTTAGTAGCCCAAAGAGGTGCTAGGCATCAATGTTTTAAGAAGGAATGTGAGCCAAGTGTCTATAGTGAATAATGTGTCAAGTATAAAGAAATCAATGAACTTGTTACACATGACACTCAAATAAAGCTTATGAACAAAATAATAGCCAAGGATAAAGAAATAATGAGAGGTTATAGCAGTGTGTTGCTTGATGCTTGAAGAAGACTTTCTAGGCCTAAGAGTCAATAAGAAGTGAGTGTTTACATATCCACATAAAACCCCATGAACTACCAATAATACTCTGCTAGCATGAACATCATCTTCCATTTCATTCTTTCTTCTCAATAATTCATTTCTTGCTTGGGGACAAGCAAGCTTTAAGTTTGGTGTTGTGATGACAAGTCATCTTAGCCTATTTTCACTAGCCTTTTTCTTATGTTTTCATTTGAATTATGCACTTTCTTGAGCCATAAGCAAGCCAATTGGGTAGATTTTCATGCTTCCTTTGATTGAATCAACCATAGATGAATTAATGCAATTTCATGAGGTTTTACGCTATAATTGTCACATATTATGAAAGAATGAATATCTCATGATTTTGAGCATAGCTTTGATGTGTTTGGTTGATTAATGATAGGTGAAGAAAGCTTGGAGAAAGGTTGAAGCAAAGAGGAATGGCTAGGAGGAAGAGAGGACAAAAAGTTTGAGCAAAAGTTTGCCTCAAACTTTAGCTCAAACTTTTGGAATAAGTGAAAATGAACCAGGGAGCAAAAAGCTGGACCAAAAGTTTGCCTCAAACTTTTGTGCAAACTTTTGGGCAAAAAGCTTGAGCAAAAGTTTGCCTCAAACTTTTTGGCAAACTTTTGGCATCACAAATCAACACCCTGGAGAGCAAAAGTTTGCGCCAACGTTTGCCTCAAACTTTTTGGCAAACGTTGGCGACATGAACAACACACCCTGGAGAGCAAAAGTTTGCGCCAACGTTTGCCTCAAACTTTTTGGCAAACGTTGGCGCCATTAGTGTGCAAGGGGGAGCCAACGTTTGAGCAAAAGTTTGACCCCAAACTTTGGCTCAAACGTTGGTAGCAGCAAGGATGGGGTGGCTGATATGAAAAGTTTGAGTAAAAGTTTGCCTCAAACTTTTACTCAAGCTTACATGATTCCAAACCCGGTTCACTTCGGTTCTTCTCCAAACTCCAAGAGCAATCAACCAAGGCCTCTATCAACCCAATTCCATCAAGAGCAAAGGCCAATTGAAGGCTTGAAGACCATTTGAAGAAAGTGTATAAATAGCATAGGATTTAAGTTTTTAGGGGAGCTTTCCTTTTAGTTTTCATAAGAGCTTTTCTTTTCGGTTTTGATTAGTACACTTAGTAGAGAGCTCACTTTACATTTCTTGGCATTGTTGTTTTAATTCAAGAGAATTTGGGAGGAGAATTGATCTCTCTTCTTCCTTGTTCTTGCCCAGCACTCTTTACTTTCCTTGTCTTGGATCTTGGGTGGGAGAATTGAAGAAATTCTGTTTCAATCTCATCCTGAGATCTCTCTGTTTCATTTTACTGCATAATTGAATTTCCATTTGGTTAATTGCTTCTGTCTTCTACTTTCTCTGCAATTTACAATTCTTCGTTTCCTTTGCAATTGTTCTTGTTGGATCTAGGAAGGCATTGAGATCTAGACTTGGTTTTCTAGTTTCTTGGGTCCTGAGATCTGGATTTCCCATTTCCCATTCTCTGTTTACTACTTTTCAAGCTCATTTACATTTCTGTTTTTAGATCCGGTTCAATCCAAGCCATCTTTTACTTTTCTGCTTGTTGCAATTTTACTTTTCCTTGTTTATTTTCTGCAAATCCAATTCCCAATTCCCTTTACAATTCAAGCCATTTACATTTTTTGCACTTTAAGATACTGCAATTTACATTTCTTGCGTTCTAAGTTTCTGCCATTTAATTTCTTGTTCTTTAAGATTCAACACTTTAAATTTCAGTTCTCTTTAATTTCATGCAATTTACCCATTCCCTTTACTTTCTATGCAATTTAAATTCTGCAAATCACAAATCTCTCAACCAAATCTTGATTCGCTTGACTAAATCAACCACTAAACTAAAATTGCTCAATCCTTCAATCCCTGTGGGATCGACCTCACTCCCGTGAGTTATTATTACTTGATGCGACCTGGTGCACTTGCCGGTGAGTTTTGTGTCGGATCGTTTTCCGCTACATTAGGTATCCCTCAAATTTGAATTCCCAGCTTCAAATAATCAGGCAGAATATGAAGCCCTGATTGCAGGATTGAAACTGGCAGAAGAGGTCGGGGCAACGAAAGTGATGATATACAGTGACTCTCAAGTGGTGACCTCCCAGATAAATGGAGAGTATCAGGCCAAAGATCCAAACATGAAGAGATACCTGGAAAAAACTCTGGAGTACCTCGGGCACTTTGCTGAAACTGAGGTTAAGCATATAACTCGGGATCTCAATAGCAGAGCAGACGCCCTCTCCAAGTTAGCAAGTACTAAGCCAGGAGGGAATAATAGAAGCCTGATCCAGAAAACTCTCCAAGAGCCCTCTATAGAGAAAGCAGAGGGCAAACAAGATGTCCTTGGGTATCCGGGCTAAACCTCGGATGGATGAATCCTTTGGTCGAATACCTAAAATTCGACATCCTCCCCAAGGAGGAAAAAGAGGCTAAGAAAGTCCGGAGGGAAGCACAATATTACACTATGGTGAAAAATATCCTTTATAAAAGAGGAATATCAATGCCATTGTTGAGGTGCGTACCGACCTCAAGGACCACTGAAGTGCTAGAGGAGGTCCACAACGGGATCTGCGAAAACCATCTCGGAGCCAGGTCGCTAGCCAGAAAAGTAATTCGAGCTGGATTCTACTGGCCGACCTTGCAGAAAGATGCCACAGAATTTGTGAAAAAATGCCAACCTTGCCAAATGCATGCAAATTTCCACGTGGCTCCCCCCGAGGAGTTCATTAGTATAACTTCTCCATGGCCTTTCGCAAAATGGGGAATGGATTTGTTAGGTCCTTTTCCCCAGGCGCCAGGACAAGTCAAATACTTGATCGTGGGAATAGATTATTTCACAAAGTGGATAGAAGCAGAACCATTGGCCACCATCACAGCCCAAAGAAGTAGGAGGTTTCTCTACAAAAATATCATCACAAGGTATGGAATACCTTATTCCATTACTACAGACAACGGAACACAGTTCACTGACTCTACCTTCAGAAGCCTAGTAGCCAGTATGAAAATCAAACACCAGTTCACCTCGGTGGAACATCCACAAGCCAATGGACAAGCCGAGGCAGCCAACAAAGTCATACTGGCAGGGCTAAAGAAAAGATTACAAGAAGCAAAGGGAGCCTGGACAGAAGAGCTCCCACAAGTGCTATGGGCTTATCGGACGATGCCACAATCTGCCACTGGGGAAACACCCTTCCGACTTGTCTATGGCGTAGAAGCTATGATACCAGTGGAAATCAATGAGCTAAGCCCAAGGGTGATCCTCCATGATGAAATCGGGAACATACAGGGGCACAAAGAGGAGCTCGAGTTGCTCCCGAAATCCGAGAACAAGCCCAGATAAGAGAAGCAGCATTGAAACAAAGGATGACTACCAGATATAACAAAAAAGTCATTCGAAGGAGTTTCACCCCAAACGACTTGATCTTGATCAGAAACGACATTGGAGTCAACAAATCGGGGGAAGGAAAGCTCGCTGCCAATTGGAAAGGACCCTACAAAGTTAGCGAAGTCTTAGGAAAAGGCTATTATAAGGTGATCGACCTAAGCGGCACCGAGTTACCAAGATCGTGGCATGCTTGTAATATGAAAAGGTACTATAGTTAAAAGCGAACTCTACTCACTGATGTACTCTTTTCCCAACTTCACTATTTTTTCCCAAAAATCAAAGGATTTTTTCTGAAGAAGGGTTTTTAATGAGGCATCATAGTAGAGGCTAAGGGGGAATAGACTATTAAAAACCCTTAGTAGCAGTAAAGTGCCTTCCCAAATAAATAAAGATCTTTTACAATATCTCTTATAAATTCCTTTTCGTTTATTTTCTTTCTACGAAACGTGCCGACTTAAGCTCGACAAAGCGTGAAAATCCCATGAACTGACCTAGATGGTCGTCAGGATAAAAGAATGAGGTACAAGTCGGTGTAAAGAGGTTATAAAGTTGATGGTAAGAGACTCGGAAACATACCGACTCATAAGTCGGGGTGAAAAGCCGAGTAGAAAGGAAAACGCATCGCAAAAATAAACTAAGTCATAAAAACTCAATAAGTCACAAAGTTGAGTATAAGGAATAGTGAAAAAGAGATCGAAAAACCTATCAAAAAGCAAAAAGACTGTCCTAAAAGCGAAAAGCTCAAGAGGACAGACAAGCCAAAGAAAAAAGGTTTTCAAAAAGGTCGAAGAAATTCCCTAAAGTATCAAAAACAGAAAAGCATGCACACAAAAGGTGACTTAAACCCTTATCCAAAAAAGGGTATTTATAAATATTTTGTTTACGGCCTCAAAAGGCCAAGAGAAATGTCAACCAAATCACCACAATAAACATAAAAGAGTTTAAAAAAGAGGGGGCCCACAGGCCGGGCCCCCATATAGCCAACAAATTTTTTAGAGATTATCACCACCAGAGCCAGGAAGAGTAGTCGGATCACCACCAGAGCCAGGAAGAGTAGTCAGAGCGCCATCAGTACCAGGGAGAGAAGTATCCATAGGAGACGGAGAGGAGGTCCCATAAGGCCTTGAGGAACTCGGAGCATCCTTTGAACGAGGAGGGGACTCAATTATCCTCTGGCCCAAGTCTTCAGATCGGAATCGGTGACAGGCTTAGGGGAGGGAGGAGGATAAACTATGGCACCATCAATGACAATCTTGTCAGGATCCAAAGGAGTGAGATCAAGGTCGGGAGCAAGGACTCTGACCTGCTCCTTAAAAATCCTCCAGGCCTCCTCGGCTCCCTCAGCAATAGAGTCCTCCAACTCGGCATAAGCAGTCCGAGAATTCAACAAGTCCTTCCTCACCGCCACAAGGTCCTCGAACAAACTCGAATAACTCTCATGGGCCTTCTTCCTCAAGCCCTCCTCCATATTGCATTGGGCTTGTAACTTGCTCTCCTTCTCCCGAAGGACATCCCTCTCCTCCTTCAACTCAGCGACCTCCTTCTTCAACTCCTTCTCATGTTTCTGATATATGAGAAGCCTTTCCTCCAACTCTTCAACCCTTGAAGTTGAACACAGAGAGCTAAGAGGAGTCTTCTCAAAAATATCAAGAAACTTGGTGCACACCGCCGCCGCCCTGACATTCTCCTGAGCGAGAATAGTGAGGTGGTTCCGGATAGAAACCTCATCCATACCTATATGATTATGGGGATAGATGTATTTCCGGATAAATGCAGGAGCATCCACCTTAGCCTCACCTTCAAAAGAAGAGCTAGACTCTAAAGTCTTGTGCTTCTTCTTCTCTGGCTCAGGAGAAGATCGGGGAGGAGGGGGCGGCTAAGAAGAAGCCGAGGAGGAAATGATGATGGGTTGAGAAGGAGTCCCCAAACTTCGGGAAGAAGGGGGAGGAGGAGGAGGAAGAGGAGGACCAGCTACCCTGGCGCCGCCGGTCCTGGCACGGGACCTCGCCTTGGCCTCCTGGACTCTCTGGTAAGACTCACTGGAGTTCTTCTTCGCCATCTCTGTAACAAACAATTAGTAGCCAAAAAGTCAGACAAGTCGGTAAAAACATATCGCAAGTCGGAAACAAAGCAGGAAAATAAAAGCTACCTAGTTGTGCCTGGACAAAGGTCGGCGACCCCTAGAGAAATTTTTTGGTATCCAGATATGGGGCCCTCCCCCACACTTCTCGGAGGAACCCCACAATGGCTGCCTCCACTTCATCCAGATCATCCAAACTATATTTCTCACAGGGGGAGGCCTCCAACCAGTATAGAGGAAAGCGAGGAGAAGAATTCTCATCCAGGAAAAAGGGGTGGTGACCCTCTACACCTTGAACTTTGAAAAAATAATTTTTGAAGTCCTGAAAGGATTCATCAAAAAGGGTGAAAACTCTCCGACCTTGTATAGCTCGGAAAGACACCCATTGTTGCTTGTTATTTTGCCCACTGAAGGGCTTGGTCATGTGGAAAAGATAAAAGAAAATCCGCAAGGAAGTCGAAAAGACTAAAGCATGGCCGATAAACTGGTAGATTTTCAGAAAGCCCCAAGAGTTGGGGTGAAGCTGGGTAGGAGCAACTCGGCAGTGACGTAAGATGGCAACCTCAAAATCAGAAAAAGGGAGAAAAACGCCCAGACGGGTGATCATACTCTCATACATGTAAAAGAAATGAGGGGCTACTTCAGAAGCCCTCCCGAAACAAACCCGGTCTTCCGGACCCGGGACCACCAATTCATACTTCGGCTCATCCTCCTCAGAAGTACAAATTCGGTGATGAGTGCGAAGGTTGGTGATAAATTCGGTATCGGCCAAAGGTTCCTCTCTTAAGACCGTGACATCGACCCATTGAGCAAGAACTTCTACAGAAGACATTCTTTCCTAAGGTATGATGAAAACCTACAAAGGAAAAAGGGGAAAGAATCAAAAACGAGAGTTCTTAAGGGGGCATGAAATTAAACAGAAACCTACGATGTCACCTTCCCTCCCTCTAAATAATAAAAAGCATGCAAACAGAAGCACTTAGTAAAAGATAAGGGGAGAAAGAACCAACCTTTGCCTGGAAAAAGGTAGAGGAAAATGAAAGCCTTCAAGCAAAAATGCTTCACGAACGGATGAGAAGAAAATTTGGAAAGTCGCAGAAACGAAACAACGAAAGAGAGGGAAAGTATTTATAGATACGTTAGGGGCATAATGGTAAAAACGGAAAGCGGTCATTAATGGGTGCACCATTACCAAGGTAATTAATACCTACTCAAACCTCTAACGGACGCGACATTTGATTAGACGTAACTGTGAAAACCAAAAAGTCACGAAAGTCACGTCGGTTCCGAACAATCACGTCGGTTCCCTCACAAGTCGGCTACGTCCCCGAGTAGAACACTCGAATCCAAGTCTTAAAAGAAATTGGACTTGAGTAGGGGCACTGTTCATACCCTGGCCCAATGATAAGGCCCAGGTCCAGATGAAAGGCCCAATCCGAAGGATTGAGCCTCGCGCTACACCGACCTTCTCTCTATGAAGTCGGTTCTTACCACGACTTGTGATGACATGTCATCATGTCATCTTTTTCTATGCTTTTTCATACAAGAAATTGATAATTAGTGCTTAAATATTGCATTTTTTTATGCTTAAATGGTATATTTCCTTGATCTTTTAATTTTATAAATTTGGTAGGAAATAAGAAGAAAAAGAAGCACAAAATAAGCTAAAAAGGAGAAAAAAAGAACTTTGGGGCACACTTTGAAGTTGGAGCACACTTTGAAGCCTTAGGCCACGCTTTTAAAAGCGTGGCCCATGACCAAATCAAGAAAAATCACAACCAGCACTCAAAGCTATTAGTGAACTGAGCTTTGCCGTACAAGAAACTTAGCTTGGAGGCAAGAATTTTCGCTAAGTTAAAAGTTGGGCGTTTACAGCATGACCATGCCTTCTTCAAAGGGCCATAACTTGAGCTACAGATGTCCAATTGATGTGCTTCCAGTTGCGTTGGAAAGCTGACATTCAGAGCTTTCCAACGATGTATAATAGTCTATATTTGGCATGAAATTGAGGCACAAGTGAAAGGAATCTTTAAGGACCAAAAACAAGCAAAAATAAACCAAAGTAGCTTCACCAAGGCTCGAAGGGGGAGACACAAGGAAAGCAAGGCAAGAGCAAAATAGTGCTCAGTTCACTTTTCCAACTTAGCTTTATCGGGCTTCCACTCAAGAAAATTCAAGGAAAAGGCTCACAAAACTTCTTCCACCAAGAGTTGAACTTGGGACCTTGAAGACAAAAGCAAGGCGCCACAAGGGGAGCTCAGTTGGTTTTCCCAACTGAGCACTACTTCCCCCCTTTTCCCCACATTTTGACACGGACCAAAGGCACCAAGCAAGCCTTGTGCGCACAATGGGACACGGCCAAGGCTGGGACGTACGCAAAAAATTGGACAAGCAAGGAATTGGAATGCTCAGTTTGGTTTTCCAACTGAGCCGTCCCCTGGGAGATGCACTTGGGCCAAAACTCAACCAAAATTCCATTTAAATTCAATTCTTCACCAAATTGAATCAAAGCCAACCAAACCCATCTCTCTTCAAATCCAAAGCAGGCAAAGCCCACATCATCACTCAAAGGCACAAGAACAAGCTAGAATTAGGATTTTCATTTAATTTGTTTTTCATTTCAATTTCATTTTATTTTCATTTTGTAAAAAGCCTATATAAAGGCATCACTCTCATTTTCAAAAGAGGAGCTCCATTAGAGAGAGGAGGAGGCTGGCTCCACTGAGGAGCATTAGAATTTGAGAGCTCTCTCTTAGTTTTCATTTCTGTTTTAAATTTTGGATCAAGAATTGAAGGAATTCTATTTCACTTGATCTGAAATCTCTTTGTTCCTCTTCTGCATAAAATCTGAGTTTCCTTTATTGCTTTCATCTTCTTTTTCTTCTGCAATATTGTTTTCTTGTTGGATCAAGGAAGGATTTGAGATCTAGACTTGTTTTCTAGTCTCTTCCACTCCTGAGATCTTCAACCTTCTTTTAAATTGCTGCAAATTAAGCATAGTCTTTCTGTTTTCATTCTTCAAGTAGTTTTACTTTCTGTTGCATTGCTTCCAATTTACATTTCCTGCAATTTACAACTCTTGCAATTGCTCTAAGTTCTTATTCACTGAAATTTTGCTTCTCTGTTTGCATTGCTTCCAGCACCCAGCCCTTTACATTTTATGCAATTTACATTTCTTGTCATTTAAGATTCTTGCAATTTACATTTCTTGCTCCTTAAGTTTCAATGCAATTTATTTTCTGCAACTTCAATTTCTCTTGTCATTTACTTTCTGTTGCTTCAATTGTCACTCGAATCACTCAATTTAGCTTGACTAAACTAATCACCCACTAAAGTTGCTTGATCCATCAATCCTCGTGGGATCGACCTCACTCTAAGTGAGTTTTACTACTTGATACGACCCGATACACTTGCCGGTTAGTTTTAGGTGTTTTGGAAAATTCGTTTTTCCACAAAAAAATACCATCAACTTGCCCTAAAGAAGTCGGGAACAAGGATTAGCTGGCAGATAAGCACTCATTCAAATGAGTAACTGCCCCTAAAATCTCTCTACCCACTTCCAAGAGCCATATCTCAACTTCCCTAAGATAAAGGGACGGTTATCCACCTTAAATGGCGGAACTACTCCAACGGTGGTTATGGGTTCACCACTATAAATACACTGACACTTTTCAGGTATCACTCAGACCCAATACTCGCTAGACCTGTTTTGCTCCCTTTGCTGACTTTGGCATCGGAGTGTCTTTGCAGGTACCACCCCCTATTTTCTCATACCGAAGTCGGACGGGGGCCTTGGATCATCAATCCGCTTGGATACTTCCTCATTCAAACGATTGGGCCAGCCAAACTGATCCAACCCAATAATCTCCGGTTACCCATCGTAACAATAAATAACAATAGAGCCATAAATAATGAAAATTTATAGTCCAAAATAATACTAAATTAAAGAGTACGGGTAATATTAGAAAAATTATAGAATATTTTTTTTGTTTAACATTATAAAATTTATAGTACTCTCTTTTATATTTTTTATTGTATTTATTTATTTATATAATAAATATTTTTTATATTATTTTTGTTAGGTTCTGTTTTTGCATGTATATAAAAAAAATAATTTAAAGTAATTTTTACAATGTGAAGTTCCGGAGGATCAACATTTCTAGGTTTTGATTTCTTTGACATTTGAGTTTTTTTTAGTTCAAACAGATGAAGCAGAAATGGTTGAGGGAGGAAGAAGATGAAGGCTTCGAAGCTGGCGGGAGAAGAAAGGGAAAGTGAAATCCTTGGGTACGCATTCAATAGAGGGGGTTGGTTGTGCTAAATGGGCACCGTCTCTGGGGAGCACCTGACCAACGATACGTGGATGGGGATAGCAACAAATCGGACGGTCCGCTTTGGCAGCAGGAACTCGCACGGTCCGAGTTGCGTCTTTCCAGTCGCACAGTTCGAATTCTATTTTCCCTGACACCACCCCAATGTCAAGCACCCCTCTTCTCCATATCAGCGTCTAGCACCAACTATGCCTCCATATTAAAATTCAAAAGCGTATATATTTTTTGTATTATTTTTCTTTTTTATTCTTCTATTACTTTAATTGTCAAATCACTATACAAGCATTGCTGCAAATACCATAATTGCGATTGCTACCGGTACAACATAAAACACGATAGAACGGAAAAGATATATTATTTTTGAAGAAAAAATTTAACTTCAATCAAAATATTAAAATAAAATAAAATATTTAAAATAAAAATAACATATTTCAAATATTAGACAATTTAAAATTTTTTTATTATAATTATTTTATTATTTTACTATTAATTTTAAAATTAGATACTTAGATAATTCTAATATTATTTGAGTTATCTGCGTAGAAGTAATATACACGTAAAAAACATATAATAAAATTTAATTTTTATTATGATTTAATTAATTTTAAATATGTTTATAAAATAATAAAATCTCACATTATATATATTTTCTAATAGAAATGAATTTTAAAAAGAGAAACCACTACAAGAAATTACCCGGATTAGCGATCAATTTGGGTGGTTGCTAAAACCATGGTCGCTAATCAGAAAATAGCGACAACTTTGGTCGCTAAACGTTAGCGACCGATTTTAGCGACTGATTTGTTAACAAGGCTACCAAACCCTTACCAAAGAGTATCGGTCGCTAACAAAATAAATCGGTCTCTAAGTAAATCGGTCGCTAATTTGGGACCAGTGTTTCGGTCTCCGATTCGCAAACGTTATTTCGGTCGCTAAATCAGTCGCTAATTTGTGATCAATGTTTAAGTTTCTAATTCGGTCACTAAATGTGGACCTGTATTTTAGTAACCAACATTTCAGTCGCTAAATCGGTCGCCTAATTAGCAACCAAGCATTTTAGTGACCAAATTTTCATGGCTGATCCTAATTTTTCAATTATCATTTTTACTAAAATTTTAATTTCAGCCATCAAATATTGAAAAATCATTAACACAAAACCTACACCTTAACACAAAAGCAAACAACACTTAAACAATAACCAAAATAACATAACACACTTAAACAATAACCAAAATAACTCATCAATTTAATATCATAGACAACACCAATAAGTAAACAACACTCTCAAATTACTAATTACATCAGTTAAAATCTATTAACTAACTAACATCACAACTACAATGAAATAATCACTCTTCAGACATAGGTTCACCATCTTCATCATTTAAATCTATTAACTAACTAGCATTTGCCATGGTTTCAAGTTCATCCACAGTATAAAATTCAAGCTGTCCATTTAGGCTTTTCAATCCAGCAAGTATTATGAATCGACCAGCAAGTGACCAGAAAATGAACTTACTCTAGCTGGCCGGTTCCCACCACCCAATTCAGGAACAAAAAGTGCAAGGATGGGATCAGTTGGTGACCAGCTAAAATACATTACACTTTCAACCTTTAAGGATTTCTTGTCAACAAGAGAGAATGTATCTGTCTCGTACACAGAGATTATATTTTTTCCAAGTCTTGCAAAGTACTTGTCCTTTCCTCCACCCCATCTAAAAGAAATATTATCATTCCAATAAGTTAATGATAACAATAGTAATTATTACTACTATCACCGTCACAAGCCAAGGCAGGAAAACAAATAATTACCTAAAAATGGGCCATGACACTCCTGCAACACCTCCAATACCTCCAATAGCAAAATCATCAGCATTTCCCTTAAAATCTCTCATGACTTTTCCAGTTCTCACATCGAATATATTTATCACAACCCTCTGTAAGAATAAAATAGATACTACAACAAGGAAATCTTACATTTGCATATCGAGGATTGCTTGGCTCATGCCTACTATAGGTTACCAAAAACTTCTCACCAAGTGAAAAATCAATAAGTTTAACCTGCAGTTGGTACCTTCATTGCTTAAGTAACAAGAACATAGCTCATATAACAATATTGCATGGATAAGGACCAAAATTGACTTGGGGATGAGCATATCGCATGAGACGATTGAATGTTGTGGAACCTCCCCAAACTGCTGCTCCTTGCCTATGTATGGTTGCCAGGTATGTACCCATTGGAGACCATTGCACAAAACTTTCAGTCCAGAACTGCACATGAAAGATACATTAAACGGTAGACAATCTCAAAAGCAAAGATAATCTAAAGAAGCGATGAATCATGCAAAAACTTTGACTACGACATCATATTATCATATTAATGAAGTAAAGGTCCCGAAAACTACTGACTGCACGCTTATAAACTGGATCAGGCTTCAAATGTCTTGCATCATTCCACAACACCTTAGTATCTTAGCCAGCACGAATCACAAACTGGTCTCGAGCTTTTGAGTCAGTCAGCCAATGTTAAAGATTTTCCTGCAACAGATTAGATATATAGCAAGGCTTGTAAAAGGAGAGGAATTTATTTATCGGAGATTTATAAGGACAATGAAGGAAAAAACGTAATGCAAGATAAAGGAATAAAGGCACTAGTGTCCTTATTTGTACACAATCTACACCTACAAGGGAAAATATTCTTAATGTAACACTTAAAGAACCAAGCAATAAATAACATATAGCAAAGTAAAAAATACAAAATTTCTAGTTAGTAGTTGAGTTTAGCATATATTTTTAGCTTCAAATATCAAATACATTCTTTAGAAGGCATTGTGAGAGATAAGTTACCTTCTTGAGTTCAACCTCTGGAGGAGGTTCCTGCACAAAATCCACAAGACAAAATGAAGAAAATAATTTAGAAAACTAAGATCAAAACAAGGAATAGAATCCATTTTGTTCGCGCTAGGGAGAATGCTATGATGCATCACTTTAAACTCGGTACATCATGCACTAAGGTAATCCCAATGGCTCAAATCCGGTGCATAATAGATTGACCTAAATCTACTCAATTGGATTACCATAGTGCATGTTGCATCAAGTTTAACTTGGTGCATTTAAGCCATAAACCCATGCCATATACACCTTTGATTTCTCTTGGAAATTAGTATTTTCAGCTTCCTTTTCCTGAATTTTCCCTTCCAATTTTGAGAAGAACTGAGGGAAACAAAGGATCAATATATCACAATGACTATAACATAATCAATAAGATAAGATGCAAGGTTGCAGTAATAACCTCCTTCCTTTTTTCAGCTCTGTCTTCCAATCTGAAGGAGAATCCAGAACCACTGCTCCTCCAGCGAAGAGTGGTGCTTCTGATAGCATGTAAACAAAGTTTGGTGAATATACAATATTGAAATCCAATCCAAACTCAGAGATAGCGTAGGCATCAGTTAATTCATTCACAACCACATCAAATAAATTTAACAAAATTATCGTGATGGAGAATGATGATGTTGATAATGGTTTCTCACATTCATGTCGCAGGTTGTTCTCCCTAGTATAAGCAGATTTAGCACCCTGAGAAGTATGATGGAGCATTCTTAATCAGATATAAACAAAATGTAAGAAGTGCTTAACGAAGTCTTTGATCCATGCATAAGTGAAAATCATATTTGCATAGACTGGGGGGGAACTTACTTGAAAGATGGTTCCTAACTTCTTTAATGCTTTTGCCCGAGATTTCAAAACATCTTTTGAGACACTTGGATCTCTAAGAACCCGAGATAAATAACAAGATAATTTTCTTAAATCCTTGCAATTAAATGAGATTTCATTATCTGTAAGTGAGATAAATAACAAGATAATCTTAATGTACTGTACATTTTTTTATTAGAAAGTCTAATCTACCTGAAATCAAAACAACTCCTGCAACAAGAGAAAAATTCCCTTAGTGTACTGTAACATAGTTTACACTTCACACACATCCTTCAATGTTTCAAAAATAACCAATTAATAATGAATTTTAATTTTTACTGCCTCACATTACATTACATATAATCTTTCTTTCAAGAAAAAAAGGGACAAACCACATAACTAAGCTAAGGAGAGGGAAATATTACACAAATCCGCCAAACGAAAATGTGGTTCATGAATCAACTAAGGCAGGTTTCTATGTAGTTCAAAGCAGCTCAATTCGAACTCCATGTACATATAATTCGAATCAACTCGATTCGAACTATATACAAACCCAAACACACACTAATTCGAAGGGGCCTAATTCGAATTACACTCAAACAGTAATTCGAATCAGGGTGATTCGAATTACTCCCCAGCACGCAATCCCAAGTAATTCGAAACTGACTAATTTGAATTACACAATGTATAGTTCGAATTAGGCTGGTTCGAATTATATAGGACCAGACGTGTATAAATATGGTCTGAACGTGAATTGATCACATTAGAGTGGAAAAATAGCTAGTGAGGAGAGTTTTGTAGTGTTGGTTCACCAAAGAGGATCAATTAAAAGAAAAACACGATCCGGTGTGAAGTTCACCGATAAGGATCCTCTCAGTATTTTTATGAGGCCTATGACGAGCTATGATGACCTGGTTAATTCTGTACTACAAAAACTTGGTCTGGAAGGCGTGAAACGGGTTAAGAAGTTTTTCTATCGCATTCCAATCTCGGTGCTGCAGGAAACCGTGAAGTATGATTGTTTCACGATCAGGAGTGATGATGACTTGCAGGTCATGTTTCATTGTCGTCGGCAGTTTTCCGAAGTTAGGACACCTGAACTGTTGGCGAAGTTGGTTGACGTGGTATCCAGCTCGGGGGGTTTGAACCGGAATACCCCCACTGTAGGCACGGTAGCCGGTTCTAGTTCCAGACCTGTTGGTGCATCTTCCTTCGTCCCTGTGTTTGAACCTCTGGTCGAGCTTGTTGCTTCCCCTTCGTTCGTTGCTGATCTCAATTGTAGTGGAGGGGGCGAGGTTGGAATAGGGGATACTGTGCTGACCTCTTTACAGTGTGCTGCACCGGCTGGTCTGGGAGATGCATTGTTGGATGATCCAGACGATGATGATGTGGAGCCGGATATCATTGCCGATGACAGTGGCGATGATACTGGAGCGAGTGAGCCAGCTGGGGCGGGAGGTGGTTCTAGCTCTAGCACACAGCAGTACCCTCCACACTTTTCATCTTTGGACTTGGATGCCATGAGGCAGGAGGGGGTTCCTGGGGAGCCTGCTGGATTTGGTGCTAGAGATGCCGAAGGGTGTGCAGGTCTGACAGAGTTTCACATTGGTCAGCAGTTTCAAGATAAAAATAAGGTTGTGTTAAGTGTAAAGACGTACAGGATCCTACGCGGGGTACAGTACAAGGTGGTGGAGTCTGACTATCGCCGGTATGTTGGGAAGTGTTCTGAGTTTGGGAATGGGTGCACATGGTTGATTAGGCTTAGTCTCCGGCAGCGCAAGGGCATTTGGGAGGTCAAACGGTACAACAGACCACATACGTGTCTTGCGACGTCCATCTCCAGCGACCACAGGAGTTTGGATTATCATGTGATCTCGACATTCATCATGCCAATGGTTAGGGATGATGCATCCGTGACCATCAAGGTGCTCCTGAATGCAACGGCAGCACACTTTGGGTTCAGGTCGATGTACAGGAGGGTTTGGTTGGCGAAGCAGAAGGCCGTTGCCCACATCTATGGTGATTGGGATGAGTCGTACAATGAGCTCCCTAGGTGGGTGTTAGGAGTTCAGCTGACAATGCCTGATACTGTTGCAGTCCTTAGGACGAGCCTTGTTCGTGTTGGGGGTCAGTGGACAAGTCGCAAGCTTATTTTCACCGACTGTTCTGGACGTTTCCACCATGTATTGAGGCATTCCGTCATTGCAAGCCCTTGGTCAGTATTGACGGCACCCATCTGTATGGCAAGTATGGGGGAACGTTGCTTGTCACGATTGCACAGGACGGGAACTCCAACATTCTGCCTGTTGCATTTGCACTGGTTGAGGGTGAGAATGCCGAGTCCTGGTCCTTCTTTCTCTCCTACCTGCATCAGCACGTGACCCCGCAGCCGGGTCTGTTGGTAATATCAAACAGGCATCACGGCATCAAGGCTGCCCTTGAGACTCTGGACGGAGGATGGCTACCTCCTGCTGCTTACCGTGCATTCTGTATTCGACATGTCGCAGCAAATTTCGCCCTGACCTTAAAGGGCAAGGACGCTAGGAGGAATCTTGTGAATGCAGCCTATGCTAAGACTGAGGTGGAGTTCAATTAATGGTTTGATATTCTGCGGTCTGAAGACCCTGCCATGTGTGAGTGGGCGAACCGGATTGAGTATTCATTGTGGATACAGCATCGGGATGAGGGTCGGAGATTTGGTCACATGACGACAAATATCTCCAAGTGTGTTAATTCAATCCTGAAGGGGTCAGGAATCTCCCTGTGTGCTCGCTGGTGAAGGAAACTTATGGGAGGTTGGCCGAACTATTCGTTCGCAAGGGGAGAGAGGCTGAGGCCCAGCTGGGAACCAAACAACAATTCAGTCAACATCTGGTGAAGTGTGTAGAGGCCAACTTGAAGACGGCGAGGTGCTTCACGGTGACTTTGTACGACAGAGATAACTCGGAGTTCACCGTTTCGGAGACGACTCCTACCGGTTTGTTCTCACTCGGTAGCTACAGGGTGTCACTCGGGGCCCAGACATGTGACTGTGGATACTTTCAGGCACTTCATTTCCCATGTCCTCACGCCCTAGCATGTTGTGCCTATTCACGGCTAACTTGGCAGCCATATGTCCACCAGGTGTATCGTCTTAGCTCCGTATTCAGTGTGTACCGGATGGGGTTCACACCTCCCATTCTCGAGGGTTTCTGGCCACCGTACGATGGGCCGACAGTGATACCAGACCCCAACAAGAGGCGTGCTAGCAAAGGACGTCCCAGGTCTACCAGGGTACGGACTACTATGGACGAGGCGGATCCGAACAGGCTGAAGAGATGTGGGCTCTGTCAGCAACCAGGACACACACGTCGGAGTTGCCCACAGGTCGGAGGACCAAGTCACATGGAGGGGGGAGATGAGTAGGTGATATTGTTAGCTTTATTATTACGTATGAATCTCTTTTGTATTTAGAATTCGCTGTTTTAAGATTTGTTACTTGAAGTTGTTAGGTGAAAAACTTTGTTTAACTTACTGTCATGTACTTCGCGTGGGTTATTAGTTAACCAATGTGTACCGCTTCTGAAGTGAAATATCAAATTAAAGAAAATAAATAAGGAAATAATGCAATCTTGACAGTAACTGCTACACGATAAGCAAAATATCTAACTCACCTAAATAAAGAAGGTACACCAATTTTCAGAGTAACTGATACATGATAACTCAATAAGGTACGTAACATAAATAACAAAATACAACTAGAATCACATACATACATAACTTAAATAAACAAAGCAAGCTAACATACAACACTGATCATAAACATAACTCATACAACAGAATGAGGTCATCTAAATAGATGCGAACTGGTGAAGCAACGACGGGGAACCGGTGTCCTCTGGCCTCTTCCGGACGAGTGGCTCCTCATCCTCAATGTCATCGTCGTCATCATCCGGGTCTGCCTGTGGAGGTGGCCTAGGCTGGACTGGCAAGGGACGTGAGGAAGACCCTGAAGGAACTGACTCTCCACGGACGGGTGCCCTAGACGGTCCAGCAAAAGAATGTGAGGCGGAAGGAGGGGTACCACCCAATGCAAAATAGTCATGAACAGGCACGGAAGGAGGCTCGTTCAGATCAACGTCTAAGGGTGCCTGTGTCCCCGTCAGCTGACCCCGACGACGTGCCGCATCATCCTCCTGCATAATGGCACTGATCTCATTAAGGAAGTGTGAACCGCCGAAGTCCACATCAAGACCATCACTGGCCAGCAAGTCTGAAAATAGCATCCCCAGACTAACCCATGGCTGACTCTCATGAAGTGTGTGGTCATCAGCGGGGACACCAACAAAGTAATCCCCGAGTGGCCCTAATCCAAGTCCACCATCACCCTGGGCCGAACCGTCTCCCACACCGGACCCGTACCACTCTCCACCATGACTGCCATGGGGAGGACTAACACCCCCTACACCAGCATGGCCTCCACCGTGCTGGTCACCATGGTCGTCATCATCACCATGATCCCTGTGATCGTCCACAGCAGCACGTGCCCTGCGTCGTCCTCCACGACCTCGTCGCCTGCCTCCACCCCTACTGGCCACGTCACCCTCCTCCATAGCCTGGTCGAGCCACCTCCACTCACGTTGGCTCTGTCGTGTCCCGACGCGAGCTCTCCGCTCAATCCGACGCCTATCCGGAACGTCGTCGACACGGTCCATCTCAGGAACTCGTCTGGCACCCCTCTGCATCGCCTCAATAGGAATAGGCACGTCTCTCGAATCCCCAAGGAACATCTCTGGTGACAAGAACCTCTTACCATGCTGACGCCACCAATCCAAGAAGTCATGTGAGGGACCTGGGTCTGCGACAACATCAAACCGGAAAATGTGGTCCGCACGGCTCTCCCAATGCAGATGCCAGAACTGAAAACTGTATGGGAACCAATGATCTCCGCCTCTGCCATCCTTCGACATCAAGAAGTCGATGTTTAGGGCGTGCTGGGGGCAGGACTGTACTCTGCCAAACTACAGTAGCACCCGGTCAACCTGATGCCACTCTATGACGGCGAAATATATCAATGAAGTCACACACCGCCATAACGCCGTATGACGAGGCTCCAACACCTCCGGATGGACAACCTGAAGTACGTCGGGAGAGCTATATGGCATCCAAATAAATTGCAAAAACACGTCAAGAATGTTAGGCTACCTCGTGAAGCGAATTATGAAACGTTAGTTAACTAAACATAAGCGGTTAGTTTACTCACAGTGGCCTGTAACAGGTCTATCCGCAGCCTCCACATCTACACTCGAGGTCCCTTCTCGCTAGCAGAAGGGTTGTGACCTGACCACCTGCAACTCACAATGGTGTTTTAACGAAAGAGAAGTGTGATACAATAGTATAACATTATAGGCGGACATGGAACAAAATAATTTAACTGGAAAGAGAAAAGTCCGACAACAATACCTCGAGACCAAGGGCCAGCTGAACGTATCATACCCAACAGGTCTAAACCCAGGAAAGCGCCAAAAGATCCAAGATTGAAGTAACTGCAACGGACCAGCTAACTTCACCACATGTTTGTTGGCCACTCGGTACATGCACCGGTACAACCACGCTAGTGCTGCTGAGGCCCAGCTGTAGCCACCCGTCTCCTCAAGCCTAGCCACGTAGGGTAGCCATCTGATGTGTATACGGTTGCCGAACTTGTTGGCAAACAGCTGAGTGCCCAACAGCATCATGATATAGGCACGAGCATAGCGCCTCACTGTCTCCTCGTCGGCTCCCTGGTGGCACTCTCCGAAGGTCTCCTGGAACCAGGTGCAGTTCACTGCAAACTTCTGAATTTGGTTTGCAGGAAGTAACACCCCAAGCAACTCTTGGAACCACACCCATGCTGGACGGCCACCCAGGATGTATAGCTGGAAATCCGTCAAGCAACCACTGACATAACGGCCATCAACTGGCAACCCCAACTGGTACGCCACGTCCTGTAGTGTGATTGTGCACTCCCCGAACGGCATGTGGAATGTGTGCGTCTCCGGACGCCACCTCTCGATAAAAGCACTGACAAGGGGCTCATCCAATCTGAACCATCTATCGTTCAGTCTCGCAAGATGGTATAATCCAGCCATCTGCAAGTATGGAACATACCTCTCGTTGAGTCGCATGCCCTGCTGCCGCCGCATGCTCGAGATGTATCGCTGGGGCTGCGCATATGATGGACCACATAATTAAAACCACTTACAAAACCACGGACGAAAACCACTAACAACATAATCCACTAAAAGAAACCACTAACAGAAAAAACTAACATAAACCACTAACAAAGACTACATGCAAAACCATTAAAAAAACCACTAACAAATCCACCAAAATAAACCACTAACATAAACCACTTCCGAAACCACTAACTAAACCAGTAACATAAACCACCAACAAAACCACTAAAGTAGATCACATGCAAAACCACTTGCATAAACCACATGCAAAACCACTAACAAAACCGCTTGTAAAATCACTAACATAATCCACTAACATAAACCACTAAAATAAACCACATGCAAAACCACTTACATAACCACTTGCAAAATCACTAACATAAATCACTAACATAAACCACTACAATTGACCACATGGAAAATCACTTACAAAATAACTAACATAAATCACTAACATAAACCACTACAATAAACCACATGCAAAACCACTTACAAAACCACTTACAAAACCACATTCTAAACCACTAACATAAATCACTAACATAAACCACTATAGTAAACCACATGCAAAACCACTTACAAAGCCACCTCTAAAACCACTAAAACAAACCACTAAAAAAAACTTTAACTACTAACCTCGTCATTGATGACCCCAGCTATATGAGCAACTCCATCCAAACGATATAGTCTTTCCGGATCATTCCCCATCGCCTCAGTATCCTGCTCGAGCCTTTGTCGGAGTGAATCTTGGTCGTTTTTTCTGGGATTTAGTGGGGTATGAGTTTGGAAAAGTGATTCGAATAAAGGTGGTTCGAACTCCTTTTATAGGCGAACCAAGTGTAATTCGAAACAGCCCAATTCGAATTACTACTAGTGCCAAATATTGTGTAATTCGAATCAGCCAGATTTGAATTACTTAGGGACTCGTGCTTGGGTGTAGTTCGAATCACCCTGATTTGAATTAGTCTATGTGTAATTCAAATCAGGCTGATTCGAATTAGTGGGTGTGTGCGTCTGTGTGTAGTTCGAATCAAGGTGATTTGAATTACATGTAAACTAAGTTCGAAACAAGCTAATTCGAACTACATATAAATGCTCATTGGTTGATTCATGAACTAGTTTCTAGTTTGGCTGAATTGTGTATTATTTTGCTCCCCTTAGCTTAATTAGGTGTTTTGCCCAAAAAAAAAAATAAAACTGCATATCAAGCTGATTATAGAACAAAAATTCCTATAAGTTCGCCAGTGCCAAAATAAAATAACTGAGCTAAAGGAATTAGAAGAAAGTGATTACCTTTGCAAAATTGGAACAGTAAGAGGGAAGAAGCTTCGAGAAGGTTCCACGATCCGTGCCCGAAAATCTAATCGGAAGACCTTTACGATGGTATTTTAGAGAGAGAGAGAGAGAGAGAGGTTCGTATGATAGGACCGGGTGTGTGTGGAGCACTCAATTTCTTTCTCTTGGAAGGGTTGTAGGATCAGATCAGAAAACGAAGAAATAAAAAACAGAGAACAAAACAAAACCTAAAAACAGATCTGATTTGAGAGAAAGAGCATTTTTATTTACCTCTTTGAAACAGATCTGATTTGCTTCTTGCTCCGTGAGCTGGCCTCAATGCAAATGAAGAAGACGACCGGAGAAGATGACACCAACGGTTAGGTTGGAGGAGACGTTAATGCGCGCAGAAGATTGGAGGAGACGAGAATGGTGTGGGTGGCTTAGGGTTAGGTTGGGTAATTTAGATAATATCTTTTTTTTTAACTTAGCGACCACTTCTTTGACTGATTAATTTATAAAATCGGTCGCTAATTTAAAAATTAGCGACCGATTTAGTGACTATAATCTTAACGACTGAATTAGTAACCAACCACATTATTCTAATTACCTATAAATCGGTTGCAAAATCGGTCGCTAAATTAAAAAATAGTGACCGATTTTGTGACCAAGAGTTTCAAGGACATTTCTTCTTTTGTTTTGGTTGCTAATTTGGTCGCTAAATTAAAAAATAGCGACCGATTTTAGCAATCGTCTATATTCTAATTGTATGAAACTAGTCGGTCGCTAATTCGGTGGCTATTAGTGACCGGTTATGTTAGTCACTAAAATCAGTCGCTAAATTAACAATTAGCAACCAATTTAACGACCAATAATTTAGCGACTGAATTAGCGGCCAAACAGTTGTCCACCCTATTTCACTATCAGTCGCAAAATCAGTCGCTAAAATAAAAAATAGCTACCGCTTTTGTGACCAACAGTTCCAAAGATATTATTTCTATTTTGGTTGCTAAATCGGTCACTAAATAAAAAAATAGCGACCGATTTTAGTGACCGATAACTGAATTAGCGACCGAATTTATTGGTCACTAATATCAGTCGCTGAATGTAATTTAGCGACCAATTTAGCGATCAATATTGATTTGGTCCTGAAAATTCTGTATCGGTCACTAAATTGGTCGCAATTAGCAACCGATTTTTTCAGTCGCTAAAATCGGTCGCTATTTTGGTACTTTCTTGTAGTGAACGACAACTAGAGACCATTGATCACATATAAAGCCAAGGAATACACACATTCTTCGAGCCGCGTCTGTTAATCATTGCAGTGATGTGACAATAATTTTATCATTAAAATTAATATAAATATATTATAAATATAAATAAATAATAAAAAATAAATAAATTTATTCTAAATACATTATCAATAAATTTATTTTTGAGAATAATGACTTTTTAATTTATTATAAAAAACTCTCTTTATAAATAAATTATCAATTTTTTAATGAATTCAAAAAATAAAATAAATTTTAACTTCTACTCAAATTTTTTTCCTTTATATTAACATTAATTAAAATATAACATCCAGAAAGAGTTTTTAACTAAAGTTAATATCCGATATATTTTGCTAACAAAATAAGTTGATGATATATAGTATGCCCAACTACGAAATACGAAGACTTTCTTAATTTGTCATATCCGTATGTCAGATATATTTTGAATATAATATTTGTTACGATGGATAACCAGAGATTGTTGGGCTGGACTCGCTGGGTTGGCTCAATCGTCTGAGGAAGGAAGCCTTCGACCGGGGCTGCGTCTTGGGGGCCTCCGTCCGACTTGCGTGTATGAACGAATGGGGGTGGTACCTGCAAAGACACTCCGATGCCTAAGTCAGCAAGGGTGTGAGCAGGTCTAGAGAGTATTGGGACTTAGAGATACTTGAGAGATGTCAGTGTATTTATAGTGGTGAACCAATAACCACCGTTGAAGTAGTGCCACTTTTTTAGGGTGATAACCGTCCCTTTATCTTAGGGAAGTTGAGATATGGCCCCTGGAAGTGGTTAAAGAGATTCTAGGGGCAGTTACTCATTCAAACGAGTATTTATCTGCCAGCCAACTCTTGTCCCGAATTCTTTAGGGTAAGTCGTGGTGAGAACCGACTTTGCAGGAGGAAGGTCGGTGCTAGGTGAGGCTCATCCCTTCGGATTAGGCCTTTTATTTGTACCTGGGCCTTATCGTTGGGGCAGGGTATGAACAATATTCATCAATATTCATTTGATATATTTATTTTTGTGTTCAATTATATCTTAATAAAAAGTATTTTTTTTTTTAAATATACTTAAGTACACTCAAATATCATCACTAATTTTTATTTTTTATATTATCTAAACCTTAAATTATAACTTTATGTTTAATATATATTTTTAAAATAAATTTAAAAATAGTATATATTATTAATTATTAAAATAAAAAATATTTTAAATATTTTATATAATTAAAAATTAAAAATAATTAAACAATTAATTTATATTTTAATATTAATAAAATATTAAAATATTTTATATTTTATATATAAACTGTGTCGTTGTTATATTTTATAAAATTTTAAATTCATGTATTTATATGTATTTATATTAGTGTTCATACATGATAGATACTGTATCTGACATACATTTTATTAAGACAGTTCATTTCAATTGTCTCGATCAATCGTGAAGGGTGAAAAAAATCTTATCCTACATATGTGATGATATGTGTGATATGTGACGTGTGTGTAATTGTATTATCTAAATAGTTTCTTAGCTTTTATCAATCAGGTATATACATGGAAAAAAAAAATTCAACAATCGACCAACTATAAAGGAACACAACATGTTGGAATAAAGACGAGTTATATATTTATATTTATAATTAAATTTCATAAATAATATAATATAATTTAATTTTTATTTGTAGTTAAATTTTATAAATAATATCATCAAATTCAACTTATATTTATAATAAAAATATAAATAAAACTATAAAAATATCATGGTAATTAAGTAATTTTTTATATTCATTAAAAATATGATTATTATGCTATAAAAAATATTGATTTTGATAATTAGTTATTTTGTTAGAAAATATGTGAAATAATGCATATAAATATATATAAACATATAATAATTGATTTTTTTTTTATAGTTATAAGGTATTTTTGTTAACCTCTTATATTGAATAGGTTAGGAGCCTTTAGAGGTAAGGACTATTATTAGTATATAATCTCATAGAATGATGTGTGAGTCGTATTTCGGTATAATTTATGCATCATATATAGAAAAATAATTTAATTATTCAATTAATTTTCCTACATATTTTTTAATTATTAGTTGTAGAAATTTTTTATTTTTAGTATTTTAGTACATTAATTGTACATACTCGATCTACTTCTAATATATTTGTTACGATATTAATTTTACTAAAATATTCTTTTACAAGAAAATATTGAATACTTCATTCTTATAGTTGTTAAATATTAAATAAATTTAAATATTTCTTTGTTCAAAATTTAGAAAACTACATGGTAATGAAAAATATATTATTAGAAAGATATATCAATGTTGTATATGTATATTATTAGCTCATTCAAATATTATTCGACAATTTTCATTTTCTTTTACGGATGAAATGTTTTATATACATATATCAATGTCTTGCGTTATTTGAATTTACATATTATGTAAAGAGAAAGTCAATGGGCCAGCAATTTTATTAAAATTTGGCCAGTACTTAACTATAAAAAAAGTAAATAATTTTATACTATTAGATATAATTTTACACCATTAAAAATACTAATGATAACTAATTGATGACTACAAATTATAAAACTTGCTGTCTCCCTAGCATTTCTCAAAAAATATGCTACTTAAACACTTATTGTGTTGGTTATGACTTTGTTGGATTTATGATTATGTAAATATATTGTATTTTAAAATGTAATATTGATATTATTTTGATAGATTTTTATACCTTATTTTGTAGATCTTGATAATGTAGTAGATTATATATAGATTCATTTATTAAAAAAAATGATGCAGGGGATATTGCAGCAGTTCAAACTGCCACAGAAACTAGCTTTAAATTATATCAGCAATTTGCGGCGATTAGAAATTGTCGTGATGTTCAAAACAAAATTCTCTGCATTTTTAACGGTGGTTCCCAACCCGCCACAAAACATCTATGCAATAT
This sequence comes from Arachis hypogaea, assembly GCF_003086295.3. Lineage (NCBI taxonomy): Eukaryota > Viridiplantae > Streptophyta > Magnoliopsida > Fabales > Fabaceae > Arachis > Arachis hypogaea. The sequence continues at coordinate 146,050,929 of NC_092054.1, forward strand.
TCTTCATATAAATAGTGGCGGATTAAAACCGCCGCTACGTATAGAGCATCTTGCAGCGGTTATTCCAGTGGTTCTTTTAAACCGCCGCCGCAACTATGCTGACGGTTGACCTGTCAGTGCTTTGAGAATCGCCGCCAGTTAAATCTAACGGCAGTTTGAACAGCCACTATCCGACCAAAAAGCTGCCGCTGGTGACCTGTTTTGCTGTAGTGATACCAGATTTTTATTATAATGATTTTAAATTTAGCAATATAAATACAAAAAGAAAAGTAGAAAATTTTAAAACAATACTTATACTACCAACACACGGATCATCATGGATATACAAGCCATCTTTTTTATGAACACTACAAGAAATACTGTCGAGTTTAGCGATGTATTTGATGTGAAATTCGTCATGCCAAATAATTACTAGCGGATAACCGCTTCCAACGGTAAAATCGCTGTAACTTTTTTGGCGAAAAACCACAACAAATAGATGTAAATCCTGCAAAATTAGCGAATAATTAACCCATAAATTAAATTTTAATAAAGAAAACTAAAAATGTAAATTTTATAGTAAAATAGGATAGAGCTAATTAAAATAAGAATTTTGACACTAATTTTAAAGAGTTTGGCCTAAGATTGGACCAAACGGGACGAACCGGTCGAACCGGTTAATGAGCATCAGCTCATTCTCTTCCTCATTTCACATGCAACACGCTGCTGAGGAAGAACACAAGGGAAGAAAGGTGGAATGTTCCAAAACCCTTGGTTCCAATTCAATCCTCCATAACTTTTCGCTCCGAGCTCCGATCGCCGCACTGTTTGCGCCCACGCGTCGGCGGCGTCGAGCTCTACAAAATCCGATACCTTTCAAGGTGAGGAAATTATATTCCTAGCCTTTATTCTCTCTTCTTCAATTCAAAAATGTTGAGGTTTTGGGGTATTGAGATTTTGGTTAATTTTATGGTTTAGGATCAAATTGACTTGAGAGATTAGTGAGCTTTTACTTAATAAAGTCACATCCAAGGTAAGGATCATTAACCCTAGTTAATTCCTTGTTTATATGTGTTGGGTATTGAATTTTGGGTATATATTTGTGATGAATATGTTAGGTGTATGTATATATGTGATATGAGGCAATTGGGTATGTTGGAAGCTTAATTGGAAGCTTGAAGTGAGATCTAGTTGCTGAATTTTGGTGATTGAAGCTTACAATTTTGCCTTGTGGGTTGTCTTGAGTGATACGAGAAAATCGGCCAAGGTATGGTTTAGGTTTCTCGTATTTAATATATAAGGTTTTGTGAAAACTTAGGCTAAATGACCATAGGATAGGTATGGATGCATGAGTATGATAATTGCCTAGCACCTTTGATGATGATTGTTGATATAGATTGAGTATTTATTGATGATTAATGTTCATGATGAGAGTAGGGTGATAAATGATGGATTAATGATGCTTGATATGTTGATAATGATGAAAATGATTAGATAATGGATTAGTGATGATTTGTTGGTAAAATTGTGAAGTCCATGTATGAGAACCATGTAAAATTAATGTATGGTTGATTATGGTAGGAGGTGGAGGTAGTGTGGCTGTGATAAGGTGTTGGTGGGTTGTTTGTAAGCATAGAATGTTGATTGAGTTTGATTTTTGATGAAAGTAGAGGTTTGAGGTTTTGAATGGAAACTTGATTTTTAACAAACTTCGGTGGTCCATAACTCAAGCTTCAAATCTTGGATAGAAGTGAAATTTGTTTCAAATCAAAGATGGTTTTACAAGCTTTAAAAAGGTATAAGCTTTGTGAAAAAACAAAATTTTGTAGAGGAAGTTATGGACGTTGGAAATCTTGTGCAAAAACTGGTTTCTTTTAAGTTACAGCAAAACCAGAATTTCTGGTTTGTGTGCATACGCACACTGATGTGCGCACGCCCCCAGCAGTGGCAACATTTTCTTTTGTGCGTACGCACACTTGTGTGCACACGCACACCCTGTAATTTTCAGAAAACGTGCGTACGCACACTATGGTGCGCACACACACACACAGGGACATGCCTACTGCTAAGAGCGTTTGCACACTCTGGAGCACACACACCTCTATGTACAATTGCACAAGTGTTCGCACGCACACATCCTGTTTTCAGCAACGTATATTTTTGTGATTTAAACATGGTTTTGAACTTCTAAACCTCTATTTTCATTCTTTTAACCCTAGATCTTAATAGTATGCCTAAAAAATGAGATTGAACTAGGAAAGAGTGGTAACTTAGGGGTGAAGTAAGGTTGAAAAATGATGGATTATGTATGAAAAATGCAGAGAACTGAAGTATATGAGATGCCATGGCTGTAAAGGATGATTATGAATGAATTGAGAAAATGATGAAAACTGAATTGGATTATGAAATTGAAGGATTATGAATGAATTATAATAATGAAATTGAAATTGATTGTGTTATGCCTCCAGGTAAGATGTAGTGGTGTCATCCGCTTGCTCCTGGTAAGAGGCGAGATTACCGGGTAAGATGCAGTGGTGTATCCACTTGCTCCGGTTAAGAGTTCGAAGCTCTGGGTAAGATGCAAGGGTGGAATTCTGTTGCCGCTTGCTCTGGGTTGAGAACTATAACACCGCCTGGGTAAGAGGCAGTGGTGAGGTTCTCCCCTGCTCTGAGTATGCGGGTAAGATGTAAGGGTTGAGGCATTGTCCCACTTGCTCCGTGTTTGGTGTTCTGTCCACGGTTAGCTACTAGGACATATCGGGCTGGTTAAGTAATCGACAGTTGATATCAATAGCCATAGGACAGGCATGCATCATAAGCATATTGTTTGAATTGCTTATTCATGCTCTAATTGGGATTGCCTATGTGACTTTCATATGCTTACTTGTATACGTGCTACTTGCATTACTTGTATCCTAATTGTGTTTGTTATTGTCTGCTTGCTTGTCTGTGTGATTCTACTGGTGATGGAGGTTTTGGAGGAAAGAGGATGATGGAGGGTTAGGTTAAAGTATTTGGTTCGGTTTAGGAATCCTTAGAAAACCACCCTTATTTATGGTTTTAGTTTTAATTCTTAAGTTTTATAATCTGAATGTTGGTGTTCTAGGATTGCCTCTGGCATTCCCAGGACCTTATATCTTATGTGTGTGTGATGAGCGGATAATTTATACGCTTTTTGGCATTGTTTTTAGTATGTTTTTAGTAGGATCTAGTTACTTTTAGGGATGTTTTCATTAGTTTTTATGTTAAATTCACATTTCTGGACTTTACTATGAGTTTGTGTGTTTTTCTGTGATTTCAGGTATTTTCTGACTGAAATTGAGGGACTTGAGCAAAAATCAGATTCAGAGGTTGAAGAAGGACTGCTGATGCTGTTGGATTCTGACCTCCCTGCACTCAAAGTAGATTTTCTGGAGCTACAGAACTCGAAAGGCGCGCTTCCAATTGCGTTGGAAAGTAGACATCCAGGGCTTTCCAGCAATGTATAATAGTCCATACTTTGCCCAAGTTTAAACGATGTAAACTGGCGTTCAACGCCAGCTCTCTGCCCAATTCTGGAGTTCAGCGCCAGAAAGGGATCAAAAACCAGAGTTGAACGCCAGAAATGGATCAAAACCTGGCGTTCAACTCCACAAATGGCCTCTGTACGTGGAAAGTTAAAGCTCAGCCCAAGCACACACCAAGTGGGCCTCGGAAGTGGATTTATGCATCAATTACTTACTTCTGTAAACCTTAGTAGCTAGTTTATTATAAATAGGACCTTTTACTATTGTATTAGGTATCTTTGATCAGTTGTATGCTATCTTAGATCACGTTTGAGGGCTGGCCTCTCGGCCATGCCTGGACTTTCACTTATGTATTTTTAACGGTAGAGTTTCTACACTCCATAGATTAAGGTGTGGAGCTCTGCTGTTCCTCAAAGATTAATGCAAAGTACTACTGTTTTCTATTCAATTCATCTTGTTTCGCTTCTAAGATACCCATTCATACTTCAATCTGAATGTGATGAACGTGACAATCATCACCATTCCCTATGAACGCGTGCCTGACAACCACTTCCGTTCTACCTTTGACTGAATGAGTATCTCTTAGATCTCTTAATCAGAATCTTTGTGGTGTAAGCTAGAATGATGGCGGCATTCAAGAGAATCCGGAAAGTCTAAACCTTGTCTGTGGTATTCCGAGTAGGATTCAATGAATGAATGACTATGACGAGCTCCAAACTCGCGATTGCGGGGCGTTAGTGACAGACGCAAAAGGATAGTAAATCCTATTCCAGCATGATCGAGAACCGACAGATGAATAGTCGTGCCGTGACACGGTGCGTTGATCATTTTCACTGAGAGGATAAGATGAAGCCATTGACAAGGGTGATGCCTCCAGACGATTAGTCGTGTCGTGACAGGGCATTTGGATTATTTTCCCGAGAGAAGACCGAAAGTAGCCATTGACAATGGTGATGTATCACATAAAGCCAGCCATGGAAAAGGAGTAAGACTGATTGGATGAAGATAGCAGGAAAGCAGAGGTTCAGAGGAACGGAAGCATCTCTATTCGCTCATCTGAAATTCTCACCAATGAATTACATAAGTATTTCTATCCCTATTTTATTATATTATTTTCGAAAACTCCATAACCATTTGATATCCGCCTGACTGAGATTTACAAGGTGACCATAGCTTGCTTCATACCGACAATCTCCGTGGGATTCGACCCTTACTCACGTAAGGTATTACTTGGACGACCCAGTGCACTTGTTGGTTAGTTATGCGAAGTTGTGAAGATATGTTTAGACCATGGTTATGTGCATCCGTTTTTGGTGCCATTGCCAGGGAATCAATTTCGAACAACAATTCACAACCTGAGTAGCAATTTCGCATACCAAGTTTTTGGCGCCGTTGCCAGGGATTGTTCGAGTTTGGACAACTGACGGTTCATCTTGTTGCTCAGATTAGGTAATTTTCTTTTTGTTTTATTTTCAAAAAATTTTTCAAAATCTTTCAAAAATTTTTCCTTTGTTTTTGAAAAATTTCAAAAAAAAAAATGTTTTCAAAAATATATTTTTCTTCAGAATTTTTAAGAATGAATTCTAGTGTTTCACGAAGCATGCGAAGCCTGGCTGGCTGTAAAGCCATGTCTAAATTTATTTGGACTGAGGCAGCAATTTGTTATCAAGAGCAAGCTAGTTGTTGTTAATCCACCTGCTGCTGTTCCTGATTTACATGCTAAAGCTTGGCTGGCCATTGGCCATGTCTAGTGTTTTGGACCGGAGTTTTCATTGAAAGCTTGGCTGGCTGGTGAGCCATGTCTAATTCCTGGACTGAAGCTTTAGACTAACATGGCAAGATTCCTGGAATTTATATTAAAAATTTTGGAATCCTTATTTTTCTTTTTCATAATAATTTTCGAAAAAAATACAAAAAAAAAAAAGTTAGAAAATCATAAAAATCAAAAATATTTTTGTGTTCTTGTTGAGTCTTGAGTCATATCATAAGTTTGGTGTCACTTGCATATGCATCTTGCATTTTTCGAAAATTTCATGCATTCATAGTGTTCTTCATGATCTTCAAGTTGTTCTTGGTGAGTATTCTTGTTTGATCTTGATGATTTTTTGTTTTGTGTTGTATGTTGTTTTTCATATGCATTCTTGAATTCTTAGTGTCTAAGCATTAAAGAATTCTAAGTTTGGTGTCTTGCATGTTTTCTTTGCATTAAAAATTTTTCAAAATTGTGTTCTTGATGTTCATCATGATCTTCATAGTGTTCTTGGTGTTCATCTTGACATTCATAGTGTTCTTGCATGCATTCCTTGTTTTAATTCAAAAATAAAAGAGAAAAACATGAAAATGATGTTTTTAATTTTTTCTCTTGAATCATAAAAATTCAAAAATCAAAAAAATATCTTTCCCTTTTTCTCTCATCAAATTCGAAAATTTGAGTTGACTTTTTCAAAAATTTTTAAAATCAAGTTGTTTCTTATGAGTCAAATCAAATTTTCAATTTAAAACCCTTATCTTTTTCAAAATCTTTTTCAAAAATCAAATCTTTTTCATTTTCCTTAGTTATTTTCGAAAATTATAAAAATGTTTTTCAAAAATCTTTTTCTTAATTTTATCTCATAATTTTCGAAAATAACAATAATCAATTAATGTTTTGATTCAAAAATTTCAAGTTTGTTACTTGCTTGTTAAGAAAGATTCAAACTTTAAGTTCTAGAATCATATCTTGTGAATCAAGTCATTAATTGTGATTTTAAAAAAATCAAATCTTTTTCAAAACTAATTTTTATCATATCTTTTCAAAAATATCTTCTCATCTTATCTTTTTCAAAAATTTGATTTCAAAATATCTTTTCTAACTTCCTAACTTCTTATCTTTTCAAAATTTGTTTCAACTAACTAACTAACTTTTTGTTTGTTTCTTATCTTTTTCAAAACCACCTAACTAACTCTCTCTCTCTAATTTTCGAAAATATCTTCCCTCTTTTTCAAAATATCTTTTTAATTAACTAATTATTTCAATTTTTAAAATCTTAATTTTCGAAAATTACTAACATTTTTCAAAAAAATATTTTCGAAAATTACTAACTCTTTTTCAAAAATTATTTTCGAAAATTCCTTCTCTCTCATCCCCTTCTATTTATTTATTCATCTACTAACATCTCTTCATCAGTGTGGCACGTTTACCATGTTGAGAACCTCCGGTTCTTATTCCATACTGTGTTGTTATTTTTCAGATGCTGGTCGAGAGGCACCTCAGTAGACGTCTAGAGTTTCTGCGGCGAAGTAGTTTACTTTGGGGTTTCATTTTGTTATTTTGATATTATTATGTATAAATGTATAGTTTCTCCTCTTGTGCATAAGGATGCGTTGTTTTTGTACCTCGTAGAGGTTTTATGGAGAACTAGGGTTTATGTATATGCATTTTGGGACTTGGGGCTATGTACATAAATACATAAATATTCTCCGGCCAGCCTTAACTTCACAGGCTGAGTTAGGAGCTTGTTATTTTGTACCCTTGATCCTTTACTCTTATCTTTTGTATAATTATGTTAGTGGATTCACTACAAAAAAGGCGCTAATTTGCGGGTTTTTTTTTTGGTTTTGTGGGAGTTTTTAACCCCCGCAAGTTGTGTAATGGCAGTTTTAAGAACTGACAGAGTTAGGTGTCCTGCGGTTTAGTTACGGGGGTTTTTCTCCCTCCGCAAATTGTGGGGGTTTTCAGTATATTGTGTCGGTTTTCGAAGGCATCCAGTTACCCTATTCTGTGGCGGTCTTGATTGACGTTGTGGGAGTTATTAACCCCTACAAAAATAAAAGACTAAAAACTGGTTTTCTATTTGTGGAAATTATAAACTGCCTCAATTTAAAAATCACTACACAAATAAAACTACCATAATATTTTTATTATGCATATATATAATTTTTTATTTTATAAGATATTAATAAATATGGAAAATTTTAACACTAATAAATTCATATAAAATATAAATGTAATTCATAACTCATTGTAATGAATAATAACATTTTTATATTATAATAAAATGCATAATATCTTAATTAACATTGTCTTCATATATCTATTCCTAAAAATTAAAAATGTTAAAATTCAATAAATTCACAACTACCACTAATAAGTTCACTATTTGAATAAGTTTGTTTAGTAAATAAAATCTAACATAATATCCTAAAAAAAGAAAAAGAATTCACAACTAATCAATCTTTAAAATAACACTAAAGAATGTCTTCACGATTTTCATTGCTTCCACCTGATGATGATGTTCTTCCTGTTGTTGGTGTAATAGTTTCATTATCAATATCATTAGCCTAAAATAAATTAAAACAAAAATGTCAACCTAAAAATTACCAACATTTATAGAACTATAACAACAATTCAAAAGAAAAAAAAATCGAAGTGTAAAAAAAGCATTAACCTTTTCAAATGTCAAAAATATGAACAACAAATTGAAAAGAGTAGAGGTGTGAGGTTAGAATATACGAAACTAACAATGCTAGAATATTAGATTAATGTAACAATTATGATTCATCATAATTTTCAACATGATTAGTGCAACATAAATGCCACAAGAGAAGGCAATTTACCTAAGCTTCGTGGTCAAATATCCTAGTAAATTCAGCAGGAATTTTTCCTTCTTTAGAAAGGAAATAAGTCTTTAGTGCAGTCAATGTCCCATCAAATTTAAACTCTAAACGTTTAAAATTAGCTTGGGAGTAATTGGTAGAAGACATTGAAATTGAAGAATTAGCAAACTGGCCAGGATGATTGGCACCTCTAAAAGTATTAGTAGGTGTAGCTCCCATTCCCAAGCATCGCACCCTACCAGAATGCTCGTCCCCAAACACTTTGCCAATAGCATCATTTGTGGATGGTCCAGATTCAACTTTCTCATTTTGAGTCATAAGTAGTTCAATTTGTTCCTACAATTGAAATTTAAACAACGAAAATATAATAAAATAACATTAAAATTTGTCGGATTCTGAAGTTACATTTTTTACTAAAATAGACTAATAAATTCAACTTACTGCTATATCCCTTGCTTCATCAGTCACAAATGACCCATCTTTCTTCTTATGAGTTTCTATATACATTTCTCCATGGCTAATTTTTCGCCCAGTTTGTAAAAACTATGTAAAAAAATATAAAAAAAAGTTAAGAAGCATAACATAATTTAATAAAAACAAAAAAAAAGAATTATAGTTCATACTATTTCATGTCTTTTTCTTGAGATGGGTTTTGAGCCACCAGTATGGGGAATTGTTTGCTTCTTGCGAACTTCTTTGTTTCTCCTACACATCTCCTATTAAAAAAGAAAAATGAAGGTTAAAGAATTGATCACATATTAATATTAATTTTAAAAGAGAAAGCATGTTACCATTGTAGAAGGTAGAAACCGATATTGAATGAAGGATGCCCATTGATCTCTGTCGATGCCAACTGGGACATTATCAATGATTGCTTGTCTACTCATACATGGATCATAGAACTCATTCCACAACTTAATTCTATGTTGTGACCACTTTTTTGCAAGGCTCAATTTACAATATCGCTTTGCAATGCCCTCAGAAATTTTGAAATGAAATTTTGGCTATCAAAAAGAATTATACATAAATAACAAGATGTCATTATTAATGTATAACTTTAATAGGCATTTGATAAAAGTAAATATTCATAATACATACCTTCAGCAAGTTACTAAAGCACTCTTCAAACCTAGATCGAGGTATACCTAGAGGTCCTGACCACTTTGAGAAATTGATTGAAAATAACTTACAATCAACTGCTAATGTCCCTAAATATCCAGCAAGCAAACCTTGGCTTTCCCCAATAGCTTGTTGATCTTCAAAGTTTACAACAACTTGCTCATCTCTAGATAGGTTATCCATTTCTTTAACTTTTAGCCTTCTAGTCTTAATAGTTCCATCTGTGCCTTTATTTACATATAAAAAATAATTTATGAGAAATAATAGGAGATTAATAAACTAAATTAGTGACAGATATTTCCTATATAAGTTTTAAAAATTTAAACTAAATTAATTTTTGAACTAAATTAAAAATTTAAAAATAAACTCTTTGTATATAAAATTAATTATATGTAAGAACAAGTAGAAAATGTTTCCTATGTTGGGGAATAAGCTTAATCAAAGTAATCTAAGAATACTTATTACTCCTTGTCTTGTCTGGTGAATCATAGGTGATATTGATATATGAGCAATTTTAAGTAACTTTATATATGACACACCAGTATATATACAGGATCAACATATAATTTGTCAAAGACGGTAACCTAATAAATATTTTTTATTTGAATTTAGAAAATGAGAAACTTGGAGAAGTGGTATATATTATATTCCAGTTTCCAGATTTGTTCATATATATATAGTTGGGACTGAAAAAAATAAAATATTAAGTAGTGGAATATGAAATTTAATTAGTTTCGTCACACTTACCAATGGCCAAATTGGGCTAAATTTTCATACAATTGAAATTTTTAACATATGGCTCCAACTAAATAAACTTTAGCATCATTCAATCATAGCAATATAGAACAATGAATGATTGGAACTATATATCTTATGTTATTATTTTATTATGTGGGATGTGATACGTGTAATGAATCTATCTGTTAAGAGAATATTAAAGAAATTTTAAACGCATTACAGAAACCATAATTGAGTAATTAATATTAAAAGACAAATCCTTCTATTAAATTCTTTTTCCCAATAATTAAAATTGAAAAACGATATATATAAAAAATATATATAAAAGGACTTGATACTTTTTTAAACGAAATTCATCTGTATTGTAGAAATCCGCCCTCTCCTTATTTTTTTGTTGTAAGAACACTTTAAAAATAAACCAAGTTTATTAATTCAAAAAATTTATTTAAACCTGCCGAATAAGTATACAACTCAAATACTTATTAATTCAAATACTTATTTTTTTTTCTCTATTTTAAAATAAGTATCCTTTTTAAAACTTGACTTATTTTAAAACAGAAGAGTATAATGGAATAAACTTGATTATTTCAAAACACTATTGATTAAGCTACTTCTATAAAGGATTCAATTTTAAATATTGAAAACATGTGTATTTCCACAAACTAAAAAATGCTATATATAATTTAAACTTATATGAATGAAAAGCATTAGATCTATACATATTGGCATACTGTATATTCAGAAATCATTCGATCACTTCTCTACTTTCATACAAGAAATTGCATAAAAAAATATAACATATAAAGATTGAAATATAATCATCATTTGCATTTATTTAGAAAGCAATTATCTAGAAACTTAGCATGAGACAATAAATTTATTGTGCATCGTACCTATTGTCTTCACTGTCCAATATTTAGAAGATTGACGTCCACCAAAGTGCTTAGTATGTTCTTGGAATCCTTGGTTAGGAAGTGAGTGATCCTTAGTACTATCCGGATTGCCTTGCATTATGGAATCATGATTAGGTGGTGAGTTATCCGTAGGTGAATTGTGTACTATGTCCTCATTAGATTGATCAAAACCCCTTTCGGGTTGAGGAGCTGATTTCAGCGGATTAGTAAAACGTTTACACTTCGGTATTGCTGCAGATGCATTTAACAACAAAAAATTTGATAAATTAACTCAAAAAGCATGTTATATTCACACAAAATTAGGCTAAAGATAAACTTTATGAACAAATCAAAGGATTAATCATAACCTTAAATTAACAAATATAAGCTTAAACCTTAACAAATATAAGCATGTAACTAATGATTTGTTATTAATTAGTAGTACATGATAATATGATTCATACCACTGATAATAACAACTGTGAGTGATTGTGGCACTGACTCGTATATATAGATGGCAAGGTATTCTATGGAGCTTTCAAGAAGAGTTTCACTACATGGACTTATCAAAATAAGTTAAAACTGAGTATTTCTGTTTTTTATATTCACAATTTAATCATCTAGATTTTTTCATTCTATCTACAAATTTAGCACTTAACTTTTCTTAATCAATTCCCACAAATAAAATTTGCAACATTGAATTCTACCTGACAGGTTAATTATGAAAAAATTCAGCTCTTGGTATAACAAGAATAAGAAAAATAATTTCGTTCAGTCTAGAACATCATGCTAGGTATAGGAGAGAAAAACAAAAAAAAGTTATTTATAAAAATTAAAAACTTTAAATTTCTCATATTAGATTTGCTTAAAATTTTCTCAGCAGATTTTAATTGAAAAATGAGAAAAGTCCAAGTTAATCAAGTATGAAGTATTCTTTAGTTCAAATGATCTTAGAGTATCTAAATACCATTTCATCTTTCAACAAGCTAAATATCAAATTCAAAAAAATCAATAACATCTAACAAATTACTAAGATATTATCTTCAATCTCCACTCACAGAGTTCTAAAAAATTATTGATCTCATCAAGGCCTATAGCTAAATATCAATTGAAGGCTTATGCTAACATTTTTTTGTCTTTTCTTTTGATGTATTACTAGTTCATAGTCCTCCAATTTTCTATTAAATAAGCCTACGTAGTAGAAGTATTCTAGTAGCAATCAAAACTATTAATATACCATATATAGTACTGAGCCAAGAATTTAATTAAGATCTTAAGATGTTGTCTTCTTTTTGGAACCTAACTAGTAGTATAATAATAGATAGATATAGATAACATTTTATCATGGTAACATGGACTTAAGAGTCAAATTGATTATATAATCTTGATATATGAGAAATAAAAAGAAAAGAATATTACAAATTCATCAAAATTTATTGTTCTTTGTTATTAATTAGTGATTAATATTTAAAAGTATGAGTATATTGTTAAATTAAAAAAATTAAATTAACAACTAAAATAATAATAAAAAATAATAAATGTAATCTAAGATTTCTCACAAAAGAAAATAACATGGTGACACCAATAAAATGAAATAAATTGTGTGGTTTAACAACTGGCAAAACGGCAGTTGCGGACAGGAAAGAAAAGAGTAGTGCAACAGATTTGAATTGGAAAGAAAGCTTCTAGAAGTTATATGAGCAAGCATACGTATCAACAAAAATTGAGAGAAAGAGATGAAGCATTGAGCAAACACATTTTGTGGGAGTCATTCTTCCTCTTTTTCACAATTAAGTTATTATTCTAGATATATATTTAGTAAAATTTCACCATTATTGAGAAGTGATGAGAAGACAGTGAGTTGGATAAGAAAAGTAGTGAATATATTTTATGTTTTCTATGAGAAGGAATAACCAACTCTGATCCAAATTGTTCAGCCACAATAAGTCATTCAGAAAGAACTGACAACAGATATAACTAGATAACCAAATTAAATTAACTAAACTATTTTATGCTTTTATCTACTCAATATCTTTGTTTGTACTGAGAAAGAGATTGAAAAATTGTAGAAATAGAGAGAGTGATCATTGTGAGAAGTGAAGAATAGGGAAAAAGTATTCAAAGGTTGTGTCCCGTATAGGATTCATCCAAAACAAGTACTGATATATTAGCAACCACTAAATCATGGGAAAAGTTTAAGCAATTGGTAATATAAAATTCTTGCATAAAATAACATTTAATAAACATTACACTTGCAATTTGCAAGTGACTAAGTTGTATGAGAACATACATATGATATGAAATCTCTCAATTTTTCAAAGATAACCTTATCCCCACATGGTTATGTGTGATCTCCATCAGAAAGTGATGAGTTATTACTGAAAATCACTTGTATCATATACAACAAGTGCTGGACATGTGTGCTCCGATCTAATAAAACAACACCCCATTGGCAACAAATACATTTAAAGAACATTGAAAGCACTATAAGCTCTAAGAACAGACATATACTGTACATCGAAAATATTGTAGTCGACGCACATTACAAATTCTTTTTTTTGGTGAATTCACTTTTCTTGTCTATTAATTATTTTTTTGTTCCTTCTGTATTCAAATGTTTTATTTCTGTTTTCCTTCTATCGATTTAATATGAAGTTTAGAAAAAAAAAGTAAAAACAGAATACGGAAGGAGTACATAATCAAGAATCAGCATTGAATAGGGACTCAAGCAGCAACTCATTTAAATGAAGGACACATTAACCTAAATAAACAAAGCTCTGTATAACCATGGCAACAAATCTCTCTTTTATTTATCACACATGCAAATTCAAATATGAGTATATGAACCCTAACAATTTCCATCTGTATATGCTACCAAATTGTTACCTTTTGTATAAAAGCACAGCTGCCACTATGAACGCGAACAGCAGCAGCAAGAGGAACCCAAACCTGAACCCGAACCTGAATCCGAATGCTTCGCAAGGAACAGCAGCTTCAACACGCGCCCGCTAACAACAGCAGCAACACTAGCGCGAGGCAGAATGATGGACAATAACAATCAATGAAGAAATTCAAAGAACAAAGCAATTACAATGTTAGGAGAGTAGGAGCAAAAAAGGGTGGGAGGAGGAAAATTTGGGTTTCGCGGGAAGAAGAGATTTTTGCACCTGCGAGATTGTGTGGCCAAATTGTTTTTAATTTAAGGGGGTTTTTAAAAATCCTAATATTTAAAATTAAAACTCCCGTTAATAAATTTATTAATAAAATAACAGAAAATGTTTTGTTTTCAAATTCAAATTTACAGGATTTTTTTAAAACCTCCGTTAACAAATTCCTATAATATAGCCTTTTTTTGTAGCGACTTTAGATTTCTTCGTACGCAAGTAACCACGTTTTCTGAGCGCTGCGCTTTTATATTTTGTGATTTTTGCTTTACCTTTTCTTCAAGACTCCTCGTATATTATATCCTTTTAATTATTATATTATATATACTTTATTTTAGAAGTTGTAGCGCCTCGCCACCTCTATTTTACATCCTAGGTGAAAAGCTCTGTGTAGTAAGGTGTTACAATAGACGCCAAATTTAGTGTCAGAGTTACCGCCGGAAAAATCCAACGGTAGCCACGTTTAATGGAATATTGCATTTTGGTTATTTGCACCGTGTTACCGTTGGAAATATCCACCAGTAAATCCGATGGTAATCGTGCCCTAAATTCAAATTACGAACCATCTCCCCTTCATTTCGAATTCACTCTCTCTCTCTAACCTGTCACCTTCGTCTCTCTTTCTCTCTAACCACTCACGCTCCCACTTTCTCTCTAGCCTTCTCATCTCTCCTTTCCATAAACCTCCTCTACTGCCACCGCAAATGTCGTCGCTGCTGTTGCAATTCTCCTGCCGCTTCTGCTTCTGCCGCCACTGCACCTCTACCCCTCTTCTTCGTTTTCTCTTATTTTGCATTCAAGGTTTTTTGTTTGAACTCTGTTTATTTCAAATTATATTACTTCAAGTTAGTTAATTAGTTAGTAAAGGAGGGTACTGCTCTGTGCTGGAACTTGAAGGGCTATGTTGTGTACGTGGATCGGCACCTGTATCATCATCGCTGTCCCTAATTATATCAACAGGCTCCTGGTCTGAGTCATCGTCCTGCATTGCATTCTCAACTGGATCAGGTTCTCCCAACCCTACAACATCTAGATTAATGCCAGAACCATTAGCCACCTCATATGTCTGCTGCCGGACCGAACGGTTCTCGAATGGTACAGAACCAACTGCTTCCGTACGGTCTAAATCAACCGCAAAGGAAGGAGATGCAACGTACGGAACAGTTGGTGCAGCCGTAGCCATCGAACTAGAAGCACCGCCCATGGCAGTCGAGTGAGGAATCGGAGCTAATGCCCCAGAACTATCGACACCGATCTCTAACTTCGCATACAGCTCGTGTAGTATGACCTCTGCAAAACTCCTGCGATAATGAAACAGAACCCGAATATCTTCATCAGATACTATCACAAACGTATCATACTTCACACTGGTTGACACAACTGCGATAGGGATCTTTTAAAATAACTTCTTCACTCACTTGCTCCCGAATACCCCAAGCTTCTGCAATACGCTGTTTTTTAGATCTGACGAGGTATTCGATGAACTAATAAATACACTTAAGGGTTCTCTATCAGTGAACTTCACACCGTATTTCTTGCTTCTATGAATTTTTCTAGAACAATGCACTAGCACTTGAAAACTCTCATCCTCACTTGCAATTATAAAAATGATCCTCTTCAACACAATTGATTTCACTGTGTATATATAGATTTTTTTACTCCTTATAAACCGTAAAAGGAGTAAAGAGAATTATGTATGCATCCAGTGACGGATCCAGAAAATTTTGGTAGTGGGGGTAAAATTTATATAACATCATAATAATTTTTATAATAAAAATAATATGTGTATATAAAAAATTAAATATTAAATTATCTATTAACCATTATATATATGTGTATAAATATATGTATTGTTTAACTTATTTTTAATGTGTATTTTATATTTTAATATATATTTTATACAAATAATTATTTTTTATGTACATATAACATGATTATTGTTATGATTATATTTTATTATTGTAAAATATGATTAGCCTTCAAAATATCTAATATATAAATTACAATATTAAAATAGTAATTTAAATAATAATATATAATTTAAAATTCTATTGTTTTAGGTTTTATATTTTAAAAAATTAAATAATTTTTCTCTTAGCACTACCATCCAAATTTCTCTCTTTTTATATATATTACTAAATAATTATTTAGAAATCCACTTTCCAACGCAATTAGAAGTCGACTCTTATTGATATTTATAGTTAAAAAAGTTCTTTCAATTAATACAATTGCTATGCAAAAATTAAAGCTAATTTAAAAAGAAGATAAATAATATTCTTTTGAGTTGATTTTTAAAAAAGAACACTAATTTCGTTTAAATTTGAGAATTAATCATTCTAACGAATTTCTAATATAAAATTTTTAAATTGACGATTAAGTACCAAAAGTTGAGTAAAAAATTATTGTGGGGTCAAATTTAATAATCGTCTAATGGGGGCAAATAAATATTATTATCATATACTACTAAAAAAAATTTCAAATCGTAGTGGGGGTGCTTGCCCCCACACCACTATACATAGAACCTAGGGGTAGCAATGGGTAGGGTAGGGTAGGGTTTGGAGTCAACCCTAACTCTACCTGTGGGTTGAGATTTTTATATAAACTCAACTCTACCCTACCCGCGGGTTGAGAATATCTCAACCCTAACCCTGCCCGCTCTTAACCCGCGGGTTAAAAAAAATACAACGTTATTATATAATTTGATGATAATTTAAAATAGAACTGACTTTTATGTAAAAAAGTTTATTAAATTATCAATTAATGATATTCTTTTAATGACTAAGGATCTTTTGTATTTAGTGAGAAATCTTTTGTTCAACATCCACTTAAAATATATTTTTATATAAGTATATAACATATACATATATAGGGTGCGGGTTGGTCGGGTAGGGTTGAGGCTCAACCCGCACCCTACCCTACCCGCTGCGAATCGGGTTAGTAACCCTACCCGACCGGATGGGGTCGGGTTGGGTACCCGCGGTAGGATACATATTGCCACCCCTAATAAAACCGTTCCTGTATGCATCGCTTCTATTCATAAACCGTAAAAGGGATATCACGGTTTATGTGATTCTACTAAAACGTAGAAGGAGTTTCACGAATTATATAAAATAGTAACAAGACAAACAAATAAAAAATTTTCAATTATTGTATTTGGATAAATTTTTCTTCCATTTATTTTAAGAATTTTATTGATATGTGTTCTGCTGATATATTTCAAGTGTACTATAAAGTTATCATATTAAAATTACTAAAACTGCAGTAAATATAAAATTATAATTATATTCCTAAAATGTGTTTTTAAAATACAAATTAATTAAAATTTTTAATTATTTTTTTTCGATATCATTAGGATTTATAAAATCAGAATCACCAATAATCATCTCTTGTAAGATGTGCCTCCCACGTGGCAACACGTTGCACAAGAAGACGATGGCCGTTGGATCAAGTACTTCATCAGTATCCTAACCCGGCAACTAATTATATAAGGTCTTTGGTTGTTGCACACAGATATCCATTTTCTGTGGAGAGATTCTAATTTTGTAATGTCAGCGATGAAAACGGAGGTAATACCTTTTTAAAATATGGGAAGACGGAAGGTGTCATCTGATGTCATGTGATATAGTTTTGAATTTTGCATTTGAAAATGCATGTTTATAAGCACATGATGAATACTAATAGTCATCTTAACCTTTTTTTTAATACAATTATAAAATATACTATATCTTAATATGATTTTGTCGATCTACTTAAATAACTTTCAATCATACTATATCTCAATAATACTCTCTAAATTTCCATTGTACACATTATACAAATATTTTATTGACTTTTTATATTTTTTCTTTTCCCTTATTATATACAAGATAAAGTTTATTTATCGGTGTTAAATAAATTAAAAAATAAAAAAAGATAACTATCAAATTTAAATTAAAAGATTTTTAATTTAACTAATATTTATAAATTATTCTAACATTTTTTCGTAAATTCAAGTGGAAGCTATAGTAAATATCTTGTTTAAACACTAAAATACTAACATACATAAATAGAATTATAGTAATTTCACATGCAAATAAAATTGAATAAACACTCAATTTGATCTTTGTGCATTTTAAATAGGATATGGCGATTTTTGTTGAAAAAATAAACCTGTTTCGATTTCTGTTTCTAATATGTGTACTGTGAGTCATGGTGGCCCTTCCATCATCTCTCTTCACCAAATTTAACGGAAGAGATCTACGTGGCACTTAATGTTGTTGATGTGGATGCTAAATCACTGTTAATTAAGTAAGGTGTTGGCGAATGAGGAATGGTCAGAGATCAATTCGCAAATTGGCTCCCTATAAACAATGGTCAAGGGTCGATTTGTTCTTCTATGGACAATAGTTAGGGGTTAAATTGTCTCTCTTTAAACCTCTAACTAATGAATTTTTGGAAGTTGTTACCGTTTTTGAGACGATAACTTTGACCCCATGAATTTGTTTTTCGCGCATTCTTTACTATCAGATAGCATAATATGGACAACAACATGGTCCTAAGACAAAAGAAAAAGTGTAAAGTACCATTTTTGTCCACAACGTATGGGGTAAGTCCTATTTGTGTTCCTAACATTTAAATCGTCCTATTTGTATCCCTAACGTTTGTAAGAGTAATTCAATGTTATCCTGCCGTTAATTATAGATCATGAGCTTTAGTTGGAGTTCTAAAAATCTCTTCTTGAAGTTAGAATACTAATGCTGGATCAGAACCAATGATCCACTCCAGATAATAACTCATTAAAAGCTTAAACTGTTCATACCCTGACCCAAAATATAAACCAGACCCAAAGCAGAGAAAGCCCAGAAAACAGCTACCAAGTAACCGACCTCCCAAGAGGTCAGACAGAATGCTACAAAGTGATAACAACCCCCCTGAAGGAGTTATAACTGCCTCCCCAAATCTCTCACCCACTTCTAGAAGGGAGATCTCAACAACCCTAAGATAAAGGGATAGTTATCCACCACCAATAGTGGAACTACTCCAACGGTGGTTATTGGCTCATCACCTATAAATACCCTGACACCCCTCAAGTATTCTTAAGTTCCAATACATTACAAACCTACTTACCCCTTGCTAACTTAGGCATCGGAGTGTCTTTGCAGGTACTCCCCCACCCATTCTTTCATATACACAACTCGGACGGCGGTTCCCAGGTGTAAAGCAAGTTGGAGACCACCTTCCTCTAGCGTTTGGGCCTCTCATTCAAGCCCAACCATCCGATTTTAGGTAAGCCCCGGAACATTGGCACCGTTGCCGGGGAACCTGGAAGATCAACTCATAATGGCGGACGACCAGAACGAGGACGGACATACTGCATCGGAGTCTGAGCAAGAGCATCAAGATGCGGTCAACAACAACAGAGCAATAATATCTCTGCAAGGAGCAGACAAACAACATAGAGAAGGTCCCTCAGGCATTGAAGACTCAAGAAGAATCTCCTCTGAGGTACACGAACCAGATAAGGAGGGACAACCCTACTCTGCCGATCTCATGGGACTGCTACATGGCCACCAAGGACGCCTAGAACAGCTGGAACAAGAGCTAGAACGACAGCACGAAGCGCAAAAAAACCTAAGGAGAGAAGTTGAGCAACGAAGAGAGCTTGAAGAAAAATGCTTAAGGCTAGAATCCAACCTCCGAGATAGGAATTCTCGCGCTGATCGAGAAGACACCCCATTGGGAGGAGAAGATCCGTTCAGTGAAGATATCATGAGGGCTAAGGTTCCCAGAAACTTTAAAAGCCCTGACATGGATCTGTATGACAGAACCACAGACCCAAAACACCACCTCAGCAACTTCAAAAGTCGAATGTACTTAGCCGACGCCTCAAATGCTACTCGCTGCAAAGCCTTTCCGACTACTTTAACAAAGGCGGTGATGAAGTGGTTTGACAGTCTCCCCCCCAGGTTGGTAACTAGCTTTGATAACCTCTCGCGTAAGTTCCTTACACGCTTTTTAATTCAGAAAGACAAAGTCAAGCATGTACCGAGCCTACTAGTAGTAAAATAGGAGGTTGGAGAACTCCTGAGAGACTACATGGAAAGGTTCAACAAGGCATGCTTAGAAATTCAAGACCTCCCCACTGAGGCAGTGATAATGGGCCTTATAAATGGACTTCGAGAAGGACCTTTCTCTTAGTCCATCTCTAAGAGGCACCTGACCTCTTTGAGCGATATACAAGAAAGAGCTGAAAAGTACATCAACATGGAGGAAAACGCCAGACTACGTGAACCAAGCTGGCAATCGGGTGGTAGCTCATCTGATCTCACACCCGACAATAGTTCCTCCCTTCTGTATTTCATTCTTTTCACTGCATAGCATCTTCTCTCTCTCTCTCTCTCTCTCTAAGATAGTAGTGGTGTCCTCCATTATCTCCATTTACGCCTTGTCTCTTTTTCTTTCTTTTTTTTCGGTTTGGTCTTTCTCACTTTTGGATCTTTCAACAGCGGCAATGGTAACTATGGTTCCTGTAGCCATTGCCCTCCTCTCTTTTCTCTACCTCAATCTATATTTCATGAAGTTGTTGGAAAAGAGGTTTGCAATTCGCTCTCAGATGAGATAAAGGAGATTTGTGATTTATATGAGAAAGAGGATGGGCTCGTTGGTAGTGATTGGAGGAAAATAAAATAGTATGATAGTGATAGTAAAGAGAAATAGGTGGTAATGGCGGCAGTGATGGTGGTAGTTGGGGACGAGTGATTGTGAGAAAGAATTTGGATGATGGTGGAGTTTGGAATTAGTGTGGTGGAGTAAAATTTGAATTTAAGATTAGGTTAGATTAGAGGGTAGTTTACGAATTTTAAATAATTTTTTAAGGTTTGATAGTTTTGTTAGCGAAATTTCATCTTTCATGCACTACAAGAAAAATGCTGAATACTGTCAGATTTAGCGTCAGACATTAGCAGTGGATTTACTGGCGGATTTAGCAATAAATTCGTCGGATAAAAAGATTATCGTCGGATTCATTTTTTTACTGTAATAATTGGAGGAAGAAAAAAAAAAGATAAAATGGCGTGATCATTACCTTCGGATTATCCGAATTAGTGCAATGCTGCATTTTGGTCATTCGCAAAGTATTACTGCTGAACTACTCTCTCTCTCTCTCTCTCTCTCTCTCTCTCTCTCTCTCTCTCTCTCTCTCTCTCTCTCTCTCTCTCTCTCTCTCTCTCTCTCTCTCTCTCTCTCTCTCTCTCTCTCTCTCTCTCTGCCAGCTTCGGCCACCACCAACAACGTTCAAAGACTGTGTGGACACCATGTGTCGTGTCGATCGTTCTATCACCGCCGTTTTTCGTCGCCGCCGCCACTGCTGCATGAAAATTTTGATGCACAACATAAAAATATTAATGCACAACACATAAATTTGATAAGTAGCACATAAATTTTTGAAAAACCACATGCACATAACATTATTATTGTCCAACTAGCAAACAATTCATGCCTCAAAGACATTTTAAAGCACAACATAAAAATATTGGTCCACAATACGTAAATTTTTAAAAGATCATTTATTCATAATACAAAAAATTTTGGTGCACAATACATAAATTTAAAGACCATATATCCATAACATTGACTCAATCAACCAACAAAATACATATATTATATGCAAAAATTTATATACTCTATGCACAAAATTTTATGTTATATTAATAAATTATGTGCTATGTACAAAACTTTGGTATAATCAATAAATTTCTATACTCTTCAAGAAAAAAATCATCCGCCAAAGAAGAACCAAATGAAAAAGCATGTGATGCATGTGCGCATTTTTTTTTTCTTTGACATTCTGCCAACTTAATTGAATTTAGCTATAAAAAAATTTGTAGGTGTAACATCATTAAAATTTTAAATACTAAATCATAAATATTTAATTCTAAATTCAAAATCATAAATCTAAACATTAAAATTAACAAATATTAGTTAACAAAAAATTAATTCTCTAAACTTTTTTTTTTATATTTCTCCTAAAAAATCGTATATACCTCTATTTTCTTTTCTTTTCTTTTCCTTGACATGTGTCACTTTTTCTAACGAAACGAAAACAACAGAAAAGTACAAAAATCGAAATGCATCTTATTAGGAAGAGTTCATTGTTCATGGATATATTACATAGAAGGCAGAAACACCACAAGCACAGTGCAGTATTCACATACACAATGGACTACATGTACTTGTCCTTATTATTATTATGTAGCGTCATGCCCAATCATTACACAACACTTGCAATACCACCTTTCTCAACCTTGAAGCTTTTCCCTAAAATTGAACCAAAAGACCAAGATATTATGTTATTAATTTGTGAGTACTGTCCAGTGGCACCAGAGAACCCTACCCTAACTTGTTCAGGAAGAACAGTGGTCAAATCTATGTCATGAGTGAAGTCAACGTTGTAACCATTAGGGTAAGAAGCAAAAACTCTAAGAGTCTTGGCATAGGGATCATAGAATATTGTTACCGCCACCGGTTCTCCATTTTGAAAGTCCCATTCAGCGGTAACTTCCGACTTAATAGAGTTCACATCAATTCCGATGTGTTTGTAATCGGGATCCCCGAGATTGAGATTAGGGTACGTATCAAATTCAACAGCAACAACTTTGTCAGATGTGGATTTAAAACCAACGAGCTCTTTGCGCGTGTTGTTGAGCGCATTCGAGGCGCTAAAGAGGCCAAGGTAGCCACCACCGGAGTTAGGAGGGATAGTAGTATCCGGCGAAGCGAGGAAGAAGGTAAGGCCGTCACCCGGGGTATCAGAAGGTGAAGAAATGAGGAAGATAAAGGAGGTGAATATGGACGCTACTGCTCCGGTGGATTTATCGTAGAGCGAAATGGGTTCGGAGTACAAGGCTCGGCCGACGCTACCTCCTTGTGGGACGCCACTGCTGTCAACCCTAGTGAGTTGCAAGGCTCCGTTGCTTGAAACGGAAGCGTCACCTTGGATGATGAGATTCTCGTTATTTTGATCGAACCTGTCGAAGAGGAAAGTGGTGACATCCACTGAGTTCACACTGTGGAGTAGGATGAGGAAGATGGCCATGGAGGCAAGAAGGGGAAGGTATAAGGGTATTTTGGAGTTAGACGCCATGGCTGGTACGTATAAAGTGGAAATGAGTATAACACCGCAGAATAAGTTATGTTTAGTGTGGGTTAAGTTTAGTGCTAATTTATTGGGTATATATAGAGTGGGTGACGGTAGGTTCAAGGCGCATGATGCATGCAAAACTTTACTTCTGTAAATATAAAAAAGGAAAAGTAGGAGGAGAAAATGAGTTTAATGTATAATGAGTATAATAGAGCTAAAAAAATTAAAATAAGATGATAATTAATTTTAAATAATTTTGTCGTTTAAATTAAAAAAAAAAAATTTGTAAATGGTGTGCAGTTACGTATATAGACATACGACGGTAACTTTTTTTTTTTTGTATGTAATTTTCGTTCTGCATCGCCTTTTTACTTTTGCCCATTCTCTTTCTATCACTCTGGTCTGTCGCTACCAGGAACACCAGTTATCACTGTCCAGAACACCAGCCGACGCCGCCTAGTTTTTTGCCGACAACACCCAGTCTCTCTGTGTTCTGCTTGCGCGCGTAGCAATGGGAGATCGCACCGCATAACCCTGTGTGTTCTCGTTACTGTTGCCCACCCGCTGCCGGCCGTGCAGGCCCACCGTAGCCGCCGCTTCCCGTCGCGTCGTTCCAGACGCACGTTATACTCGTACTATATATTCACAATCAATGAATATACAGAATCAAAGATAGAGATGACAAAAAATTTGTTGGTCTATAGCTTTGGTTGCTATATATCTACATATCCACAATCAATGAAGATACAGAATTTTTAACTCTCTTTTCTTTTTTCTTTAACACTTCTGATTTAATTATACTCTCTTTCACAATCTAGTCGCCGTCGACTTTTTCCACCCTACAAATATGCTGGATGCTCAATTCACTAAGTATGTAGATGGTTATTTTAATTCTTAATTGGATGGTTATTTTTGTTCGATTCAATTTAAGTATATACAATTAACAAATGCTGGATGGTCATTTCATTAGGTAGCCAGATAATTATTTTAATAATTACGTGAATGGTTGTTTGATGACGATCCCGCAACGGTGACGGGAGAGGGGCTACAAGGGTGGCTGCCGGATGAAAAAGAAGAGTGATTTGGGGTAAAAACTTTTTGTAATTTAGGATTTGGGTGGTTATTTCTGAAATAATTGAATGGGAGTTTTTAGATTTAGGGTAATTTGTGGAGTGATTTTTATTTTTTATTCCTATTAGGCTAAATAACTAGTTTATTGTACACATTGTCAAGATTTTTCATTGCCTTTCTAGT